>NC_080030.1:28442979-28760479 GCF_030020395.1 Manis pentadactyla
AACAAGATTCATATGCAGGTACCAGCTGTGAAATACGGACTGTGTAATCTTGGTGAGTCCACATACAAATTATTTAAAACTGGCATTGCATAATATAAAGACAAATGGTAAAATTCATGCTAGTAATTAAATATTATCATTTTTATTTACTTAGAATAACATTAAATACTAAATAAAACACCATCCATGACAAGTCAAGAGACCACAAAGGAACAGAGCTTTCTATTTTAGTCCCTTTAACAATGCTTTGTTAATGCATTTTGAACAAAAGCCCGTATGTTTTCATCGCAGTGGGCCTGCAAATTCTGTAGCCAGCCCTGGAAATAGCTGTGCAGTGTCTCCATGGCCCAGTGGGGTAAATGCCATGAGCCTCCTGCCCTGGCAGAGTAGCATCCTGGAAGACCCCCGAATAGAAACAAATCTCTAGGGCAAAGGGGGGGCACCCTCAAATTTAAGAGGATCTAAAACAGGTGTGTTAGTCTGCTGGGGCTGCGTTAACAAAGAACCACAGGCTGGGGGACTTACAGACAACAGGCATTTATTTTCTCACAGTGCTGGAGGCTGGAAGTCCAAGGTCAAGGTGTAAGTAGGGCTGGAATCTCCTGAGGTTTGCAGATGGCTGTCTTCTCCCCGTGCCCTCTGTTTTGTTCTTAGGTCTGTATTGTCTGTGTCCTAATCAATGCTTCTTGTAAGGACACCAGTCATACTGGATTAGGGCCACCCCAGGGGCCTCATTTTAATTTAATCACTTCTTTAAAGTCCCTGTCCCCGAATGCAGTCACATTCTCAGGGGTTAGGGCTGCAACATATGAATTGCGGAGGTACTCAGCCCAGCCCATAACAATAGACAAAACTGGTTTCAAAGTAGAAATTTAAACACATTAAAAAAGACTAAAATTATACATTTGTGCACCCTAGTTGACAGACCCAGATGTATTTGCAGTCTTAGAGTGAAGTGTCCTTTGGAATGAACAAATAGAGCTTCTGTGTAATTCCACATATCCACAAACCAAAACAAACCCCAGAGCTTCCTAATTGGGGATTTGTCCACTTCACGTTCAGTGGCACCAAAAACCAGCCTAGGGCTTTTCTTTTGTTCTAGCAGAAAGTCAACAGGAAGTGGAATTGAGCATTTAGACATCTCCTGGCGTTTGTTTTTAATCACACTCTACTCAGTTGTCCAAACCTAATTAAGCTCTTGGCTTGCTTCATAGGAGAGGGGTGACATTAATTACATGTCATTGGCCACAGTGTGCCCTTTTTTATAATTGTTACTATTTGTATTGTTTTTAGATACACAGACAAGCTTTCTCTTAGCCTGGGCTGCTATAACAAAAATATCATTGACTGAGTGGTTTAAACGACAAATATTTATTTCTCACAGTTCTGGAAGCTGGGAAGTCTTTTATTTTGATTTTTGGAACACTAAGGACTGAAAGAATTCTGTGGTGATACTGATTTTAAGTGAAATGTGCTTCTGTAGTTGGGGTTGGCGAGTCTGGGATGAAGGGTGTGGTCCTAGGCATGGTGGTGGCCGCGTCACGGACCAGCTGGCCAGGAACTGACGGGCTTCTGTCTTCTTTAATCATCGTGGCGCATTTCCTTAAAGGCCATCTCTATTTTCCAACTTTAGAAATTAACCCTGGGGTTTAATAGTGAAAATCAAAGTGTCCTATCTCTCTTTTAAAAAGTATTCTCCCAAAGTGAGGTTTGAAAGGGAGCCCAGTACAGAGCAGGAAGAAAATAACACAAGTTGTATTTGTATTTAATTTTCCTGTCATAAAGTTAACTGTTTATCTTTTGTATGTCATATTCGTACATAATAATTTAGTGCAGTAGTACAAGTCTATAATTTAGAAATAAGCAGGCGTACGTAAGTAAATATGGTGGTATGTTCTCAAAACTTTTTTTTTTTTAGAAAAAAGAGGTGCATAGTAACAGATGTCTGGAGATCCTGCTCTGTGGACCCAGATGTCTTCCCAAGTCCTCCTGTTTACCCTGTGAGTCATTAGAACCCCTTACCACCACACGTGCTCCACAAATATGCTCTGTGCAGCAGCCAGACCTCCTCCCTAAGTCAGGCGGTCCCTGCAGGCTGTGCAGGGGTTTCCGTGAGGGTGGGCATCATTGGTTTACTATTTCCCCTCTCCCTCCATGAGCAGTCCCAAGTGCTGAACGGCTAGTGCAGCCCCTCTTTGCAAACACAGGCTCTGAAATCAAGTGGGTGTGGAGCCCAGTCGGCCCCTCCGAAGCCATGTGCCTTTGAGAGGGTTGTGTGACTTCCCAACAAGACCGGTGCTCATTCATAATATGGAGATGAAAGTAGTATGACCGTCATTGACAGACGTGGTGAGCATCATGCTTTTAAAAATGGCCTGTGCTTCCATAGCGCCCTACGAGGAAATTTACGCACGTAAACGCTGAGAGTGTTTGCAGAGTTACCTTGGCAATTTCTCCATCCTGTAGTGCCCCCCACCTCCTGAAGATTTATCAGGACCCAGGAGTGGCTGCCACAGGGGTCTACCTCCCTTGATGAGTAGCATTGCAGGTAGTTGCCTTAATTTTTTGCAAACTTCTGAATGCATTTTGTCTGGTAGGTCCATTTGTTGGTATTTGCTGTCTGTGTTGCAAATGGAATGTTGCACCAAACACCTCAATGCTATTGAATACAGACCAAGCATTGGTTGACAGCATATTAATTGCTGGGTGATTTTAAGCATTTCATATCCTTTCATAAGCCTGTTATTGACATGTAGACATTTCCCTGTGTTCTAATTAAGTCTTAGTAAGTTGGCTAGGGGTTTTCTTGCTAACATATAATGAATGATAAATGTTCCCATTGAAAATAATGGGGGAAAGACTCCTGTTTTGTTGTTCAGAACCTCCTAGTCTCAAGAATGGATTAACTAGTGTTGAGTGGGAGAGGTCTGTGCTTTGTTCTGCTCTGATTGTGAAATAAAAACACATTGGATAAAAGAAAGACCTTTTTGCCTAAATAATTTCTAAAACAGACTCTTCCTGGACCAAGAGCTGCTCTTCTGACTCACATGCTGATTGTGAGTATCTTAAAATTAAAAAATAATACACCATTGATATTAGACACTAGCTAAATTTGATCTTTTGAAGCTCATTTGTTCATATCTTCTGAGATGTGTTTGCTAAAAGCAGAATGGTATTTTGAGCTCCCAATTTATTCGTATTTTATTGTGATACAAATCATTTTCATAGCTAATATTCATTTACCACTAATAAGCCACAGAAGTATTGCACTGCATAGAAAAGGGTTAGTAATTACTACAAAATGATCCCCTAATTGTATTATGACAGTTACTTTCAATGGTAGGGAAATTTTGTTGGTGTATAAATTACCTACTTATTATATACATACCACTTAAAATTATATTTACTTAATACTTTAAAATTTTATTACACACTACTTTAAAATTTTACAAATTCTAAGTTAAAATACTTTAGACTTTGTAAGTGTAAAACATTTACAAAGACTGAATCTAGTAAAAAATAATTTGAGCCAGAAGTACACCTATGCTGCCCATGAGCCCAGAAAGTGCAATAGCTTAAAAGAAGTTACTTAATACATATTCTGGGGCAATCTGTATTTCCTCTGTATATTACTAATTTTTATTTAGAGACAATCAGCACCTCACATAATGAGGAGCTTTTTTCCAAAACCATTTGAGAGTTGATTGATAACCTGGTGTTCTTTCATTCCTAAAGACTTTAGTGTGGATTTCCTACAAATGACAATATGTGCCCCCATAACCATAACACAAGCATCAGCATCAGGAATTTTACACGGTTACTTTACTACCATTTCATCCACAAACCCCACTCATGATCTGGCAACTGTCCCAGTAATCCACGATGGGATGCATGTATGTATTCATGAGTCTCTTGGTCTCCCTCAGCCTAGAATAGTTCTTCAGTCATTCCTGACTTTCATGACTGGGACACTTTTGAAGATTGCAGGCCAGTTATGTTCTAGAAGGTTCCTCAGTTTGGGTTTATCTGATGTCTTCTCATGATTAGACCTGGGTTATGAGTCTTTGGCAGCAATAACACAGAAGTAATGTTATGTTCTTGCTGCATCCTAGGCGATGACACGGGATTCAGATTTGTCCCATTACAGGTGGTGTTGATTTTGATCGCTTGGTTAAGGTAGGTTCCAGTCTGCATTGTGAAGCTACCATTTTTCCTTCCAAAATTCAGAAGTGTTTTGTGGGGTTGGTATTTTAACATTATATAAACATGCCATTCCTTATCAAACTTGATTCATTATTTTTTATGTATGTTTGAACATACATTTTCCTGTTTTTAAATAGATTACGATCTGTTACTATCATTATTTATTCTGGTGATCATTTTTCCTCCAGTGTGACCGACCAGTGGGCCTTCTCAAGCTGACTTCAGTGTTCTTTTGACGAGTCCCCATCACTCTGTGAGCACTTTGGCACAAGATGTTCTTAGTCTGTCTTGTACTGTCCCTGCTCAGCCCTCAAGTCAGTTAACTTCTGGTTCCTTTCAATGGAGAAGGAAATTTACAAGCCAGGATCTGCACCCTAGGAAGCTCACTGTTGTTGAGATGTCATTGTTTCCAAGCAATTCACTGAACAGTGTGTGTATGTGAGCATACAGACAGGCATTTCCCTCTACATTTACTCCTATGTATCTGTGTATTTTGAACTTGAGTTCATTCATTTCCTTTCAATCCCAGGCCAAGACATGGGTTCATTCTAGTTCTCTCTGCCCTCTCATATTTGTAACTGCCTTCTCCAAACATGAGAATCCTCTCTCCTGTTACCCTTAATATACTTAGAGGATTTGATCAGCTCCCCTGTAAGTAAGCAGTCTCACATCTCCCCGCCACATGCCCGCGCTCCCTCACCTGCTTCAGATTCTTAGTGCTGCGAGGCCCCCACCGACATGGACACCGTTTCATGCTGCTCAGACACTGGCGCCAGGCCAAGCTTCCCCTCTGTGGGGACTCCCTCACTTCCCTGGGCAGGCCCTGAGTCCTGACCCTGGGCCGCTGCTCCAGCCCCACTCCGTGTGGGCACGCTCCTCACCTCTCAAAGGTCAGAAGCCCTACGTCTGGCTGCCCCAACAGTGAGATGCCCTCTGCACTGGACTTGGGCTAACAAACCTCGTGTCAGGTTCTGTGCAGTCTTTAACCCTGGTAACAAATGACACAGCAAAACAAACAAACCTTTTGATACCACTGGCATTTTTTATACTATGCAAAAACTATGTAACTATTTTCAACTTTAATGAAATGTTGGAATATATAAAAAATATTAACCAAACATAAATTTGAAATACTGTTGGATACATGATGGGTACAGGGAGTTGGTGCATGCATGCCATGAAAAGCCCATTAGAGGCCATGCACAGTTTTATTTTAGAAATTCTTAATGTTCAGTGAAGATACAAATTATAGATTTCAACCAAAGGTATACTTTTTTTTTAATCCACTTTTAAATGTATTTGCTAAAGGTTGATTTGCCATGGTGCTTTAAGTAAAATTAATATTGCTAGCAAAAAGTTACAGGAACCAAAATTCAATATACATAATGATCCTGAAAGCATCGAAGGGATTCAGAAATTTTTTGAAGAAAACTCTTAAGCAATACTTACAAAATATGCATTATTGATGGGAAATTGCAACATCTCTTACATTATGTCTACTTCTCCAATGTAGGAAGTATTAGAAAAAGGAGAATGAAAACCCATTTAAACTCCAAATCTCATGGTCAGCCCAAGTCTAATCCAAAATTAATTTGAAAGTAATTTTTTTCTATATTCATTAGAACAATAACATCTTTCAAAGGGAAGTTTATGATACTTACCACCATGACCTCCTCCACGATTCAGATGTCATATATATGAGACTCATAATGAATAAACAGTCATTTTTAAAAAATTTAAACATGGTGTTTTATTACTCCAGTATATATATTTTTGTTTTTTATTTTGGTATCATTAATATACAATCACGTGAGCAACAATGTGGTTACTAGATTCCCCCCATTATCAAGTCCCCACCACATACCCCATTACAGTCACTGTCCATCAGTGTAGTAAGATGCTGTAAAATCACTACTTGTCTTCTCTGTATATACTGCATTCCCTGTGCCCCCACCTACATTATGTGTGCTAATTGTAATGCCCCTTTTCCCCCTTCTCCCTCCATCCCCACCCACCCTCCCCAGTCCCTTTCCCTTTGGTAACTGTCAGTCCATTCTTGGGTTCTGTGAGTCTGCTGCTGTTTTGTTCCTTCAGTTTTTGCTTTGTTCTTATACTCCACAGGTGAGTGAAATCATTTGGTACTTGTCTTTCTCTGCCCGGCTTATTTCACTGAGCATAATACCCTCTAGCTCCATCCATGTTGTTGCAAATGGTAGGATTTGGTTTCTTCTTATGGCTCAATAATACTCCATTGTGTGTATGTACCACATCTTCTTTATCCATTCACCTACTGATGGACACTTAGGTTGCTTCCATTTCTTGGCTTTTGTAAATAGTGCTGCGATAAACATGGGTGCATATGTCTTTTTGAAACTGGGAAACTTGTGCTATGTAATTTATAAAAGAAATAGACTGGGCATATATAAGCAATGTGACCTTGATGGGATATCAACATACAAGGATCTGAGAACCTCCATTTCATTCCTGAGGCCTAGTATGCCATCCTTAGTATATTTTAATACATGTGTGGCAATAGCTGATCAGACGCCTTTCTGTATACTCCCGTAGCTCTCAGGATGTGTTTGACTTGACTCTCAGGACAGTGTCACCGGAGAACGCGTGATTGTTCTACAGTCTGGTGACCCTGAGTTTCTAATGATTTGTGATTAAGTTTTCTATTTTCTATAATTGTATGTTCCATTGAATTTGCAAAATCTATACATACTGACTTTATTGGGTAACTTTATTTTGGTATTTTGGAAACTATTATTAATGAGAAAGAATAATTCAGTAAGCGCAGGTTTTTACTTATGGAAGACGCACTCTGCTGATCCCCTTCAAGGTGTCATGGACGTGCATGCCAGCCCTGTGTCCTGGATGACCCCTGCCCACTCCTGGAGGTGTGACCTGCACAGGAGAGAGGAACCCCTCACACCTCTGACTGCCTTTAGGTCAGGAGGGGCTGTATTTTGACCCCCTAGTTTGAGTTGTTCTCAGCTTAGATAGGTTTCCTTCCCCCATACCCCTTAACCTAGAAAATTACTACTTACCCCATGGGTTACAGATTTATGTGCCTTGCTTGGGATCCTCCAGGACTTGGAGGCCAGGTTGGGGGCCCTGGTCTCTGTCCCCAGAAGACCCCATTCTTAGCAATGAATTACTTGAGCACATTCCTAAATGTGCTACCAGCCAGGGCAATGGTCTATGTGACTATGTTGCAAGTTAAATATGGATTTCAGATATGGAGTGATATTTCTACTTACACATTATTCCTTGCATATGTGAAATGCAAGTTTAAGTGGGCATCCTGGTGCGTCGGTTGTTTGCCGAATCTGGCAACCCTCTCTCCATGGCAGAGTATGATGTCTGGGGGAGGCTTTGGAAATTCTTTGTGAGCCCGCCAGATTCTGAGAGGGCCTGCCTGAAAGAGGGTCAAGGAGATACTGGAGACAGTAAAACAGGGGTCCCACGGCTCCCCCACCAGGAGGCCTCCCTCGGACAGGTGCCCACTTACAGTAGTATGGGAAACCCCCAGCCCCACCGGTTCTCCTGAAGGCTTTGTCCTTCATGCATATAACTGGGGCTGGGACCTGGCATCCTTGAGGGTCTGTGAAAACTGTGGGCTTCTCCAAAAGCGTGCATCACCAGGACAAGGTGCGCAGTTTCAGAGGGCCACAGCCCGTGCTTTGAGGCCTTCCTTGGACCTCACAGGGCACCATATGCCAGAGGCTCTCCACAGACCCTTCCAGCAATAAGAAGTCATCACTCTGTGGCTCTCGTCCTGCTGAAAGAATAAGAAACCAACGTGTGAAGGTACAAAACTGTGGAACACCTTGCCCGTGCCATCATGGAACATTTTTGTCAGATGATGTCAAAAGATTTCACCAACGTTAATCTATTCCTGCCTCTGCCTACCTGGTCACAGGTGGTTGATTCTGTGTTTGCTATTTATGTGTAGAAAGTCACAGATGGAAACAAGAACTTTTCAGGATTTCAGAAAAATTCTCTAAGCATCTTATTTTATTGGACCCCTGTCTTTCCATCTCTTTTGAAGAGAGGTGAGACCTGAGGACAGGTGGGGTTCTCTGATATTACTGGGTTCAGAAGTATCTGGGCAAAATGCCCTGGCAGGTCCCAGGTGGCTAAGACATCCAACATAGTATTGAAGCTCGCAGAAAATACTGTCAATAGGGAAGATCAGGGTTGTATGATGCTATTATAAAAACACAATGACAGTTGCTCTCTGTTGAGCACTTACTCTGAAGGCAGTGTGCCAGGGGCTGTGTTCATTTCTCCATCCCATCCCGGGGACTGAATGAGGCATGTATTGCTGTCCCCATTTTATAGAAGAGGAGACTAAGGCTTAGAAAGTAAACCTTGCCCATGGCCACAGAAGCTTCACAATATTCACCTTAGTCCATACAATACCTAGCGTGGCACTGACAGGCTGGTGAGAAAGCAGGGCCCCACATCTCCCTCCTTTAATTCTGGTAAGACCCCATGGTGCCAGACCATGGGAGGGCCCGAAGGCAAGAGGTGGATTTGGGGGAGTTGGCTGGCCCGGTTTCCTGGGACCACTGCCGTAGGTGGAAGGGGACGCCAGCAATCAAACAGGGAAGGGGTGGAGTGTAGGTTTCTCTGTGTCTTGCTGGTGCAGAAGCGTGCAGTCTGCTCTCAGCCTGGCCACCCCCTGCCCAGGTGTAGTCATGGAGGGACTCTAGGGTGGAAATTGCGCTGTCCCAGATGGAGATTCACCAGGAGGAGCTGGGCAGGGCCTCCCTGGACAGGGTCAGAATCTTGGCGCTGTGTCTGTCTGTCACTTTTATCATGTGCCCTGGAAGCCAGGTTATCACACGCCTCTGGTCAGCCTGGGGCCACCAGATTCGAAGTCCTCACAAACCTTCCCACCTCCTGTCACCTTCAGGTTCTCTGACGTGGGCTCGAAGTCCTCAGATCCTCCCACTGCCCGCAGCCCCCCGAGCACCTGGACTGTTCCTGTGGATCCTGCAGGAGAGAGGGGCTTGTTCTTCCAGCCTGACTCAGGGTTGACACCTGCTAACCCCGCTGTGTCCTCATGCCCCTCAGGGAATGAGCCAGGGAGCCACATCCCAGGTTCAGCGGCCACACAGAATCCCTGGAGCGTGACATCAGAGTGACAGAAATCACTATACAGGACAAGAGTGCAAAATCAACCAATAATGACTTCCATTTTCTATGATCATGAAACATACAGTACCCACCAAATCCATGCCCTTCAGCAGACAACCACTTTGAGAATCAAAATGACAGTTTTACAGGCCTTTGTCAATGAACAGCTTCTATCAATTCACTGCTTAAAAAAAAGATTTGAAGTTTAGGAAACAGACTTCAGAAATGACTTTTAACCTTGCCATTATCTATATTGATTCAGATTGACCCAGATTTGCTTTGCATTTGTGGTCTATGGTCAGAATTTTTCAATTTCTAAAGAGCAGAAGCATGCTCAGACAATTGCCAGTGGGCATAAAAGATGGCCAAAACCTTGAATTAGTTGGAGCAAAGACAGAGGATTAACATTTCTGGAACATTTATTTTGTGTAATACGCTCAGCTCCAGTACGATGCTGAGCGTATTACACACCTTATCTTACTTAGTCCTGACAAAAATTCTCTCAGGCAAGCATTGTATTATTCTTCATGGTACATGTGAAGTACAGAGGTTAAGAGGCACCACCCCCCCTAGCAAATGGGATTCTATTTCTCTAGATCCCACTGTGCTCCAAGAGAAGGACAATTCTCCAACTCTTCTTGGCTAATATTTTAAAAACAATTTTTTTCTTGAGGTACAATTTACATACCATAACATGTTTATAAGTTTCATTTTTTTGTTTACATTTCCCTCCCCACCACCAGCAGCTAGGTGCAGGGCAGACACTCCTGCAACACAGAAAGCTCCTTCCAGCCCCTGCCAGCTGGAGCCCGTGCACCCCACGTAACCGCTGAGATTTTTACTGGACGTTAGCTTTGCCTCTTCTCCCAAGTCACATAAAATGAAACCATATATTCCGTTGTCTCTTTGTGTCTCTTTGATATCTGCCTTCTTTCACTCAACATAAGTTTTGCGACTCACACATAAGTGCTTTTTCTGTCTGTCGTGTGTGCCCTGTTACTGTTGAGTCCTATTCTGTTTAAGGGATACACCCTCACTCTTAATCCGTTCTCCTGATGATGGACACTTGGGCTATTTCCAGTTTTTGACTGTTAGGAATAAGGTCACATGAACACTTGTCTAGGCCTTTTTGGGGGGTGGGCAGACATGTTTTCATTTCTTTAAGGTAAGTATCTAGGGGTGGAACTGCTGGGTCATAAGGTAGATGCTTGTTTGACCTTTTTAAAGAACTACCAACCCGTCTCCAAAATGTTATACTCTTGGTTAAATTTTAAAGCTAATTCAACAAATATTTACTGAACAAAAATCTCTGCTCTTAGGGCAGCTAGTTGGGGAAGATACAATCAACAAATAAACAAGTTAAATATAAAATGCCACATGGTGATATGTGCTGTAGAGGAAAATAAAGCTCTAAGGAGGAGGAAGCATCTGGCTTGTGCATGATTCACATTAGCTACTGTCAATTTTTAAAAAAAGAAACTGGGATTTGCTTCTTTTGTGACCCAGAAGTCAGCTCATTGGATTTTGCAACAGGGAGATGGTTTGGTGACCTCAACTAGAAACGTTTCAGGGAATCATAAGACCTCTGATTTAGCCGTGACTCATTCTTGCCAGTGGATGCA
This sequence comes from Manis pentadactyla, assembly GCF_030020395.1. Classification (NCBI taxonomy): domain Eukaryota; kingdom Metazoa; phylum Chordata; class Mammalia; order Pholidota; family Manidae; genus Manis; species Manis pentadactyla. The sequence goes on from NC_080030.1 coordinate 28,453,953, forward strand.
GAAAAGGGCTGCAAACCGTCAGAGGTGAGCTTTGGACTGTGGAGTCTTGCAGGCTAGGCTCACATCCCGGCTCCATCACTTACTGAGTGCTCTTGGGCAACTTACCACATTCTCTAAGTGTCCATTTCCTTATTTGCAAATAAAGATAATGGCAAGAGTCCTAAGCCCATACAGCTATAAGGACAAAGGAGATAATGCTTTTTACGTTGCTTGATACAGACTGATACGTGATAAACACTCAGTGTTGATTGTTGACATTGTAAAAAGGAGACTCTTGCTTCTTTTGTGAGACAGGTGAGCATGTGACCCTCATAGCCTACGTTTTCTGCCAGGTGTCTGCATATTCCCTGAAATTTATATTCTGATGGTCACGTCTGTTTTTGAGTTGCTGCTTCTGAAGGAACCTCCTGAGATCACTTGTGTTTTGCCTTCTGTGGCTGGTCTCTTTCTTCTTCTCTGTGCTGACCCAGATGTGGAATTCAGCCCCCTTTCCTTGATTTCTCCCCAACCCTCAAAATCTTGATTTCACACAAAGCAATTAGGTATAGCAGACATAACTGATGGACTGGGAAGACAAGGAAGGGGCCAATTTATTTGATAATACCCAAACATTATTGAAATGGCCCCAAACACCATAAAATCAGGTACTTCACAAAAGAGTCTAGTCCTTCTGACCCCTGCCACACCATCCCGTTTTTTCCCATCACCTTCTGATTTTTTCTATTTCTCTTCATCCCTCTGTTCTTGGCATTCTTCACCAAGTTCCTGTTCATTTCTCCCAAGAGCAGTTTAATTGTCTCATTTGTTTTCTTGTTTTCTGAAACCCCTGCTTTCAGTGTCCAATCTCTGCCACCAGGCATCTCACCGACAAAGACTCTTTCCTCTACAAGAGAAAGTTTTACAGCAGTTGTACCTGATAAACAACATTTGGCAAATGATCTGTCTTCTGTCCTAGTTATCTTCATGTGTGAGCTGAGATGTCTAATTCTGGGCAGGGACTGGCTTTGCCCCAGGGTCTAAGAGCCAGCCCTTTCCCGGAAGGTGTGATGTCTCAGATGCCCTGCTGGGCTTTCTGACCAGTGGAGGAGAGACCTGGGGCTTTGCAGGGCTGCTTCTGCCTTTCTCTCCCTCCCTCTTCCCCTTCAGGGCAAGGTACAGGGCGACGGGATGGCAAGAGCCTCGCTGGCAGGTGCCGGCTGCATTTCTGAGCTGTGTTCTTGGGCTCTCCTTGAGAATCTCAGCGCATTTTCTGCAGATATGCTTCACCAAGGAAACCTTTGGGGTTTTTTTTGTGCCCTTAGCAAAGTGTGTTCTGTTTTCGGTATTTTTCATTTTTGGAATTATGCCTTGAATTGCAGCTTAATTGTTCTGCTTTTCCTTTACTTCTCTGTAATTGCCAATTCTTCTAATTTTATTTTCTTTTAAGAATACTTTTTAAAAAATCCTCTTTCCTTAGCATAAACACATGCACACACACAAAAACATAGTTAGGCATAAATCTAACAAAATATGTACAAGATCTATACAAGGAAAACTATAAAGTCTGATGAAAAAATCAAAGAACTAAATACATGGAGAGAGATTTCCATACCCACGGATAGTGAGACTCAGTAGTGTTGAGATGTCAGCTCTTCCCCAATTGATATGTAGACTCAATGCAATCCTAATCACAAACCCAGCAAGTAATTTTGTGGATACTAACAAACTGATTCTAAAGTTTAAAGTCTATGTGAACAGGCAAAGACTCAGAATAGCCAACACAATTATGAACAAAGTTAGAGGACTGACACTATGTGAGTTCAAGACTTACTATAAAGCTACTGTAAGCAAGACAGTGCAGGATTGGCAAAAGAAAAGACAAATAGATCAATGGAACAGAATAAAGAGCACAGGAATAGACCCACACAAAGACGGCCAACTGATCTTTGACCAAGGAACAAAGACAACTCAGTAGAGATGCTTGTTTGACCTTTTTAAAGAACTTTTCAACTATGATGCAGGTTCAGGACATGTACCTGCCAGTAAATGAATCTAGACACAGACCTTCCACCCTTTACAAAAAATAACTCAAAATGAGTCATAGGCTTAAGTGTAGAACATGAAACTATAAAATTCACATAGGAGAAAATCTAGTTGGCCTTGAGGTCAGCAATGGTGTTTTAGATCAAAAAGTACAAAGACAAAGTCAGTAAGTCATGCCTCATTAAAATTCAAAACTGCTCTTCAAAAGACAATATTAAGCAAACAGAAGACAAGCCACAGAGTGGGAGAAAATATTTGGAAAGACATCTGAGAAGGAATATACAAACTCAACATACACAAAGATATACAAACTGAGCAATAAGAGAACAAACAACCCAACTTACAAATAAGCAAAATACCTGAACAGACATCTCAACAACCAAGATATTACTGATGGCAAACATGCATACGAAAAGATGCTCAACATCGTAAGTCATTAGGGAACTGCAAATTAAAACAATAGTGAGAAACTGCTACATACCCACAACACCAAATGCTGGTGAGGATATGGATCAACGTAATCTCTCATCATTGCAGGTAGGAATTCCAAATGGTACAGCCACTTTGGAAGACACTTTGGCGGTTTCTTACAAAATCAAACATATTCTTGCGACATGACCCAGCAGTCATGTTCATTGGCATTTACCCAAGGGAGTTGAACACTTACATCCGCACAAAACTATGGAATGTGCTACGTGAGGACTGAACCCTAATGGAACCTGTGGACGTCAGTTAATAATAATGTATCCATATCGGCTCACCAATTATAATAAAAATAACACAGTAGTGAAAGACATTAATAATAGGGGAACTATTGTGTTGGGGGAGATGAGTGTGAGGGAATATACAGGAACCCTCTACTTTATCATCAACTTCTCTGTAAATCTAGAATTGCTCTGTATTAGTTTACTAGGACTCTTGTAATGAAATACCACACACTGGGTGGCTTAAAAACAGTAGAGCTTCCTTTTCTCACGTTTCCGGGGGGCTAGAAGTTTGAAGTGAAGTGTCGGCAGTGCCAGGCACCCTCTGAGACTCAAGGTGGGGTCCCCCCTGGCCTCTTCCCAGCTCCTGGCCCCGGCTGGCAGTCTGCGGTTCCGGTGGCTCACAGCACCATCTGTCCGAGCTCTGCCTCGTCAGTGACCACTCCCCCAACATACCCCTTCTGTGCATGTTTGTGTCTGGTCCCAACTTCCTCTTTTTACAAGGGCAGCAGTCATACTGGCCCAGGACCCATCCCAATGCCCTCATCTTAATTATCTGCAAAGACTCTATTTCCAAATAAGGTCACATCCACACGTACTGGGGACTTCCACTTATCTTTTGGAAGGACACAATTCAAATCATAACGTGCTCTAAAACATAAAATTGCCAATTAAAAAAAATCCTCTTTCCTTCTATTGTCATAGAAGGAAGATAGGGAGAGACATGAAGAAATAACTCCTCTATCTTTGGCTTAATTCTCTGGCAAAATATGTCTTCTAGGGATATTTGACTAGTGGTGACTGTAGACTCTAAGACTTGACGGTGCTTATGATATGATTTTCTGTCATCCTCAGTATTCTATTGAGGTAGAGGCAAAAGATTTAAGTTGCAGGAAAAAGGATCTCATTCTTACTCTTATATGCCATCTCTAAAAAATGAAAAATGCCTCAAAATATAGGCTATCACGGATATCAGTGTCTAGAAAGCAGCAAATTAAACTTGGAGTTTTAATGACCATTCCTTATGTTCAATAGCATGGGGGCAAAGGGTCAGGACGGAGGACGGGAGGAATCCGGTTTGTTGCGTACCTTGTTAACCTAGTAAAATGGCTGGTTACCTGACTTTGTTGGAATACGTACTAAAAAGAACATGGCCTCAGATCTGCTTCCAAGTCAGTACCATGTCCATCTGTTCTGAGCCAAAGCTGTGATCTGGACCTCAGCCACCTCTCTGTCTCCTCGCATGAAGCAGTATCTCTAGGACAGCAGAGGTTCATCTGTGCCAGCTGCAAGTGGCTGCCTGCTGCTTCCCTTCTTCCTGTTTTGTTTGCTTGAGACAATGTTCCTAGTAAAAAACAGTCACCTCCTGTACTCCGTCATAGCTGGGGGTTCCGGGAGACCTCATCTTCTGGAGTCATGTTTAGAAGTCCCCAAAAAGGGCGACCCTTCCTAAACCAAAGAACAGCGGTCTCAACCTTGGCCTCTGCCCAGGTCCCAGGTATGGATGCAGTGCCTTGAAGTCCAGCAGCCGCCTCTTGACTGTGACTGTGCTGGTCTCACTCTCAGGAAAGGGGAGATGATCGGTGGAAGGAATCTGGGACACTAGTGGAATTATGGGGCTGCTGCCCCCACCCCTGCTCATTTTCTCCTCCCACCTTTTTTCTTACAGTTTTATCTGTTGAAGAAACTAGGTCATTCCGCCTTTGCAAGTCGCCACAGTTGGTGCTTCGCTAATTGCATCTCTGTGCTGCCAGTATGTTCCTCTCTGCCTGTTCCCTATAAATTGATAGCTCTCCAGGCCTGCTCTGATTCAAGTTTGACCCTTTGGGGGTGTGGGAGGAAGGTGTATTCACAGATAGTGTTGTAATAACTTCCATCACAAGACTCAGAATGTCTGGTTGTCTGTCTTAAGTGCTATTTGCAGCCCTGAGGTTAGTCAGGGGTTCCAAATAGATGATACTGTGATTTTATTGTTCCTTCATTTATAAGCAGGAATAAAGGGAAACTTGCTCGTCAACTATTTGGTTGCTTTGAGGAACAATTAGTACAGAAAAGATAATATAAACTCTTGATTCTTTTCCTTTATTCATCATTTTAAAAAAGAATGGGTTCATTTCCTAGTATCCTTAAAAGCAATCAATGAAGAGGTTTTTAATATGTTCATTTGTTTGTTTGTTTGTTTTGGAATAACTCCTGGACTTAAATATGTGTTGTGTTTAAGTCCATAGCTATTACTATTTTTAGCGGTACTCAGATAGTCCTACGTTGGCCCTGGGAGTCTCTTCAAGTGGCTTTTGAACCCATTTCTCAGCTCCAGCGTCTCTGCTGGCTTCCTCGCTGTCTGCTGTGACAAGATGCTACAGTCCCATCTTGTGTATTTCCTGGAACCAGCCACTTGGCCATTTCTAGGAAATGGTATTTAAAGACCTCAGTCTGGCGCTTGCGGCTCCTATTGCTAGTGGGTTGGCTGTGGGATTAATATATAAATCAAGTATAGAAATCAAATGTATAATCATATATGACTTGATTATTTTTCCTGTATTTCCTGATACATGATCAAGAACAGAACAAAGTAGACCAAAACAGTTTCCGTGACCAAATTGCCCTTGCTGTTGTTTCAATACCACGTAAGACGTGGTGGCGCCCCAGGAGACTGGAGACTGCCAAGGACTAAGTTTAGAGTTAGTTAATGGTTGTGTATCAAGCCCCCCCCCACAGAATTCTATTGTTGTAAACATGTATTTGCTCAATAAATACAAAGGGAGCCCTCTCAGCACCACTCGTGCTGTTACGCCTCGAGTCCCCTGGCTGGTCCTTTCAGATCTTCAACATCTCATCGTGTCTCCCCACTTATCTGTGGGTCAGAGACAGCCGGTAGCTGACAAGTGGTGCCCGAACAGGGACCCTGAAACTCAGAGCCGGGAAACTCTGAAGATCGCCGATCTGATAAGACTCCCAGGAAATCGCACATAGGGAAAGGATCGAGACATCAGGGACACTATAATGGGCCAAACTGAAACCAAAACAGCTAACTGGAGGATTACTTAAAATTACACCGTGCCCTCCTGAAAACCTCAGGAGTGAAAACTTCTAAAAAAGATTTTGCTCAACTTGACAAATATATTAAAAACATTGTTACTGGTTGCTGCCACAAGGAACCCTCAGACAAGCTGATGGGACTAATGTATTAAAAGATTTCAAAAAGGCTCACAGACAGGGAAACATTATCCCTGTGCCTGTTTGGGTGGATCAATAGCACCCTAATAAAGAAAACCTGGCAGCCTTACACACATTCGTTCAAGAACAGCTTCAGCTAGCTAGATTAGAATTTTCCACGAGCCCATGGAATTCCCCTGTATTTGTTATAAAAAAGAAGTCAGGAAATTGGAGACTCTTACATGACTTAAGACAAAAAAATTAATGCAGTACTTAAGCCTATGGGTCCTTTGCAAGAAGGCCTCCCTTCTCCAGCTATGACTCCGGAAGACTGGGACATGGTTATCATTGATCTTAAAGACTGTTTTTTTTTTTTTTTTACAATTCCTTTAGCTGTGGCAGATAAGGAAAAGTTTGCTTTTACTGTACCCTCCTTAAATTTACAAGCTCCTTCAGAAAGATTCCAATAGAAAGTACTTGCTCAAGGAACATTAAACAGCCCTACAATTTGTCAAAATTATGTACACAGGGCTCTCTTGTCCCCTCCTGGTGTGACCCAGGAGCCATCTGTCCTCTCACTGTATCTCTAAATAAAAGGCTTCCCTTAGCTCTCCTACCTTGACTGTTTGCTAAGTTCATTTATCAGCTCCGCAAACAAGAACCACGGCATCATCTTTGGGGGCTCGTCCAGGATAACTTCAGAGGTGAGTTATCAGCATCCAACCCTGCCTTTTCTTTCACTGTCCTTATAGAAGGAAGCCATCTGTGGCACACACATTGGGCGCTCATCAGCCACTTAAATGGGACTAGCCCAGCTGCCGATCTCAAAGTCTTGAGTGACATGTTCCCCTGTGTCTCCCTCAGTGGATCCCCCATCTCCCTTGGGAGCCGGGAAAGTCACCTGAGTGGAGGCCAGGATTCCCCTTCAGAGGCATCTCCTTGGATGCGAGGGGCTGAGGAAGGCCCTGGGCAACTGCGAGAGTCTAGGCTGAGGCTACACTTCAGCGGCTCCTCAAAGGCCCGCGTGTCTGGAATCAGACCCCGACAGACCGACTGGGTATCCCTGAAGAGTGTCTCTCTTTCTGTCTCTCTTTGACGTCCAGCCTGGTTCTTCAGGCCGCCCTGGCCTCTGAGTGAGGCAGGGGGCGTCCCTAACTCTCTTCTAACTTCATCAACATCATGGAACCCAATGCCAACCACCACAAGGTAAGAGATGGCTCTTGTTCCTGACTAAATGCTGCACTCTTTATCTCATAAAATGTGTCTGAGCACCTGTTAGTCACTTAAAAGACAATTAACGTCAGCTACCAGTCTTAAGTCTCTGATTAGAAAGACTTGGCCCCTGAGAGAAGTATACAGTATAATAAGATTATGCAGCTAAATACATTTTGATACAAAGAAGGAAAATGGTCAAAAATTCCATAACTACAATATGGTATTAGTTTTCTAAATTTTTTTTTGGTGAAAATCTATTCTTAGTGGGTTCATTATTATCTTCAAAATTTGGGAGTTTTTTAAACTAGACTCCCTGAAATGGAAGAAAATTATCTTCTGCAATACAGCCTGGCTTTAAATGACTGGAGCTAGAACTGTGCTTGCATTCCATTTCCAGCCCCTAGACACACACAGTCCCTGTCAGTACAGAGCCTTCATGGGCCCTGTTAGTCTGGGGCCGTCTGAACTGAACCTTAACCCAGTGATGTAAACTGCTCACCCTTGGAGTGTATTCTTGAAAACTGAGATACTTTTAATCAAGTAAGCTAAAAAGAAAGAAGGCAGTTGAATATTAGTAACTCAAATCTTTGTTATCAGTTTATCTGTCTGTGTATATGTCCTTTTATGAAAAGTGTTGCTAACTGTAGTCATTATGTCTCAATCTGTATGTTTGTGTGTCTAAGTGTGTAAATGAAAAATACTTTTCTACCTCTGGATGGTATTAATAAAAATTGATTTAAAGACAAGTGCTTGTGAAAATTGGGCATTCTAAAACTTCCAGAAAATTCTAATAGAAGGTATTAAGCAGTAATGCTAATTTAAGTTGAACTAAAACACACATGTCCTTATGGTTATCAGTTGCCTAAGTTTACCTAAAGTCGTTGAAGTTGATGTTATCTGTTAAATATTTCAAGAAAAAATGCTTAAAGAGAGGCTTGACTTTGTCCATTGCTTGGTAAGCTTTGTAAGCATAGGTGTTAGGAATGAGTAAACTAAATAAGTGTAGCAAGTAAACCTCTTAATAATAGTGTGTTAATGTATTACAGTGTGTTACAATGTGTATACCTACAAACAGCCTGAGAATCTTTGTGGTAACCTAAAATCTTAATGTTTTGCTAAGTAGACATACTTTGTGCTCAGAGATTATGCTATAAAGTACATGGTTCCAGGAATTATAAAGTGTGTTAATAAATTTGTTGATCTAAAGAATGCTAGTGCAATGGTTTACAATAGCCACCTCTCAGTATTCACTGAAAATTAAAGTTCCTAATGGTTTTAAGGTCTAATTCAAGCTACTTAAAGTAATAAAGAACAGCATCTTACTACACTGATGGACAGTGACTGTAATGGGGTTTGTGGGGGGGACTTGGTGATGGGGAGAATCTAGTAAACATAATGTTCCTCATGTAATTGTAGATTAATGATACCAAAATAAAAATAATAAAAATAATAAAAATAAAGTAATAAAGAAAACATCTCTACTTGCTAAAAAAAGATGTGTGTTTTAATAAGAGAAAGTATAAGGGTAAAAGAAGGTAACTATTCTAAAGTACAGCTGTTTATTTAAAGAGGGAGAACACTGAATGTAAAAAGAAGGGTGTAGAAAGTTTATAGAAGAATTATTGATATGGTCATGCTGTGTGAAATTAAAGCAAATAAATCTTGATATCAAGTACACAGCAAAATTAGAATTTTTTTTCAGTATCATTAATGTACAATTACTTGAACAATATTATGGTTACTAGACTCCCCCTATTATTATCAAGTCCCCCCCCACATACCCCATTAAAGTCACTGTCCATCAGCATAGTAAGATGTTGTAGAATCATGACTTGTGTTCTCTGTATATACTGCCTTTCCTGTGTGTCTTGCCAATGGGTTTCAGCCCTGGGCAAGTTCACTATGGATTTAGTGTGACCAAAAAAAATGACAGCAAAACGTTCTTGGGGGTGAAAGGGTTATATCCAACTTTATTTCCAGGTGGCAGGTCAGTGATTAAAATCCCGTTCACTCAGAGTGAGTCTGCATGCAGCAAGCCAGTCTCTGTCTCTGGGCCCCTCTGCCAGCACAGCCATCCTCTGGGCCTCTCTGCACAGCCATCCTCTGGGTCTCTCTGCACAGTCATCCTGCACAGCCATCCTCTGGGCCTCTCTGCACAGTTGTCCTGCACAGCTGTCCTCTGGGCCTCTGTCCTCGGCACTGCCACCACTCCAGCCTCTGCTCTGCTCTCCTGCAGCCTTGCAGCCCTGCCACTGTGTCGCGCCCAGAGCACTGGACGGAGCTCTTTATATAGAGTCAACAGCCATGTATTGCCCACAGGTGTGCAGTGAGTTAGTCAACCAGGGCCAGGTGAGAATCCTGGCCACAGGAACTCTCATTTTATCCACACTGTGTCCCCCCCACCTGCTACATTATGTGTGCTAATCGTAATGCCCCTTTTTCCCCCTTCTCCCTCCCTCCCCACCCACCCTCCCAGTCCCTTTCCCTTTGATAACTGTTAGTCCATTCTTGGCTTCTGTGATTGTGCTGCTATTTTGGTCCTTCAGTTTTTGCTTTGTTCTTATGCTCCACAGATGAGTGAAATCATTTGGTACTTGTCTTTCTCTGCCTGGCTTATTTCACTGAGCATAATACCCTCTAGCTCCATCCCTGTTGTTGCAAATGGTAGGATTTGTTTTCTTCTTATGACTGAATAATATTCTATTGTGTATATGTACCACATCTTTATCCATTCATCTGCTGATGGACACTTAGTTTGCTTCCATTTCTTGGCTATTGTGAATAGTGCTGTGATAAGCATAGGGATGCATGTGTCTTTTTCAAACTGAGCTGCTGCATTCTTAGGGTAAATTCCTAGGAGTGGAATTCCTGGGTGAAATGGTATTTCTGTTTTGAGTTTTTGAGGAACCTCCATACTGCTTTCCACAATGGTTGAACTAGTTTACATTCACCAGCAGTGTAGGAGGGTTCCTCTTTCTCCACATCCCCGCCAACATTTGTTGTTGTTTGTGTTTTGGATGTTGGCCATCCTAACTGGTGTGAGGTGATATTTCATTGTGGTTTTAATTTGCATTTCTCTGATGATTAGCGATGTGGAGCACCTTTTCATGTGCCTGTTGGCCATTTGAATTTCTTCTTTGGAGAACTGTCTGTTCAGCTCCTCTGCCCATTTTTAAATTGAATTATTTGCTTTTTGTTTGTTGAGGTGTGTGAGCTCTTTATATATTTTGGACATCAACCTTTATTGGATCTTCACTTATGAATATATTCTCCCATACTGTAGGATGCCTACATCTATTCTATTGATGGTGTCCTTTGCTGTACAGAAGCTTTTCAGCTTGTTCATTTTTATATAGTCCCACTTGTTCATTTTTGCTTTTGTTTCCCTTGCTCAGAGAGATATATTCATGAAGAAGTTGCTCATGTTTATGTGCAAGAGATTTTTGCCTGTGTTTTTTCTAGGAGTTTTATGGTTTCATAACTTACATTCAGGTCTTTGATCCATTTTGAATTTACTTTTGTATATGGGGTTAGACAATAATCCAGTTTCATTCTCTTGCATGTAGCTGTCCAGTTTTGCCAACACCAGCTGTTGAAGAGGCTGTCATTTCCCCATTGTGTATCCATGGCTCCTTTATTGTATAAATTGGCCATATATGCTTGGGTTTATATCTGGGCTCTCTATTCTGGAAAAATTAGAATTTTGTTCTCAGTTAAAAGGACAAAGTTTTCTTAAACTGTTAGTCTGCTCTTAATGTTGAAAGATTGCAAAGAGTTTTCTAATTGTTTTATCAAAACAGTTTCTCATGCTTAAAGTCTCAATGAGTTGTCTAAGTATTTAAGAAAATGAGACCTTAATATTAAAAGGACTAAAAGCTAAGCTTTGCTAACAACCGTGTAATCTGTATTTGCCTTTAAAATCTTTTATTGTCATTCTGGTTAAATAGATAAGTATTGTTTCATAGTGACTTATGATTCTATTTAGGCAAGTGCCTTAAAAATTTTCTGATAGCTTCCCAAAATCAAATTCAAAAAGGTGCTTTTTACCTCTAGTTCACTCTGATATTTTCCAGAGGGTCCCTGAAGGATGTCAGAGGAATTTTTTCTCTCATCAGGGAAAATATTTGGCTAATTTGGCTTATTTATCTGATATATATTTACCTGGAAAGCATTGTCAAGGGAATGATGCTAAACTTTGTTGCTGAATGTTTTATGTCACAGAATATCCAAATTTCCTTATGCCAACTGTCTTATAGTAAGCTCTCATTAGATCTTTAACCATGGCCATTTGTAAGTCTTTTGTCATTTATAGTCACTGTTTTATTACTCCTAAACTAGTAAAGAACTAGATTTCAGCAGAACAAGTATTGGTTACATAATATTAACTAAACTAAGGGAAATGATTTTGTGGCTTTTTGTTTCAAATGTTGCTGATAAAGTGTTATAAGCTTTTTCTCTTAAGCTGACTGACAACAGTTTTGTAAATCATAATACCTTTATAAGCAGAATTGAAACATTTATCTTTCTCTCTACCTGACCCCTCCAGAATTTAAAAACTTCCAGTATTTTTATATTTTATGGCAGTATGTTTATTTGCATAAGCTCAGTAAGAATCTGCCTTCCTTGTAACAGGACCAATTAAAAACACTGGTTAAGTTACCAAGGCTTTGACTGGAACGTCATACCTGAGATACACGTGTGTAAACTCACATATGAACAGACAGCTTTAAGGAACAGGTTGACTTTATAAAGCCAACAAAGCCCCTTGGAAGAACTGGCCTGGTACCTTGCTTACAGGGTTCCCAGCAGCCTTACCAGGTGAGTAAGGAAGGTCACTTCCTGGCAAGTGCAGGAACCTCAGGATGTCTTGGGAACCTCAAAAAGAGAGGAATTCACCCCAAATCTACAGGTACTGCAGGCAAAACCTGATGGCACATCTGGCTTGGCTTTCTGGCCTCTAGGGACCTTTAAAAGTCCAATCTGAGATTCCTTATAAAAACTTCCAGCAAAGCACACTTAAAAGATCCTATGTAATCAATTGCTCTTCTTGCTACACTTATGCAAATAGTCAAGCCAAGTGTTAATTATTTTCTTAATCTAGTTACTTCTAATAAAAATGAGGGTGATTTTAGAGAAAAGTATTGTTTGAATAATGCAGCCTTATCTATACTAAATCCTAATACTAGTCATTGGGACGTAGACTAGATCCAGAATTCTAGTTTCCCCCAAAGTACCTGGCTATGATTCCCCAGATGTTTAAGTTTTCGCCCACCATTTCAATTAAAATTTTACTGTTTCTCGTCCTCATATGCAGACACACATTCTTAATCTTGTCAAGTTGCTCCAAAAAGGAAACTCCAACTCCAGAACAGACAAAACTAACCTGTGGTAACAGACGTCAGAAAACGGTTGCCTTTAGATTGGGGGTGGTGACGGACTGGAAAGGTGCATAAGATAACTTTCAGAGTGATGGGGATGTTCTGTATCTTGCCCTGCAATTGTCAAAACTCATTGAACTGGTCATCTAAGATCTTTTTATTGTGTTGTATGTTAATTATATAAGGAGGGTTGGAGGGTAGGAGGACAGGGGCGAGGAGGGTAGACGTCCAGGCAGGCAGGCACATGGTCTGCTCAGAGCATCTTGATGGCTTATGCCTGGAAAACAGGCACTGTGCAGGAAGTGAGCTCCACCCCTGCGTGTAAACTGACTATAGGCAGCAAGGAGGACTGAATGATTCTGTGCAAATTACACCTGTGCCTTGGAAAGATTACCTTGCAATAGATGAGATTTAGGGAGTTAGGCTATCTGCTATGACCCAGGTGATGTTACAGAAGATAATTTGGAGACTCCACTTGGTTACAGTGGCACATGCAATGTTATTTCTAACCTCCCTAACAGGAGGAGTTAGCATTTCACTGGTTGCTAGGGAAATTGTGTTCTTAGCAGTTACATATTGGTTCCTAATTTTAAAAGACTTGGGAGAACGGAGAGTCTTAGAGAAACCTAGAAATCTCTACTGGTATGCCCTGCTAGGACTTGTACACTTGCTAAAATGTGGCTATTTTCCTCTTAACGCCTTTCTGAGTGACTGTCACCTTAGCAACAATGATACTGGACAATGCCAGGTCCTTAACGGAGGACTCCCGCGGGTCACATGAAGTCCTGGAAGCTGTGATCAGGACTGCCGGCAGGTGCTGGCACAGATGGGATGACTGGTGGCCGCTGCCAGGGCCAGGGCGTGGGCTGGGAAGATTGTGTGCAGAGGGTAACCTGACAGGAACACAGGATTTCTGCCAGCCCATCAGGGCCACTATGGGGCAAAATTCCACATCCTTTTGGCCCTAGACTAAAGCTTAGTGTGGCTTCTTGGTTATAGTAAACAAAGCTCATGCTTCTCCAATGGAAGACACCACGGAGGCAGTAGGAGAAGAATCCCGAACTGTCCTCTGGCTTGGGAGCCGTAGAGTCCTCAGAGCAACAAGGGTAGCTGTAGGGCCCTACCATCTCCATGATCTGCACCCACACCCAGCTCCATTTAATAAGATGGACAATTGACCTAAATCATTTGTAAAGTGCTAATAAACTCAGTTTGGTGACCCCTTAACCCCCTGCCCACAGAAAATACACAGGACCATCTCTGGCGGAGCACAGAGCTATGTCTCAGCATCCCTGACCCCTTTCCATCCCGAATGCACCCTCTTTCCACCTCACCACTGGAAAGCAATTTTAGGCAGCTTGCCAGTATTTTCCTGAGGTGATTTTGTGAGGAGATGAAGAGGATTTCCCTCTGTTTGGCTCTGGACCTGCCTGTGCAAGTGGGAGTGGTCGGCACACCATCTCTCTGCCCCCCATCCCGAGACTAGCCCACCCACCCCCAAATGCAGGCTGGAGGAGGCTGGTCGGGAAATGCCTCAAGGGAGACGGGGAGGCAGAGCAGAGCGTGAGGCCAGCAGAGGAGGGAGACTGCAAAGCAAGAGGCAGTGTGCAGTGTTCCCTCCTTTGGGAGACAAGGTGCAGGTGGTGGGGCGGCAGGATGGCCGAGGGAGAGGAAGGGGGGAGCGAGAAGCTGGGTACCCTGGCACTTAGCCACCCCCCCAGCCTGCTCTCTGAGGAACGACAATCTCATGACACACGTGGATTTCTGTACCTGTCACAGCGGTGACGTAGGCAGTAGGCATTCACAGGCACGGCTATTTCGGTGGGAAAATATGCCCGACCAAGCAATTTTTTGGAATTTCCTGTTCAGAAAAAGCAACCCCGAATGGCAGCTTAGACTCTTGCATGTGACAGTATGACACAAACAGATGAAATACAATGTTCAAATCAAATAATAAAATACGCTGTTATCTTACTACGCTGATGGACAGTGACTGTGAAGGGGTATGTGGGGGGGACTTGGTGAAGGGGGGAGCCTAGTAAACATAATGTTCTTCATGTAATTGTAGATTAATGATACCAAAATAAAAAAATTTTTTAAAAAAAGATAAAATAAATAGGGTAAAATGTTAAAAAAAAATACGCTGTTATTTGGCATTTTGTATGTCACCTATGAAATAATGGAAAACATATTTTGCCAGGCATTTGTTAACACCAAAGCGTTCCAATCTGCTGGCGGTGGTCTCTTGGGGTCAGCACTGCCGGGGCGCCCTGGGGAGGAACAGGCAGGGTGGGCAGGCTCCTCTGGAAGTGGCTTCTGGCCCCCAGCTGCTCCCCCACCCTAAGGGGTGGGACTGTGCTTCAGCACCCCTCACCTCTTCAGCAGGAAAGCCCTTGCGAGGCTGCCAGGCAGGCTGGGCCCAGAAGACCAGGGAGCAGACCTGGTATACCGGCGGAGCCCGGCACTTGGTGGAGGCCCTCAGAGAGGCCACAGGGGTGGGAGGGAGGCTGTCATTGAGGGGAGTGGGGCACAGCGGTAGGGAATCCGGGGATCTCTGGGCACCCTAACCCCTGGGCTGCAGGGAGCAGGGAGGCCCCTTACAGAGATAAATAGCCTCCAGGATGCTCCCCCTCCAACGTGACTCCATCACTTTGGAGCAGAGGCCCGAACCAGGCCACGCCCACAGTAACAGCGGAGATAAAATCCATAGCAGCCGGGCTGGAAGCAGAAACCCTGTCTGCGCGCAGCTGCGCAGCACAAGCCACTAGAGGCCGCTGCTCTCCCAGGAGAGGAGGGCCACAAACCAACAAGAAAGGAAGTCCTTCCAGCCGTCACTCAGGACAGCTCTGCAAACTATTCCTATCACCATGAAAAGGCAAAGCTACAGGCAGACAAAGATCACAGAGACAACACCAGAGAAGGAGACAGACCTAACCAGTCTTCCTGACAAAGAATTCAAAATAAGAATCATAAACATGCTGACAGAGATGCAGAGAAATACGCAAGAGAAATGGGATGATGTCCGGAGGGAGATCACAGATGCCAGAAAGGAGATTGCAGAAATGAAACAAACTCTGGAAGGGTTTATAAGCAGAATGGATAGGATGCAAGAGGCCATTGATGGAATTGAAACCAGAAAACAGGAACGCATAGAAGCTGACATAGAGAGAGATAAAAGGATCTCCAGGAATGAAACAATGTTAAGAGAACTGTGTGACCAATCCAAAAGGAACAATATCCGTATTATAGGGGTTCCAGAAGAAGAAGAGCGAGGAAAAGAGATGGAAAGTATCTTAGAAGAAATAAGTGCTGAAAACTTCCCCAAACTGGGGGAGGAAATAATTGAACAGACCACGGAAATACACAGAACCACCAACAGAAAGGATCCAAGGAGGACAACACCAAGACACATAATAATTAAAATGGCAAAGATCAAGGACAAAGAAAGAGTTTTAAAGGCAGCTAGAGAGAAAAAGGTCACCTATAAAGGAAAACCCATCAGGCTAACATCAGACTTCTCGACAGAAACCCTACAGGCCAGAAGAGAATGGCATGATATATTTAATACAATGAAACAGAAGGGCCTTGAACCAAGGATACTGTATCCAGCACGACTATCATTCAAATATGATGGTGGGATTAAACAATTCCCAGACAAACAAAAGCTGAGGGAATTTGCTTTCCACAAACCACCTCGACAGAACATCTTACAGGGACTGCTCTAGATGGGAGCACTCCTAGAAAGAGCACAGAACAAAACATCCAACATATGAAGAATCGAGGAGGAGGAATAAGAAGGGAGAGAAGAAAAGAATCTCCAGACAGTGTATATAACAGCTCAATAAGTGAGCTAAGTTAGGCAGTAAGATACTTAAGAGGCTAACCTTGAACCTTTGTTAACCACGAATTTAAAGCCTGCAATGGCAATAAGTACATATCTTTCAATAGTCACCCTAAATGTTAATGGGCTGAATGCACCAATCAAAAGACATAGAGTAATAGAATGGATAAAAAAGCAAGATCCATCTATATGCTGCTTACAAGAAACTCACCTCAAACCCAAAGACATGTACAGACTAAAAGTCAAGGGATGGAAAAAGATATTTCAGGCAAACAACAGCAAGAAGAAAGCAGGGGTTGCAGTACTAGTATCAGACAAAATAGACTTCAAAACAAAGAAAGTAACAAGAGATAAAGAAGGACACTACATAATGATAAAGGGCTCAGTCCAAAAAGAGGATATAACCATTCTAAATATATATGCACCCAACACAGGAGCACCAGCATATGTGAAACAAATACTAACAGAACTAAAAGGGGAAATAGACTGCAAGGCATTCATTCTAGGACACTTCAACACACCACTCACCCCAAAGGATAGATCCACTGGGCAGAAAATAAGTAAGGACATGGAAGCACTGAACAACAGTAGAGCAGATGGACCTAATAGACATCTATAGAACTCTACATCCAAAAGCAACAGGATATATATTCTTCTCAAGTGTACATGGAACATTCTCCAGAATAGACCACATACTAGGCCACAAAAAGAGCCTCAGAAAATTCCAAAAGATTGAAATCCTACCAACCAACTTTTCAGACCACAAAGGCATAAAACTAGAAATAAACTGTACAAAGAAAGCAAAGAGGCTCACAAACACATGGAGGCTTAACAACACGCTCCTAAATAATCAATGGATCAATGACCAAATCAAAATGGAGATCCAGCAATATATGGAAACAAATCACAACAACAACACTAAGCCCCAACTTCTTTGGGACGCAGCAAAAGCAGTCTTAAGAGGAAAGTATATAGCAATCCAAGCATATTTAAAAAAGGAAGAACAATCCCAAATGAATGGTCTAATGTCACAATTATCGAAATTGGAAAAAGAAGAACAAATGAGGCCTATGGTCAGCAGAAGGAGGGACATAATAAAGATCAGAGAAGAAATAAATAAAATTGAGAAGAATAAAACAATAGCAAAAATTAATGAAACCAAGAGCTGGTTCTTCAATAAACAAAATAGATAAGCCTCTAGCCAGACTTATTAAGAAGAAAAGAGAGTCAACACAAATCAACAGTATCAGAAACGAGAAAGGAAAAATCACGATGGACCCCACAGAAATACAAAGAATTATTAGAGAATACTATGAAAACCTATATGCTAACAAGCTGGGAAACCTAGGAGAAATGGACAAATTCCTAGAAAAATACAACCTTTCACGATTGACCCAGAAAGAAACAGAAAATCTAAACAGACCAATTACCAGCAACGAAATTGAAGCGGTAATCAAAGAACTACCAAAGAACAAAAGCCCCGGGCCAGATGGATTTTCCTCGGAATTTTATCAGACACACAGGGAAGATATAATACCCATTCTCCTTAAAGTTTACCAAAAAATAGAAGAGGAGGGGATACTCCCAAACTCATTCTATGAAGCTAATATCACCCTAATACCAAAACCAGGCAAAAACCCCACCGAAAAAGAAAACTACAGACCAATATCCCTGACGAATGTAGATGCAAAAATACTCAATAAAATATTAGCAAACCGAATTCAAAAATACATCAAAAGGATCGTACACCATGACCAAGTGGGATTCATCCCAGGGATGCAAGGATGGTACAACATTCGAAAGTCCATCAACATCATCCACCACATCAACAAAAAGAAAGACAAAAACCACATGATCATCTCCATAAATGCTGAAAAAGCATTTGACAAAGTTCAACATCCATTCATGATAAAAACTCTCAGCAAAATGGGAATAGAGGGCAAGTACCTCAACATAATAAAGGCCATCTATGATAAACCCACAGCCAACATTATATGGAACAGCGAGAAGCTGAAAGTATTTCCTCTGAGATTGGGAACTAGACAGGGATGCCCACTGTCTCCACTGTTATTTAACATAGTACTGGAGGTCCTAGCCACGGCAATCAGACAAAACAAAGAAATACAAGGAATCCAGATTGGTAAAGAAGAAGTTAAACTGTCACTATTTGCAGATGACATGATACTGTACATAAAAAATCCTAAAGACTCCACCCCAAAACTACTAGAACTGATATCGGAATACAGCAAAGTTGCAGGATAAAAAATCAACACACAGAAATCTGTGGCTTTCCTATACACTAACAATGAACCAACAGAAAGAGAAATCAGGAAAACAACTCCATTCACAATTGCCTCAAAAAAAATAAAATACCTAGGAATAAACCTAACCAAAGAAGTGAAAGACTTATACTCTGAAAACTACAAGTCACTCTTAAGAGAAATTAATGGGGACACTAACAGATGGAAACTCATCCCATGCTCGTGGCTAGGAAGAATTAATATCGTCAAAATGGCCATCCTGCCCAAAGCAATATACAGATTTGATGCAATCCCTATGAAACTACCAGCAACATTCTTCAATGAACTGGAACAAATAATTCAAAAATTCATATGGAAACACCAAAGACCCCGAATAGCCAAAGCAATCCTGAGAAAGAAGAATAAAGTAGGGGGGATCTCACTCCCCAACTTCAAGCTCTACTATAAAGCCATAGTAATCAAGACAATTTGGTACTGGCACAAGAGCAGAGCCACAGACCAATGGAACAGACTAGAGAATCCAGACATATACGGTCAATTAATATTTGATAAAGGAGCCATGGACATACAATGGCAAAATGACAGTCTCTTCAACAGATGGTGCTGGCAAAACTGGACAGCTACATGTAGGAGAATGAAACTGGACCATTGTCTAACCCCATATA
Organism: Manis pentadactyla; assembly: GCF_030020395.1. Classification (NCBI taxonomy): domain Eukaryota; kingdom Metazoa; phylum Chordata; class Mammalia; order Pholidota; family Manidae; genus Manis; species Manis pentadactyla. Next base: position 28,473,195 of record NC_080030.1, read on the forward strand.
CAAAAGTAAACTCAAAATGGATCAAAGACCTGAATGTAAGTCATGAAACCATTAAACTCTTGGAAGAAAACATAGGCAAAAACCTCTTAGACATAAACATGAGTGACCTCTTCTTGAACATATCTCCCTGGGCAAGGAAAACAACAGCAAAAATGAGTAAGTGGGACTATATTAAGCTGAAAAGCTTCTGTACAGCAAAAGACACCATCAATAGAACAAAAAGGAACCCTACAGTATGGGAGAATATCTTTGAAAATGACACATCCGATAGAGGCTTGATGTCCAGAATATATAAAGAGCTCACACGCCTCAACAAACAAAAAACAAATAACCCAATTAAAAAATGGGCAGAGGAACTGAACAGACAGTTCTCCAAAAAAGAAATACAGATGGCCAACAGACACATGAAAAGATGCTCCACATCGCTAATTATCAGAGAAATGCAAATTAAAACTACAATGAGGTATCACCTCACACCAGTAAGGATGGCTGCCATCCAAAAGACAAACAACAACAAATGTTGGCGAGGCTGTGGAGAAAGGGGAACCCTCCTACACTGCTGGTGGGAATGTAAGTTAGTTCAACCATTGTGGAAAGCAGTGTGGAGGTTCCTCAGAATGCTCATAATAGAAATACCATTTGACCCAGGAATTCCACTCCTAGGAATTTACCCTAAGAATGCAGCAATCAAGTATGAGAAAGATCAGTGCACCCCTATGTTTATCACAGCACTATTTACAATAGCCAAGAATTGGAAGCAACCTAAATGTCCATCGATAGATGAATGGATAAAGAAGATGTGGTACATATACACAATGGAATACTACTCAGCCATAAGAAAAGGGCAAATCCAACCATTTGCAGCAACATGGATGGAGCTGGAGGGTATTATGCTCAGTGAAACAAGCCAAGTGGAGAAAGAGAAATACCAAATGATTTCACTCATCTGTGGAATATATGAACAAAGGAAAAACTGAAGGGACAAAACAGCAGCAGAATCACAGAACTCAAGAATGGACTAACAGGTACCAAAGGGAAAGGGACTGGGGAGGATGGGTGGGTAGGGAGGGATAAGGTGGGGGAGAAGTAGAGGGGTACTAGTATTAGCATGCATGGGGGGGTAGGAGAAAAGGGAGGGCTGTACAACACATAGAAGGCAAGTAGTGATTCTACAACATTTTGCTATGCTGATGGACAGTGACTGTAAAGGGGTTTATGGGGGGACCTGGTATAGGGGAGAGCCTAGTAAACATAATATTCGTCATGTAAGTGTAGATTAGTGATACCAAAATTTAAAAAAAAAACAAACAAGGGCAGTTCCTGTGTGGTAACCTCCAATGAGTTCTACACAAGGGTATAAAGGGCTTATAAAAGTGTAGGCAAAGGGTTTGTTTGTGTTTATACAGAGGATCAAAGCCTAATTGGGCTACCCCAAAAATGAACTAAGATACGATATGAAAAAGAACTTCCAACATCAGCACTCTCGGGAAGACTCATGCCAGAAGACGATCATCAAAATACCCCAACAAAGATCCACGCACTGCTACAGCTGTAGATGCACTCATCCCACCAGTTCCTGGACTTGCCATGGGAATGAAGAAGGAGATATCTAAGCTGGCCTGTGCATACAGTAAAACAACAAATTTGACTGGATCTATACTGTTGGAACTCAATCAAGAATTAGGAGAAGTGCAAATTGTAGCGCTCCAAAATCTTACAACTACAGACTATTTACTGTTAAAAGAACATAAGGGATGTGAACATTCCCCAGGAATGGGTTGTTTTGATTTGTCTGATTTCTCTCAGACTGTTCAAGTTCAGTTGGACAATATCCACCATACCATAGATAAGTTTTCACAAATGCCTAAGGTGCCTAACTGGTTTTCTTGGTTTCACTGGAGATGGCTGGTAATTACAGGTATGCTTTGGTTATGTAACTATACTCCTATTATGTTAATGTGTGTGCGCAATTTAAGTAGTAGCTTAAAACCTATACATGCTGAAGTTACTCTACAAGAAGATATGTCAAAGAAATAATCAATCTTCCCAAGTTTTCTGCCGCCTGCTACTTCTATAGCTTTTATTCTTCCTTCCTAATTACAACCCTTAAATAGAATTCGTGCCTCATATCAAATTTACCGACTATCATAACTCTTCCAAGTGGTAAAGATACCTCAAGACAAATGCTGGGCATAGAAGCTACAGGGCATAAATATGCAAAGAAATAAAACGCTAACCATTTCAAACAATAAGGCTTCTCTCTCACTTACCAACTTTACATTTCCCTGTATGGCCCCGGAAGATGACTGGTTAGCCAGAGACGGGTAAGATTCCTCAAGGGAGGAACAACCTAAGAGAGGCACAGTTGCAGGGGGGCCATCAGGTGAGAAATTGGGGATCAACAGAGGTGAGGCTTAGAACCTCAACCCCCCTGTTCTGAGAGAAATCTTCTGCATACGTGGATGTTTTATTGCCCTGGTCTAGCTTGGATTAACACATAGTCTACAGGCACACACCTGATCATCTACATTTGCTCTCTTACAACACTAAACTATGTTTTCTACCTTTATCTTGTATCTACCTACCACTTCAGCATTTTATTAAAAATAATAATAATAAAGAGAGAATTGTGGTATCCACATATAAATCAAGTATAAAAACCAAATGAGTATTCATATTTGAACTGACTGTTTATAGTTCATAATGCATGAGCAAAATCGAAAGTTTCTGTGATGACTGCCCTTGTACTGTTCACTATGTAACTTATTCATTATGTAAGAATTTGTTCTCCATGTAAGAACTTGTTTGTTATGCCTCAGAAGATTGGAGACTGACGAAAATTAGGCTTGGGGTGGATTAATGATTGTGCATTGAGCATTGACTCCCCTATACAGAATTTTATTGTCATTAACAACCATTTGATCAATAAATATGAGAGATGCCCTCACAAAAAAAAAAAGGACAGACTTCCAATGGTAAAATAAATAAGTAACCGGGATGTAATGTATAGCATAAGGAATATAGTCAAGATATTGTAACAGCTTGGTAGGGTGATAGCTGGAACCTAGAATTATGTATATAAATGTTTTACCACTGTGTTGTACACTTGAAACTAATGTAATGTAATACTGTGCATCAACTACCCTTCAATAAAAAATAATTATTAAAAAAAAAAAAGAATAATAATAATAAAGAGAGAAATGTGGTATGCACATATAAATCAAGTATAAAAACCAAATGAGTATTCATATTTGAACTGACTGTTTATAGTTCATAATGCATGAGCAAAACCGAAGGTTTCTGTGATGACTGCCCTTGTACTGTTCACCATGTAACTTATTCATTATGTAAGAATTTGTTCTCCATGTAAGAACTTGTTTGTTATGCCTCAGAAGACTGGAGACTGACGAAAATTAGGCTTGGGGTGGATTAATGATTGTGCATTGAGCATTGACTCCCCTATACAGAATTTTATTGTTGTTAACAACCATTTGATCAATAAATATGAGAGATGCCCTCACCAAAAAAAAAAAAAAAAAAGTACACACTTCCAATGGTAAAATGATATGTAACCGGGATGTAATGAATATAGTCAAGATATTGTAACAGCTCGGTATGGTGATAGCTGGTACCTAGAATTGTCATGTATATAAATGTTGAATCACTATGTTGTACACCTGAAACTAGTGTAATGTAATACTGTGTGTCAACTACCCTTCAATAAAAAATAATTATCTACAAAAAAAACAAAAAAAACTTTAGTGAAGAGTATTTTTCCTAACTCTGCTGCAAAGGATGGTCAATAGCCTCTTAAGGCACTAGAATAATGGTGTTTACAAATTCACTTAAGCAGCCCAGAAGCCACAGCAGATTAAATCTAGCAGACTATGAAAAATAATACAAAGAAGGCTACTGGATATCACAAGTACTTTATTATTTCTTCTTTTGAAAATCTGTAGAGCATATATATGAATTTTCTCTCTCTTTGGGGTGTTGCTCCCCCAGAAACCCTGGCGCACCCCTCTAGCTGGTGAGCTGGTGGGAAGGAAGCACAGCCCAAGTGGGTACCCCAGCTGTGCATTCTGTCCCTAATCTAATCACCTTCCCCACATAGCCTCAGGCAGTGTGTGAGGCAGGAAATCAACCCTGTAAAAAAAAAATTCCTAATTAGAGGTCCCCTTCTCCCAGAAATGGGAATTTTGGACTCGTTTTTACCCTCTCGTTCAACCTGGCTGGGTGCCTCCAAATGCTTGGGTTCCTGCACAGCCACAGGTACAGAGGGAATGGATGTGGCCCTGCGGTGGGGCGTGGGCATTTGCGCCCACCCGCCTACTGAAATGATCTCAGCGCACAGCAGAATCATCCACTAAAATAGCCAAAACACAAATCTTCCCAAAAACTGAACGTGGAGCCATTCTGGGGAGGCAGTGCCTGCAGCCCTGGCCTCTTCCCTTTGCTGCCTTCCTTGTGGCCACTACCCTTCAGGGCTCGGGAGGCAGGGTCAGCCCAGTGGTGCATTTTCCCTCCCAGGGTCACTCACTGCGACCTGCAGGAGAAGGTGTCTGTGTGTGGATCCTCAGCATCACACTGACAATGAGCATGTGAACAATAAATGGACGGATGATTGAGTTGCTGTGTGTACCGGCCTTTTTCCAGAGTAACAGCATATACGTTATATACAGTTGACCCTTGAACAATGAGGGTTAAGGATGCTGACCCCTCTGGCAGTCGGAAAATTCTACTGTAAATTTTGACTCCCCCGAAACTTAACTACTCATAGTCTACTGTTGAAGCCTTATGGATGACCTAAGCCGTTGATGAACACATATTTTGAAAGTTACAGGTAGTATACACTGTATTTTAAAATAAAGTAAGCTAGAGAAAAGATTCTTTCAAACTGGTGCACATCTCCCAAGATTTTCCAATACATTTATTGAAAAAAAATCCACATGTAAGTGGACCCGCGCAGTTCAAACCTGTGTTGTTCAAGGGTCAGCTGTATTCTAACAATGCCCTCTCTGCGTCAGACTGGACTTTTTGCGTCAGCCGGCTTTATTGGAAGCTCGGGTTTGTTTTGTCTGTTTGCTGTGCAGTTTTCCCCAAAGGTCTGTGTTTCGTGGCTGGGGTTTAAAGGAAGGCTGACTGGAGAGAGAAGGGCTGCGGCCACTTACTGACAGATAGAACTTCAGGGAGAAAACGCTTGGTGGAGACACCCCCGCTGCAGGGCCGCCTCCCATTCCGCCCCCAGCGGGTCCCTCTCTGATCTCAGTCGCTCCTATGTCCCCTCCCATCTGGGGCCACGTCTCCATCTTCTCAGATCCAGTGTCCCCAAATTGAGCACGGGCCTCTGCGGTGGGGAAGGTGTCCTAGGAACAGAATTTACCAGGGTCAGAGGAATAATGGAAAAAAGGACGCCAGAGGGAAATTCTGTAATGTTTCATTCATTTCAACACTTTACAGCAGCTACTTTGATAGATCTGATAACGAGTGCTCAACCGAGAATGCTGACTACTTCCCCAGCCTCCAGTTCCTCATCCACAAAATGGGGACATAGCACCAATCTTGCATTGGTTTTGGGGTGAGAATTAAATAAGAGGATGTACTTGGAAATACTTTGTAAACTATAAAAAATTTTGCAAATATAAATAATGCCAATTATTATTATATAAAGCATTCAGTCCTCGGGTCTGGGGAAATAACCTGGGTGCATATATGAGGAGAACCACCTTCATATTATGAATTAACTGATTTTTTAAAACTAATTGAAATCCTTTCACTTTCTGTTTTGGCCCAATTTATCAGAAAACTGAACTTTTAAATAAGAATCCTCTGCTATTGCTCTGCGCTTCTCGTAATTGTTTCCCCTTGTCTCTGTGGAAATGAAGGAGTCTGCAGACTGCAAGGGGCTGTCCGCATCCAGGCGGCACCCCAGCCCAAGAACGGGGGGGGACGCTGCTTCAGCCGCAGCGTGGCATTGCCCAGCAGGGACAGCGGCAGACTGCAGCCTCCAGCTGGGGGCCAGCTCCTTTGGCCAGAGAAATGGGGAGCAAGTCCTCCCGTGGTTGAGCGTCCAGCAGTCCACGTTTCTAGCTTCTGTGCCCGGTGCTCTGAGTCCCCGTGAGCACTGACTCACTGACGGACCAACGACTCCAGTCCTCAGTCCTGCTGGCTGCTCAAAGGTCTGGAGATGTGTGTAGGCACTGACTCCACCCATGGGTTTCCCGCTTTACCACGTTGGGTGCTGGGTGCTGTTTACCAAGCCCCGGAGCAGATGGCAGGGCCTGCAGGTGGGGGCCTGTTAGAGGGGCTGTGTAGGGACTTGAGGCTCCCACGGAGGGTCCAGACCTGCAAACCCAAGGGGCCAAGTGCAGAAGCAGGAAGAGGGGTGGAAGGTGTCACTTCATCATTCCAAATGGGGAAGCAGAATCCTATCCCATGTCACCTCCTCCTCCCTCAGCTGAGTCCCGGCTGCCTGGATGTGGATCAAATGAGGGTTCCTGTGGCCAGGATTCTCACCTGGCCCTGGTTGACTAGCTCACTGCACACCTGTGGGCAATACATGGCTGTTGGCTCTATATAAAGAGCTCTGCCCAGTGTTCTCCGTGCAACACGGTGGAAGGGCTGCAAGGCTGCAGGAGAGCAGAGCAGAGGCTGGAGTGGTGGCAGCACCAAGGACAGAGGCCCAGAGGACGGCTGTGTGGGCAGGGAGGCTGAGAGGCAGAGACCAGCTTGCTGCCTACAGACTCGCTCTGAGTGAATGGGATTTTAGTGACTGACCTGCCACCTGTGGGAATAAAGTTGGGTATAACCCTTTCACCCCAAGAACATTTTGCTGTCAATTTCTTTGGTCCCATTGAATCCATAGCAAACTTGCCCAGGGCTGAAACCCATTGGCAAGACACTGGACTAGGCGGGCAGAGCTCTGCCAAACTGAGGGGCAGCTCTGGACAGACACAGCCGCTCTGGGAGACCAGGAGGTAGAAGAGAACAGTCATGAAATGGCAGGAAAACCTTTTCGTTGGCGGCTCAGAGCAGGTGGGGGTGGGATGGTTAAAAATCAGGCTTCAAGGAAACAGAAGCTGCAGCAGGCCCTTGGACTCAGCTCAGAAACGAAAGCAAACTGATGATTTTCCTCACCATCAAAATCCTTTTCACAACGGGAGTCAACCGATATGTTTTATCCTAATTTCAAGGCCCTTCAAGAATAGCCCGTGAAAAGAAGAGCAAGCAGGCAAGCACATAATATGGTCAACATTAAGCGGCTCAATTCCTAAGGAGAGAGAGGCCAGAAGCAGGGCTGCATTTGGGGGGTGTCACAGTCCATTAGAAAGCAGTGTCTTAGTTGCATATACTGTGGTGACATACAAGCATATGGAATCCCAGGTGCTGAATATGAATCTGTGGCTTTGCAGGAGGTTTTGTGAAATGGTCCAGGTCCTCTGCTAATGGCCGCCTCAGAGGTCACTCCACAAGCATGCGCTCTTCATAAGTGGTGGTGGTGGCTGCTGCATGAAGGACCCCTCCCTTCCCCCCCTGGCTGGAGGTTTGGGAAACTGGTTGGGGAAGCACTAAATCCTTGCCTTTGTTTCCCACTTGAGAATTGGTTTGGGGTGGGCCAAAAAGAAAAACCCCAAAAAGGTTAGGAATTTGTGCCCTGGAGTCAACCTGCATGGAGTGCGCCGCTCTCGTCTGCACTCTACAACCTTGGAAAGGCTTGCTCTCTGCATCAAGCACACGGGAAAACTTTGTACTGTCTGTGTGTGCGTTCTGTGAGTGCTCAAGGGCTGCACCAGTCTTTTAAAAGTAATGAGCTGTTTTGGATTGGCACCCACTCCAACCTTGACCACAGCAGGTGCCACTGAGGATGTGGAGCAACAGCATTCAACACAACTGAACATACATGTGTGCTGCGCCCCAAATGAGTCGACAACTCACGTCCACATGAAAGCCTGCACACGGATGTTTATTGCACCTTTATGCATAATTGCCAAGACTTGGAAGTAACCCACATACCCTTCAGGAGGTGAATGGATTGACAAACCGTGGTTCATGCAGACAATTGACTATTATTTGACACTAAAAAGAAATGAGCTATATGAAGCCATGAAAAGATACGGAGGAATCCTGAATGCATATGACTAAGTGAAAGAGCCCCGGTGGAGAGGCGGCATGCTGTGTGATTGCAGCCGTTTGACATTCAGGAAAAGCAAAACTGTGGAGGCGGGGAAAGGATTGGGACGCCAGGGGCTGGGGGCGGAGGAAGGGGCAGGCAGAGCACAGGGGATTTGGGGGGGCAGTGCAGCTATTCTGCAGGAGACCCGAATGATGGGTCTATGTGTTTAGACAGCATCAAACCCACAGAGTGTGTTGGGCAGCCCTAGGGTGCACTGCGGACTTGGGGCTGATGTGTCCGTGTAGGTGTGACATTCCGATGCGAGGAGCAGCATGCACACCCCAGGACGAAGCCCGTGGTCTCCTCTGACTCCCCAAATCGCCGAGGCTGCCCTTGGGATCCACACTGGGGTTACAGCTGCCTGTTGTTGCTTTGAGGTGTCTTTCATCTCCTTGAAGGATTTGGGTAATTTCTCCCACTTCCCATTGTATCATTTCGTGTGTGAAAGGCAAGACTTTTGCATGAATCTCAGTACAAAATGTGACAATCTCATCTACTGTGGGCGTCTTCATTTCTTAGGATCTGTAAAGCACTCTGCTGTTGCTTTGCAAGAAGACAGGGAATTATGAGCCATCCTATAATGATGGGATTGCTACACAGTACCCGTGAGGGTTCCATCAGGCAAGCAAGACCACTACCTAGCATGTAGTAAGACTCTGCACCATTCTGGGAGGTGTTAAGGAAGGAAGGGTCTAGAATTGGGCTCTGGAATCAGAGAAGATTCACTGACCAGCCCACCTGAGATGCTGGTGCAAGGGAACCAGTCCAAGCTCTTAGGTGACCGTGAATGGGAGCTGGTGGAGGAGTCGGTCAAAGGCTCTCTCTTCTGCGTGGTCACTGCCCCAGGTCTGCAGCTAAGTGTCTGGTGGTGGACTGGGGCCACTGTTGGTCAGCACGGTCAGCGGCAGGGAAAAAGACAGCAATGGAGCTCGGAAAACAAAGAAAAAGCTTTCGGGCTCCTCTGCATCCGCCTCTCACCGTCCTGACCACAGGGACCCTCAGACAGTAATGGAGCTGCTTTGTTTCCACCTTTCAAATGCTTGATATTCTTCTTTTGGTCATTTCTGACCTAAAATCTTGCAGGGCTAGAGATTCTGAGAAACATATTTCCATCCCAACAGGCCCTGGCCATGCATGAGAGGGTTGCATCTAGGATGGGTTGAGGAGGAGGGAGTGATGACTATTGGCTGTAACCTCAAAAGCAACCTACAACCTTCTCATGCAAATTTCTTCAAAACAAGACCAGCCGAAATTCTGGAGCACCTGTTCTCATAATGAAAAACTTACCGTAAGAAGTAAGTAGATCTGAGCACACAGGGTCAGCCAGCCCTGTATGATGCGCTCCACTGCCCCAGTGGCCCTGTTAGGGGCAGTGAGCCCATGCCCTGGTGTCTGGGAATTACAGCTGCGGCCGTCCCTGTGCACCACCCTTGGCCCCAGAGATCTATCCCACCTGCAGTGGTACCTCTCCTAGGGGAATGTTCCAGAACAAAGGCTGGCTGAAGTAAGGGCGTGGAGGCAAGCCCTTCGTCTCAGCTTGGGAACGCTCAGCTCCAGAGCTCCACTTAGGACCAGCCGAGGCCTTGGGTGCAAGTGCCCTGCTGCTCAGAACCTCCTGCCTCCTCAGGTGTGTCCTGTACACCAGCACACCTGCGTGCGGCTTCCCGGCTCAGTGTCTGTTTCCAGGGAACCTCCCCCATCGCAGGCAAGCACCTCCTCGGAGGGAACCTCTCCCCCGACTCTGGTCACGTGGCTCTAGCAGAAGTGGCCACAGCAGAGTGGCCCTCCGGCTGCCGCAGGGACAGGCATTGTCTCCCGCTCATGGGGAAGTCAGTCCACAATGAGTGAGAATGAAGGCAACACAGCAACCAGCAAAAGTTAGAGTCCTGATTGCCGTCACTCTTGGGGTACCCTACATGCTCTGGTTCCTTGCTTCTTTAGATTTAGTTGTTTAACTTTCTTTGTAGTCTCAAGGGGTTGGAAGGATTTGGGGCTGATCAAGGGAAACAGGATGACCCGGGGGAAACAGAAACACACAAGCTTTACGGGTGGTGTCTTGCCAGTGGGTTCCAGCCCCGGGCACGTTGGCTGTGGATTCAATGGGACCAAAGAAATTGACAGCAAAACGTTCTTTGGGGTGAAAGGGTTTATTACCCGGCTTGTTCTCCCAGTGGTAGGTCAAGCACTGGCGTCTCTGCCTCCGCCCAGAGCACTGGGCCGAGCTCTCTGTATAGCGCAATGACAGCTTACTGCCTACAGGTGTGGAAGCGGTACCCTAGCAACAGGCCAGTTACTACATCATCAGGTGGTTTAAGTTCAGTGAGGATCCTGGCCATAGGAACCCCAACTTCCCCACAGGTGGTCCTTGGACAGACAGAGTTTTGTCCGCCCCAGTGTGAGCCCATCCCCAGGCTACAATACGGGGGCCCCATCCAGGAGGCGAGAAAGAGAATGGGAGAATCTGGAGGGGCTCACGTGGCTGGTGGTGGCCCTCAGCAGCCCCGGCTCAGAGGGTTCTGCAGGTCACTCCACCACCGTACAAACGGCCAGCAGATGGGGGATGAGATGAGGGATGTAAAGCAGGCCTTCTCTCAATGGGTAAAACTGTGTTTGTTTGGGCAATTTAAAAAATAACTGGACGTGTAACAATTTCACTGAGCGCTGATGGACTCTGAGCCGCAGGTCCCAGCGTGCAGTGAAGCCGCGAACGCCCCGGGGACCGAGGCACAGAGGCCATCTGCCCTCAGCTACGCAACAAGTCTACTGGCTCCTGCTCTGTGCTTTCAAAAGATGCCCTTGCTGCTTAAGCTGGTTTAGGCCGAAGCTCTGATAGTTCAGTCAAGGAGGTCCGTCTAGTACAGAAGTCTGGCCTAGGCCTTCCCATGTACAGCGGTTTGTGCCCCTCCCTGTGCTCAGGGCCTCGAGGTCTGCACTGCCCTCAGCACATGGCTCTGTTCCGCATCATCGCTTCAGAGTCTCCCATGGGGCCTGCCTGGCCTCTGTCGCCGGTCAGCTCTCTGAGGATGCAGCCTTGCCTGGTGGCCTGCTTCAGTCAGGACCCCATGCCCGGGGCAGCTCCTTCCTCTCCCCTGCACTGAGGGGCTGCAGGCCGCAGCCTCGCCATCCTGGGGACAGGCTTCCTCCGCATAGGGAGGCTGTGAGAGCTCAGAGTGGACCCACACGGTGGCCTGAGCTGCCACGGCCTTCTGGGTTCCTGCTGTGTCACATGATTTCCCTTTTTACTTCAGTTCCTGGGTGCTCACTGATGCCCGGGACGTTTGCCCATCTGCCGTGTTTAGCCCTCTTACAGGAAGTGGCACCACACTCGATCAGTCAATCAGCCCATCAATAGTGAAAAATAAAGCCCAGACTGGGACGCAGGAGTCCTGGTTCTGGCCCTGGAGCCGTGTAGGCAACTCCATACCTAAGCTTCCCCATCTGCAGTACGAGGATGCGTGGCCCCATGTGTCGGGCATGTCATCCCACATAACAATGGACTGCATATTTGGGAATAACCCCTGGGCTTCCAGAACATACACAACTTGTCTGAGATCACACGCGGTGAGTGGTAGGACCTGGGTGGGGGTGTGGATGGTCTGCCCTGGGAGCCCACCCCCGGCTCCATTGCCCCGTGTTCCCCAGCTGCACCCTCTTAGCTGCCCTCTGCCTCTAAACTCTGGCAGTGTTTGCCGCCGCTTGCACCAGCCCAGCCCCAGGCTGGCTGTGCTCCTGGCCCTTGCCTGGGAACCCGTTTGGACTCACGGCCTTCCTGATTCAACATCACTCAAATTTGTGAGATTTCAGCAAATCGTTGCACCTGGTTTCTTCCCAGAAGACCTAAAACATTAAGGAGGTGATGTTTGAAATGGGGGATGCTCCTTGCTGGCTATGCTGAGAACAGCATTATTTCAGGGAATGGATCTGCTTATCATTTTGTAACGCATATAGAGAGGTGTTTAAAAACACATGTAACAAAGATGGTTATGTGAGTGCCACACACTTAAAAAATAATAAACTGGGTTTAGGCATGCCTACAGAGCACAGGGCTCCAGAGCACCCAGAATCATAGGCTCCTTGCTCTAGAAGGGACGTTCTGTATCATTTAGTTATTTCTCTCAGCTCCATCCATTTCGGTTGGATGGACATCTACTCAGGGAAGAATATGGGGGTTTTTCTGGGCCTGGAGGAGGGCTGGAGGACTGGGACCGACCGCTTCGGCAGAGCGGCAGAGTGGCTCCAGCTCACTCCCCGCGAGCGCAGTGGTAGCCACACACCGAGGAGCCAGGAGACCTATTTTTGGAAGGTATATCAGGACAGCGACTTCATGAGTCTGTGAGAGGATGCTTTTTCCTTTCGAAAATACTCTGTAAGGTCTCAATGTTCCACTTTCCTGGGAACTGAGCAGCTGCTGCTTTTCAGAGGAGCTATAAATAGTCCTAAGCAATTTGAATAAATAATGCAGCAGAATGAGGGTGAGGAGGGCCAGGTGTGCCGGGAACCCTGACTCGCCTGGCAGTGTGAGCAGGGCACACGGAGAGACAAGGTGCCCCGGGCCCAGCACCCAAAAGCCAAGGGTACGGGAGAGAGGGCTACTGCGATGCTCTCCGAAGGAACCGGCCCTCAAGTGGCCTCCCTGCCTGGAGGAACAGTGCCAAGCCCAGAAGGGACTCGTGGCAGAGCTGCGCGGAGCCTGGGCGTGGAGATGTGCTGGGAGTGGCCACTAGAGCTGCAGTCAGGAAGCCCTGATCTGAGCAGGAGGTGCGCAGTGTGTGCTGGGCTCAGCACCCCTCCTCGGGACCAGGACCTCATGTTGGCCTCCTTCAAAAGGTGCCCTCGTGCATGGAGTGGCCCATCTGAGTGTTCTGAGCCGCAGTGAAGCAAGAGCCCCTTCTTGGCAAAGATAAACAGAATGCAAGAAATCATCCCCCATGTGCACAGAATCACCCAAGGCCCAGTGATCAGGGATCCTGACCTGGAATCAGTCAACAGTTCAGCCATCCCTCGCCTCCCATATTCCCGAGCCCCTGTTCCGACTGCCCTCGGGACATCAGTGTTGTCTCCTCACCACTTTGCTCCTTCATGATTTGAGAAGCCTGTTCGGGAGAGCTGTGCTGACCTACGATGGCCTCAGCGTGGGGCAGGAGGGGCCATGTGCCCGAGGGCGGGTGTGGCCAGGCCCAGGAGGGAAATCAGTCCAGGCACTTCCCTGTGTGGCTCCCCTGCCTGCCCCAGGCTCCTCCAGGGACGGCCTTTCCCAGTGGGCAGAGGTGTGGCACACGGCTCCCTGTCTCCTCAAGCCAACAAGAGAGATGTATAGATGTTGAACCCCCAACAGCATTCTCCAGGACATAGTATTTTTGTGCTCTGATTCTCCAGAATTCCTTTCCTGGATAATCTGTCCCCCGTGTGGGAAAAGATGTTCGATTCTCTGAAGACTTGCACTCTTATACAAGCCTCCATTCCTGCCCGTCAGCAGAGCGGCCACACATACAGTCTCAGGTCCAGCTCTGACTACAATCCTCAGTGGGGCAGGAGCAAGCACAGGCATGAATAGCCCATTGCTGGTGTAACGTGTGTAATGCATCCTTCACGTAGATCCCAGGACACAACTTTGGGAGGATCCACGGTGACAGTTAGAGGTCACGGGGGAATCTGCTGCCCCTCTCCCCTAACCTTTCCCCTTGTCCACACAGACCCACGCCAGCAACTGGTGTTCACCAATTAGGCTGTTCATGAACAAGTCAGGAAGAAGAGAAACCAGTCTCTGTGTTTCGTGTTGTCGTACCCCTTGTTGAAGTCCCTCTGCTCCCACGTTTGGCAGGCTCTGGGGAAGCTGTGAATTCCGGTCAGTGAGGCCGGTGGTAGTCTCTAATAGGGGTGAGCACCGTTCAGTTACAATTGGAAGGACTGCTTGGTGTGAGATACCCCTAAAGAAATAACAGGGGCTCATGATTTAAATCCATACTGAGGTATCACACCAGGTCCTCCCAGCAGGATGGCACAGACCGGGTCCTTGATAAGAGGGAAAGAGATGTTTAATGGTCCCTGTCAAACCAATGTCTGGCCAGGGCTGGCCAGCAGGTTGCCCTTTGAGGGGCAGTGTGGGTTCAAGTCTAAAGTTGCTGCTCCTCATTGGCCACGTCCTACCAGGGAGGCCAGCAGAGGCTCCACAACCCTCTCCTGACCTGAGGGAGGGCCAAGGAGGACTCCCCACTTGCATCCCTGGGGAAGCTCTATCATCGCCCGGGTGTCAATGAAACACACATCGTGAAGTGATACCCTAGAGGAGACGGGGTGGAGGCCCCAAGGTAGGACTGCTCAGAGCTCTCCAAGCAATGTCAGTGCTGAAAGCTCCCCATGGATCTGAGCAGGGGCAACATCACCTCTCCCAGGGCCCAGACAGCTGCAGTACAGCACAGGTGGACTTAAATGAGGCACACCTTCCATACCTGAGCCCTCCCAGTCCTTTCCCTGACATTCCTCCTCCTGCAGAGACTTCTGCTGCCCCAGCCACGTAGATGCATTGCTTAACCTCCTTGCACCCATAGCTCAGAACCCGGCTTTCTTCCTTCGCTCACACTCATCCTTCTGGTTAGAATCTCCGTTCTTACCACGTCTCCTCTACCTAGTCAGATATGACGTACCTTCCAAGACCAGCTCAAGTGTCATTTGACTTACTGATCATATTGATTTGTATTTTTCTGTCTTCATTGAGTTCTTACCTTGTGCCAAGAGCTTTACGTACATTAATTTTGGTTCTTGCAACAATCTCCTAAGACCGAGATTATGATTCCCACTTTATAGATGAGAAAACTGTGTTCAAAGAAGCTACATATTTTTTTCCAAGATTACACAGAACTGTCAGAGCTGGGACTCAAATACATGAGTGAATTGATGAATCTATGCTACTGATAAGCAAATGATGCTTTTATCATTATAGAATGATCTTTGTCTCTAGAGACAGTTTTATACTTAAAATCTACTTAAATCTGAAATGAGTCTGTTGCAAACAGCCTTTCATTGGATATTTTTTGTTGTTATCCGTTTAGCCACTCTGTGCCTTTTGCTTAGGGAGTTTAATCCATTTACATTTAAAGTAATTATTAATAGGTGAAAACTTACTATTGTCATTTTGTCAATTGTTTTCTGTCTCTTTTATTAGTTGTCTTTTGTCTCTTTTCTGTTTTGCCCCCCTCTCTCTCTTGTTATCTCCCTTGGTTATTTGATGATTTTTGTAGTGATTTGCTTGGATTCTTTTCATGTTTTGCAGATCTATTACAGGTTTTTTCCCCTTGTGGTTAGCTCAGGCCTTGCACGAAATATCTTATAGCTAAACCACTTAAGCTGATAACAACTTGACTTCAATTGCACACAAAATTTCCCCACTTTTATTCTCCCTATCCCAATTTTCTTGTCGTCAGCATTCGCTCCTTTTCCTATTAAGTGTCCATGAACAAATTCTTATCTTTGTAACTGATATATTTGGGGTCAAAGGTAATCATGCCACTTTTGCAGTGTTAATAAATCTGCATTTATCCATATATTTACCTTTACCAGTGAGACTGAGGCTTTCGTATGCTTTTGCATTGCTATTCAGCATGTTTTCACTTAAATCTGCAGAACTCTCTCAAGAATTTCTTGCAAGGCAGGCCTAGTGGTGACAGGCTCCCTCAGTCTTTGTTCATCTGAGAAAGACTTTATCCCTTCTTTCTTTTTAAAGGATAGTTTTTCCATGTATAATATTCTTGCTTGGCAGTTTTATCTCTCGAATGTATCATCCTATTCTCTCCTGCCCTGCAAGTTCTCTGCTGATGGTTTTATGGGTTTCCTTTATATGTGACAAGCTTTGTTCTTATTGCTTTCAAATTTCTCCCTTTGACTTTTGATAATTTAATTATAATGTGTGTTGGCATCGTCCCCTTTGGAATGATCTCGTTTGGGAGCTTTGCAGCTTCGTGAATCTAGATGTCCATTTCCCTCCAAAGATTTGGAAAATTTTAGACGTTATTTCTTTAAATATGCTTTTTTCTTTTAAATATGCTCCTTCTGCTTTTCCCATAATACATATATTTGTTCTTTTAATGGAGTCATGTCATAACTCCTGTAGGCTTTCTTTACTGCTTTTCATTTTTTTTCTCTGACTAGATAATTTCATAACTTCATAACTTCTCTTCAAGCACACAGATTCTTTCTTCGATTTGATTGAGCTGCTGTATATTTCAGTTCACTCACTGTATTCTTTAGCTCCAGAATTTATGTCTGGTTCTTTTCTTTTATTATTTCTATCTCTTTGTTGAACTTTTCATTTTGATTATGTACTTTTCTGATGTTGTTGAGGAGTCTGTATTCTCTTGGAGCTCGCTGAGTTTCTTTAAAACAATTATTTTGAATTCTTTGTCAGGCCATTCATAGATGTCCATGTCTCTGGGGCTGATTGCTGGGAAATTATTGTGTTTTTTTGGCAGTGTCATATTGCTTTTGTTTTTCATCTTCTTTGTAGCCTTGCAATGATGTCTGTGCATTTGAAGGAGAGGTTCTGTATTCTAGGCTTTGTGGGCTGGTCTTGATGAGTGGGAGACCATCATTTAGGGGAGGAGGCCGCTGGCTGGGTGGCATGTGGAAGCTCTAGCTCAGGAGGGCACCAGGGTGGCTCAACCCCAGGGGAGCACAGTGGTATAAATGTGGGGCAGCTCCACCAGCTGAGGGCAGCATTGGTGAAGACTGCAGGGACCTTCAGGGGCCAAAGGCAGTGAGTGTCTGCAGTGGCGGCTGCTGGGACCTTGGTGGTGAAGGCTGCTGGAATTATCCTGCTCCCCTTTACCTCCGCAGGGGTAGTCAGAGCTACGTGGGACTCACTGGGTGCTGGGGTCCGCAGTACAGGTGTGCACAGAGTGGCTGCAGGGCCAAGGCCTGGGGCACGGGCATGTGCAAATCGGCAGTGGTGCCATGATTGGTATTCCAAACACTTTTGAGTGTGAATTTTCTTTCCAGTCTACATCATCATACAGAAATGCTGGTATAGGAAATTATTCACTGCATAGGTGGAGAGATACCTATAGCCTTTGTCCTTTATGACTTAAAGACTTGATTAGCAATGTGCCTTGGAGAAACGTTCATCCTATTACACAATATATGCTATGGATATATACATTTTTATGAGTGGTGAGCAAAGTTTTTAAAATAAAACTCCAAAATACATAGGCCATTGTAAACACTACGATTAATTTCATGGAGAACCCTGGAATTGTCACTCTTCTGGGATCTGCTGATGGCATGCAGGCCGAAGCCTTTTGTTCTGCCAACTTCTGGTTAAGAAAAGCATGTTATCCATCTATAATATGCTCCACTGACCAAGGCGTGACTCAGGGCCTCCCATGCTCATGCTGCCCACATGAAGCTTGGCGTGACATTCAAAGTGTTTGATAACCAGCAGCATGAGCAGTGACCAAGCATGCAGACATGGACCAGCGTGCCATATGAACTGTGCACCAGATGAGTATCACCTCTGCTTAGTGCTAACGTGTGGCCCCCCTTTTAGACTGAAAAGGTAAAATGGTTTGATAAATACCAAAAGGCCTTAACCCAGAAAAAAAAACTGCAGTTGTTTGTGTGAATTATGACATTTCATCTCTAGGAAGCTTTGCCTAAGAGAAATATCAAAATAAGTGACATAAACATAGGCATAGGGCATTTTTGTCACTGAAAATCATCTCACTGCAAAGTGGCTTCCTACAGTTGGTCAAAAGGGAGAGTCAAAATGAGGTAGTGAAGATCACTTTTTATTCCATTTAAAATTGGTTTTGTTTTGTTCATACCCACTTAAAACATCTCCAGGGAAAATAACTGGTTTCTGGTTAATAGCCTGCAAGAAGTTGCAAGTGGAAGCAGTTTGGTAAATGTTGAGGCCTATAACTTAATAAAGAAATCTTTCTCATGCAAAAATAAGCATTATTTGGTGTGTATGGTGGCGGGGGGGAGTGGAGGTCATGCTGGGAGAGGAGGTAAGACAGTGAGCACCCTAGTGTCACACTGAGCACGGTGTGGGGGATAAAACCTCTTGCACACACCATCTGTGAGCTGTGTACACAAATGCTGGCATGAACCCTGAAAGCTGTGCCCAGATTTCCATATGCACCACGGCAGAGCCAGCCTAGCTTCATAGGACTTCTGAGCAAGGGATAAAATATCTGGTCAGAGCTGACTTGATCCCTTCTGGGGCCTCCCCTGCTTGGTCCAGTCCCAGGAAAGGCAAGGGCATGGAGGCTGAGGGGACCTGGCAGAAGGCACATGACAGCTGCAGTGGCGTTTTGCAGGCAGGAAGGACCGAAGATTCAGGGATGAGACAAAGCAAAATTGTGCAAGTGATGATAATTATCCAGGGTAGATTTTCTTTTTTCATGGCTATTCCTCTTAAATGTCTTGCCACTGGCCACTCATGATTGTGTAGTAAAGGGTTTTAACTTAGCAGATTTATTTAATGGTGTTCAAAGAAACTAGCCCTTGACTGGCTTCTAGCTCCATCCCTTGTGCCGGAGTCCAGCTCCAGTCGGGGGTGGGGGATGAAGCCCAAAAGGATGAGATGGAGTCGGCACCCAGAGAGACAGGACACAGAGTCAGATGGAGGTGGTCTCTCGACAAAGTGCCGATGACAGCTTTATTTATACCATTTTGCACAAGGATATGATTATTTTTTATTGTTCTGTTGATTAATTGGTATAGACAGTTAATTAATAGGTAAAGGCAAGCTTTTTTCTTTCTTCTTCTTTCTAATATATTCATGGTTGGTCAAGTGTTAGACAGGTGATCATTTTCTGTTCCTTGACTGAAACTTTTCCTAGCAACATGTACTCTTTTATGTTTTACGTTTCTATGCAATGCAGTTTCTAAGTAATGCATGTGACCACAGAAATGTACAGCATGTAATAGTGACTATGGAGTCTATCAGCTCAGGGTGAAATATGGGTCACTCACTGCTACAGTTAGCTAGGCAGGTATCATCATCTATATTTCTAATGCAATGGGTACATTTTATCTCCTCATAATATTTATTCTTTTGTAGGTAGATGCAAGATAAAGATAGAAAGCATGATTTAGAACTGTAAGAAGGCAAGTGTAGATGATCAGGTCTGTGCCTATAGACTAGGTATTAATTCAAGCCAGACAAGGGCAACAAAACATCCACGGGTGTAGACAATTTCTCTCAAAACTTGGGGGGGTGAGCTTCTAAGCCTCACCTCTGTTGGCCCCCATTTTCTCACCTGATGGCCCCCCTACAACTGTGCCTGTCTTAGGTTGTTCCTCCCTTGAGGAATCTTACCCGTCTCTGGCTAACCAGCCATCTTACGGAGCCATACAGGGAGATGTAAAGCTGGTAAATGAGAGAGAAGTAATATCCTTTGAAAATGTTAGCTTTTCACTTCTTTGCAGATTTATGCTCTGTGGCTTCTATGCCCAGCACTTGTCTTGAGGTATCTTTACCACTTGGAAGAATTATGGTACTTGGTAATTTCACATATGAGGCACAAATTCTAGTAAAGGGCTGTAATGAGGAAGGAAGAAGAAAAACTATAGAAGTAGCAGAGGGAAGAAAATGAGAAGATTGATTAAGTGTCAGGCAGGGTTATTCTATTCAATATTCCATCATAACTCTATTTCTCTAATTTTCCTATAAAACTCTTCATCACTAATTTCACTAGCATTACAAAAAAGAAGGGGGCATTCCCACTTAGGTGGAGATGGGGTGGTCAATGTTTGACTGACTGACTGCAGGTTTCGGTATTCTATGCCAAGATTGCCATCTGGCCCCTGCATGTTCTTTTCTTCAGGACCACTGTCCTGAAAAGCTTCTGGGAAGTTTATGTTCTCCTCCTTTCTGTGCTGCTTAGCAAAGGTTAGCTTAGCCCTTGGCAACAATGCAAGCAAAGACAAAGCCAATAGTATAATGGAGAATAACAAAATCAAGGTGGGTAATATGGGGAGCCAGCTGCGAAGGCCCCTGCTTTGTGGGGGGGTCTTCCTCCAGCCTGAACTCTGCTACCCAGCTTGAGCAGCATGGCTCCCGGCACCCTTGAGATGTGCTGCCTGCTAAGAGTGTTTTTGTATCCCTGGAACTCTGGGCCATGACGCATAGTCAATGCTAACAGTGTGCTTTTTGTGGGGGCCTTGCGCCAAGCCATATCAGTTTGACTCCTGGAGTAGCTGGAGGCTGAGAACTAACTTTAATCGTGTGGGTGTTCCATGCTTATGTGACCACCCCCCACAAAAACTCTACCCCCCAAGGCTTGAGGGGGCTTCCCTGGTCACCAATAGTCCATATATGCTGTCACATATCAGTGCTGGGAGAAGTAAGGGCTGTCTACACGACTCTAGCAAAGGAGGATCCCTGGAAGCCTCAGCCTGGGTTCTCCTGGACTCCACTCCCACACACCTTTTCCCTGTGCTCCTTTTATTCTGCATCCTTTGACTGTAGTAACCCATAACTGTGAGTGTAACAGCTTCTCTGAGTTCTGTGAGTTCTTCTGGCAAATCACTGGCAAACTTTCTATCTGAAGGTGGTCTTTCCATTTAACCTGCGGGTGGTCTTGGGGATCCCTGAGCACAAGGTTATTTTCGTTCCGGGAGGACTCCGAGCTGTTGGAGTTCCTGAGACGCGGGTGAGTGTTATGTCCAGCCTCCATCGGCACACTTGCTCAGCTGCGTCACACTGTCCCCTTCCCGAACTGCGGGCACTGGTGGGGCATCAAAGTGAAATAGTACAAGCAGGTGATTGGTTACAGGGGTCTGGTTGGGGGGCAAGAGGTGGATGGTGGAGAAGCAATGGAAGAGGGGATCACATGCAGCTGGGAGCAAAAACTAAGATGTAGCAGAGATCATAGGAGAGGAGAGCATGGATGAGAAAAGCTAACCGATCCCTGAGGAACACTGATGGTCGTGCATGAGAGCATCTAAGCTCCCAGGGCCAGATGCCAGGTCTTGAGCTTCATTTATTCCAGCCTCTGGCACAGCACTGGCCACACAGAAACTAATTCTAAAATTCACTCTGATTTATCTGCACTTTCATTTACTAGAATCCTATCATAGTTTAGTATTTGAAATGCTGCTAGGGGATAATCATTTTAAAAAGGTACGATCATGACTTTCATATAAACATAAAATGAACATTTGTAAAGATTCTATTTCATTCATTAATTAACAAGGGAACCAGTAAGATGTCACTAGGACTTTAAGGGAGGATCCAAAGAACACACACATATACAACAGTAGTGCTTAAATGAATTTGCTTATTTTTATTATTATTATTTTGGTATCGTTAATGTACAATTACTTAAATAACATTATGGTTTCTAGACTCTCCTATTATCAAGTCTCCCCCACATACCCCATTACAGTCACTGTCCATCAGTGTAGTAAGATGCTATAGAGTCATTACTTGTCTTTTCTGTATATACTGCCTTCTCATGTCCCCCTGCTACATTATGTGTGCTAATCATAATGCCCCTTTTCCCCCTTATCCCTCCCTTACCACCCACCCTCCCCAGGCCCTTTCCCTTTGGTAACTGTCAGTCCATTCTTGGCTTCTGTGAGTCTGCTGCTATTTCGTTCCTTCAGAAAGATATCTAGAAAATCCCCAGTCACTTGAAAATTAAGTAACTTAATAACACATGAGTTATTTACAATAGCCAAGAAATGGAAGCAACCTAAGTGTCCATCAGTACATGAATGGATAAAGAAGATGTGGTACATATACACCATGGAATATTATTCAGCCACAGGAAGAAAACGAATCCTACCATTTGCAACAACATGGATGGAGCTGGAGGGTATTATGCTCAGTGAAATAAGCCAGGCAGGGAAAGACAAGTACCAAATGATTTCACTCATATGTGGAGTATAAGAACAAAGAAAAACCTGAAGGAACAAAATTTGCTGAAACCAACATCCATGCGCTTACTACCTATTCTTTCTCCAGAGTTTTATGGTTTCAAGTCTTACATTTGTAAAAACAAACAAAAAACTGTTTCATCCCCCTTCTAAACCTAAGACATGCTTTTTGATTTTCATCCTCTTCTATGTCCTCCAGAGACTTGTTTCATCGATCTTAAGACATACCCATTTCCTTTTTTCACTGGTTTATTTAGGATTGCTCTGTCTTAAAAATGATGACTAGAAGTAAATACAGCTTTTTCTTTCCTCAGGTGGTTGTGTTTATATACTAAAGATATATATCCATGTTAATATGTATAGCTCTAATTCATTCATTTTAACTGGTATATACTAATTTGTTTTATAAACAGACCACAACCTTTTAATTAATTTTTCCAATATTTCACTATACAAATAGTGCTGAAATTTACATTTTTGTATATGACCTCTTGTGCACATGGATGAGAACTTTTCTGGATTCTATATCTGGAAGTGGAATTGCTGTGATGGAAATGGCATACAGCTTTGATTTTACTCTGTATTGCTTAATATTTTTATACAGTGTTTATACCAGTTGGCACCACCAGTGTGTAAGAGATTTCCTGTTGTACATTTTTGCCAATCTTTGGGATTTCCTTGTTTTTTGCCTTCCCACTTCCTCTATATAGAACTTGCTATGAAGTCCAGTAGATTTTACTTCTACAGTTTTTTTATTTCTAGCTCTTCTTTGCCCAGCCACAAAGAAAAATTTTTGATTCATTTTATCTCGTATTCATAATCATCTCTGTATTTTTGACTCTACTGCTACAACCTTAGATGAGACCCTTACTGGTTGTCTAAATTATTGCACCAGAGTGAATATTGCAATCTCTCTATTGGAAATCTCTTCCTGCTCCAATCCATCCTGCTTAAAACTGCTAGATCAGTATTTCTCATTGTAAGTAGTTTACCATTGTTTGCAGTGTTAAATTTAAACACTTAATGGGGTATTCAGGGTTATCTATTATAAGGTCCTAAACTACCTTTTCAACCACTATTTTCTGCATATGCCCTATACACAGCCAGACTAGATTTCCTGCATTTATTAATTCATTCAAATAGCTGATATTTAATGCTCGTACTATACTATACAGGTATATTCTCTGATGATGTAAATAGAATCCTACTTTTGTTGAGAGAGTTAAAGGTACCTTATTTTACAAAATGCTTATCAGAGTTATTTAGTAACTCAGGAATTTTTAATATAAATTATTGGTGCTTCCTAAGGAGATTCTAAAGATTATGTTTAGCAAATATTCTAGCTTAGTGAGATTAATGAAGTGAGACTTAACAGTAGTGCCTATAGTAGTGCCTCTATTTAATTTATAACAACAAGTAGTAGATGTCATATATTGGATACCTAATATGTGCAAATGACTGGGCTAATTCTGTTGTAAGAGAGGTAAACTTGTACCTTTTTAGAGTTCTTTTGCCTGGGCCTGGGGTTTAAACTGACATAAGACAGATCAACAGGTGGAAAGCATACAAATTTATGTAGTACAAGTTTTGTGGGACATGGACGTCTGCATAAGGAATGAAGAGTTGGTAGTTGAAGATAGTGGCTTGTATAAGAGTGGTAGCAGTCAAATTCTGAATGTTTATAAGGTACAAAAAAGTTTCTTTGATTGGTTGGATATGTGATATGAGAAAATAAGAAGACAAGATGATTCCCAATTTGACTTTCTGGCTGAGCAACTGGAAAGATGGTGTTGTCATCAACTGTGTGTAAGATGTGGAAGTTTGTCAAATGGAGCAGGTTTGGGATAGGAATGGGGATTTCAGGAGTTTGGTTTTGGATATAGTAGGTGTTTAAGTGTCTAGTAGATACACAAGTGGAGATTGTTGAAAACTTTCCAGAGCAATACCATCTAAATTGAGGTTGAAGAATGAATTAATTTATGATGAGATTTGAAAGCCTTCTTTATACACTTATATGAATCTTGGCATTATCTACTTTATACATTCTCTACTTTACTACTACATAGTAATATCTAAACAGCTAAAGAGTATTATCATTTAAAAAGTAATAAGATTTTTTTATCTCAAATTATTCTGGGTCAAGTTTTCAGAGTATTTCAGTGGCTACTGTATCCGTAAGTTGTACTGGGTGCTTTTACATTTATTGACTCTTACCATAGTTACTTAACAAAACATTACTCCTATTTTACATTTGGATAAACTGAGTCTGAGAGAGATTAACATTGTCTAAGGTCAGTGATACATTAAGCGATCAGTGTGGATTAAAATCTAGGTCTTTAGATCCTATTGCCCATGTTCCTTATTTTTTAAATGTCTTTTTTTTAACTTTGTGAATTTTTAAACTTTTGTTTAATGTTGCAAGGAATTGGAGTCCTATCATTGGTTATTTTTTGAACTGCAGCTGTCAGTACAGTTGGCTCTTACAGAAGCTCCTTTTCCCCCAGCCTCCATTCCCACGTGTAGTGCTTAATACGTACTTAGAAAACTACAGCTGCTGTCATCATCGTCTTTATCTCCCCCTCTAGCATGCTGTGGCCTGGGCAATAACAAATCAAGCTTATTGGAATCGTGTAAATTATAAAACCTCAGAGATTAAGGACTTCTAATTAATGAATCATTAGTTTTAACACATGTATTTTGTCTGATGCAAGCCATTTTTTGTTTCTTTCCCTTTATTGGCTGTTTTCTGGGGAAGTGGGTTTGATAAAGAGCTGTTTTTCTGACTGGAAAAGCAATATTCTCTCAGATGCCAATGGGTATTTTCACTGTGACATTGAACATAAGTCCTTCTACTTCAGTAGGAAATGGGAATATTGGTGTCCATTGAAACGTTTGCTTTTGAGGTAATGATGCCATATTTTAAAAACTTAAACCTTTGCCTTTAGATCAAAATTATGTCTTAAATTTCATGAAACTTGATACTGTATGTTTTTATTTGTTTTGAAAGACATACTTAAGAGCAAGTAATTTCAGATATTCTCCAGGCGAGAAATATTTTAGCAAAAACGTACACATTTTAAAAAGTATCAGTTAAAAAACAAAACAAAACCCTGGTGTGGATAGTTAAAAAACAAAGCAAAGCCCTTCTGTGGATTCACAAAGCCTATACATTTGAAAGGTGATTTTAAGCATATACTTAGGACATAGGTAGGAAATTCACCTAGCCTTTATGTTTCTGTTCTGTAACTATATGGCTTTATTTCGAGTGTACTGGTTTTTACATTTTAAAAAATTTTATGCTGCTTTTCCAAGAAAGAAAAAATACATATTCATCCATCTTTTTCCTTTCTTTAAAGTCTACTCTTTCATTATTTTACCCCAAATACTTAAGTATAATTTAAGTTCATTGTAATCATTAAATGAACTTTTTAAGTGAATAAAAATTTTGGTTGGCCCCAAAACACCCTTCTTTATTGTAACTAAATAATCTGTGTAATTTCATATTTTAGTTAATTCCATCCAGGAGTATAAGTATATATCCTGAACATTTCTACTTACACATAAAAAATAACAGTACATGTGCTAAATGTTTGTGTATTCTTTGTCTATTTTGCTTTATTTTTTATTTGTAGTGTTTTGTCTTTAATTCAGTTGGGGAAAAAGAAAAATGACAAGTCAATCAGAAAATTTTTTGTAGGAAATACCTTATTATTGTCTTTTAAAAATAATTTTACTGAACTAAATCTATCACATCCTTTATTAATTGGAATGCCCAAGTAATGAATATTCTGATTATTTTTTCCCCAAATGCTTTCTCTTAACGTAATTGAAATTTTTACTTCATGTATTTGTACAAGTATAAAATTGAATTATTTTTGATGATTTGAAGAAGGCAGGGGGCTTCTGGGTCCTGATTTAACAGTCTGAGCTGTTATGAATCTTGTTTGAAAAACAGTACAAACAAATATTAAATATGGGTCTTAATTTGATAATTTGAACAACAAAACTAGTTTTGTAAACAAAGCATAATGAAATATTAAAGGTGTAATGGTGGTAATTAAAAAACACCAGAGATTTGTCATATGGGGGATAAAATTAATTGCTAAGTGAGTGATATGAACAGGTATAATACTAGGAGTTGAGATAAGAGAACGGTGGTCACCAGAATGAGTGGTGAAGGATCCTTTAAGGGAAAGGATCCTGAGCTTCAAGCACTGAAGGACTTCAAACATTAAGTTTTATAACATCTTTATCAAGATATAATTTACATACAAGGCAGTTCATACATTTACAGTAGACAGTGCAACAGTTTTTGGTGTATTACATTAAATTTTTTCAGTTGTAAAACATTTAACATAAAAGTTGCCATTTTAACCACTTTTATTCTAATTTTTTTTTTTTACTGAAGTACATACAATAAAATGCACAAATCTAGTGTACAGCTGGATTAATTTTAGTGTGTGTACCCTCTTGTAACTGTCACCCAGATGGAGATATCAAAGATTCCACTAATTTTCCCTGTTTATTTTTCCCATTTTAACTGTTTTTGAGTGTACAATTCATTGGCATTAATTATATTTACAGTGTTGTGCAACTATCACCATTATCTGTTTCCAAACTTTCTTGTCATCCCAAACAGAAACTCTGTAACCAGTAAGCACTAATTCCCCATTCCCCCCTCATTGCAGGCCCCAGTAAGCTTGAATCTATTTTCTGTCCCCATGAATTTGCCTATTTTAGACATTTCCCATAACTGGAATCATATAGTACATTGCCCATTTATGTAGGTTTTATTTTACTTAGTATAATGTTTTCAAGGTTCGTTCATGTTACAGCATGTCAGAGCCTCATTGCTCTTCAGGCTCAGTAATTTCCCATCATATATACATATATACAACAAATATGACATACAGTTGACCCTTAAACAGCATAGGTTTGAACTGTGTGGCTCCACTTAGGCATGGATGTTTTTCAGTAAGTACATTAGAAAATTCTTTGGAGATTTGCAACAATTGGAAAAACTTGCAAATAGACTACAAATAACCAAAAATGTTAAGAAAGTTAGGTATGTCATGAATACATACAATATATGTAGATACTAGTCTTTTATCATTTACTACCATAAAATATGCACAAACACAGACCATAAAGGATGCCATTCACAGTTAAGAGAAATGTGAACAATATGTGTAACAACAACAAAAAAGATGCTGTCTGTTATTGGTAAGGCTTCTGGGTCAACAGTAGGCTATTAGTAGTTAAGTTTTAAATGAGTCAAAGTTATATGTGGGTTTTCAACGGCAAAGGATGTCAACATCCCTAACCTTCATGTTCAAGGGTCAGGTGCATATATATATATGTTCATATATCACATTGGTTTATCCATTCATCAGTTGTTGATGGACATTTAGATACATAAATATCTCTTCAATCCTCTGCTTTCAATTATTTTGGGTATGTGTGTACCTTAGAGTGGAATTGTTATGTCTTGTGCTAATTTTATGTTTAGCTTTTGGAGGGACTGTCAAACTGTTTTGAACAGCGACTGCATCAAGCATTCCTTTTTATTCATTATGCTATAGATACAGAGCATGTAAAAGGTTAGACGGAAGGAATACTAGCTTCAGCACAAACCATACACTGTTTTTAAAAGTAAACAGAAAGCTATATGTTATTCATGAGACCATTTGTATGTATGAAGAGCCACCTCTTAAAGTGAATTTTAATTAAATAATTAAGCCTTCTGGTTGTATGTAATCTCAGTTTTATATGTAATATTTTATAGAACATGGTTATCAAATTTCTATTTCTCATACCCTAGGAATCTGTTGTAAGAGGATAGGTAAAGAAGTTTCCACAAGTAATTAGTGTAACTTTCTGCCCAATTTTAAGATATTTATTTTTTAGTTGCCCTTGTTACATTATAAAGTAAAATCTTAATTATATCTACCTAGAAGATATTCCCAGTATATTATTTTCAGTCATTTTATATTAATTTATTTACTTCATATACATTAGCATTTTATATAAGTCTGAGAGAGAAGATGAGGTATTTCAGTGCACATTTTAAAGATGACTCTTAAAAGTGTAAATTCTAGTATTCAGTGTGAGCCAGAACAATGTGTGGCATTGCTGGTAAGATAATAAAGAATTTAAAGGGATCAAAACTAAAGAGGAAGGATATTAAAAGATAATATTGTTAAAATGTCCGTATTGCTCCAAAGTGATCAGATTCCACGCAGTTCCTGTCAAAATCCCAATGGGATTTTTTACAGAAATAGAAAAAACATGCTAAAATTCTTACATAACCACAAAAGGTCATAAATAGCCAAATCAATCTTTAGAAAGAACAAAGCTGAAGACATCATACTTTCTGATTTCAATATGTATTACAAAGGTACAGTAATCAAAATAGTATTAATACTGATGTAAAAGTAGATGTATAGACCAATGGGGAGAACAGAATAGGGAGCCCAGAAATAAATCCACACATGCAGTCAGCTGAAACTTGAAAACAATGCCAAGAATACACAATAAGGAAAGGCTAGTCTGCTCAACAAATTTTAAAAGTATTTGTACTTTTAGTAAAACTCTTACCAAAGTTGTCCTTTCTCATTTTCTTCTTTCGATTTTTCTTTTATCATGCAATTTAGAAGATTACTTGTCACATGGTAGGAAGCATCAAATGAATCCTAGATCTAATTTGATTCCCAGTATCTTAGTGCATTAATTAAAAAACACACCTAATCTCCTGTACAAATTAATCCCTGATACATAAGCAGACTCACATTTAGCAGACTTATTAATGCCTTAGACTTTTCAGGAACTAATAATATGTGAAAGTCAGATGAAAGTTTTTTAGAGAAAATACTTTTTTTTCTAGGAAGAATAACTTTCCAAGTCTTAGTTTTCACTTAGTACTTGGAATTAATATTTTTTGTAGATTAAATTTTGTCTTTATCTAGTTAATTTCTTTATTGCCAGTTATTGAGAGGTTCTGTTCTAGAGGCTGCTTTGACTTTTTGCGTAGTAAAAAAAACCCTAAACCAAAAGCTATCTAAATAGACTTGAAGGTTAATATTAAAATATGAAGAATCTTCCCCTTATCTAGTGTCTCTGACATACTCTCCAAGTCTAATTCCAGGATGCTGCCTCACACCTTGCTGCCAGTGACCCTGTTTAGATTGGATGGAATGGTGTTCCAGGTGTATTTGTGACCTAGGCCTGCTCTGAGAACACTGGCCTATTCCCGTACAGCATGCAGCGTGGGGGAACTTGACAGCGGAGGAATGATTTTGTTTGCCTGTTACTCTTCCCAGGTCTGTCTTATTATCTTTCTTCTTTCTTCCTAGGTTGTCCAGAATTCCTTTTACGTCCTTACTCTCTTGTACTGATTTGAAGTTTGAATGTCATTACCGAGTCCGGATCTGTTGCCTAATAAGCTTTTTCTAGAGTTCCCAGATTTCTCCAGGTTTGGACTTTTCATCACTGTATCAGGCTACATTTTAGAAGGAAATGTCAATTTTGTTGTCCTCAGGAACACTGAGATCTCTTTTTCTGCCATATGACTTTTCTTTGATGGCCATCTAGTATCTTTTAGAAGACCCTCTTTTATTATTCCAAACTTTATTTGGGGACTCCATGAATCTATAATTTTCATTAGTATAGTTGAGATGCTTTATTAGGGGTACTAATACTTCTCTGTTGGCTTCTCCTGAAAAATGTTATACCTGATATTGAACAGGGGACTTGTATGTGAGTGATGGATTATTTATCAGTCCTAATAAAAGTGCCAGTTTTTGGACTCTTAACTTCTTTGGATGTTTTATCTTAATTGTTAGGTTCTTTCACTTACTTCACACTTTCCCTTTCCTCACATCCTAGAACACAACTTACTGAGGGTGGAAATGGACTCAGTACTCAATTATGTGTCTTGGACCCCAAATGGAGAGTTTTCAGGGTGTCAGAAATTGGGAAGAGGAGAGCAAGACGCTGGTGGTATGATGGTTCCTTGCCCGGTCCTGTGTCGTGATGCACAGTGTTTGAAAGGCAGGCCATCTTTTCTAAGCTGTCGCCTGAGTACTAATGGTATCTTCCCAGAAGACTTGGGTTGTTTCCTGAAATGGGCCTACCTGGTTCTTTGTGGAAGTACTGCCCATGTGTAAGGGGACATTCCTGCATCTAATAAGCAGCTAACAGAAGTCTACAGAGTCCCTCTCTGGAAGCTTTTCTAAAATCTTTATTGCCTAAAAAGGATACGTTTTGTCCTAATCTGTTTATTAATTATTCCTTAGACATGATATTGAAACTGAACTTTGTGGAAATTTGGTCTCCCTAGTGTAATCTGGTGTATTACAGCCCCAATCCCCTGGAGAGCGGGGACCACAGGCCGCATCGCAAGGTCCAGTCTCTCCCTCCCATCGCCCTGGCTCCCGCTGTGTGCGCATGGCGAGGAGCCTCGGGAAGGGCTGGACTGTGGTAAGGGTTACTTAGGAAAGGATTCTTGGGTGACTGGAGAGCCTTAACCCAGGTAGTCACATATCCTTGTAGAAACTTCTTAAGAAGAGTGGCAGTCCAGTTGTCCCTACTTCTTTCAGAATGCCAGGTCTTACAGCAGACTTGCCAGCCAGCCCTTGTAAGAGTTATTTGGGAAGATTGCGGCAGAAGACTCTTTGACTAAAGAGAGATAACTCTAAAGCATGGATGTTGACTTCAAACATTATTTTCTCTAGGATGGTCCTTACAGACATGGCAACTCGCCTCAGCACAGATGCGAGAAAAGCAGAAATGGAGGAAAACACCTCGGTTGACTTGTCAAAACAATCAAGTTTTACTTCACTAAGAAACCCAAACGAGATGACTCTAAGGACCTGACTCTTTGCAGGTATTATTTCTGTTCCCCTGTCCTATATGTTCATAACATCCCATTGTATTTGTTTAGAAACCTTCCACCATACTAAAGGTGACTTTTTGACCATTTGTGTAAATAGGAATTTTCTTATGTAATGTCAACTCTCTACTATAAGTAAATGTATTCTTTCATCTTTTTTATGAATTAATTTGCATCATCTTTACTTGAAAGAGAATGAAAGCTAAACTTTTACTAAAGATGGATAACTCTAGAGCATGGATATTGATTTCAAACATTATTTTCTCTAGTACGAACCTTAATGAAATGGAAACTCATCTCAGCAAAGAGCAGAGAAAAAGAAAATTGGAGGAAAACACTTCTGGTAACTCGTCAGAACCAAGTTTTCCTTGTGTTAAGAAAGAGAAATGAGATGATTGGAAGGACCTGACTGTTTGCAGGTATTATTTCTGCGTCCCTGTCCTGTATGTTCATAACATCCCCTTGTATTTGTTTAGAAACCTTCCACCATACTAAAGGTGACTTTTTGACCATTTGTGTAAATAGGAATTTTCTTATGTAATGTCAACTCTCTACTATAAGTAAATGTATTCTTTCATCTTTTTTATGAATTGATTTGCATTGTCTTTACTTGAAAGAGAATGAAAGCTAAACTTTTACTAAAGATACGTAACTCTAAAGCATAGATGTTGACTTCAAGCATCATTTTCTCTAGGATGATCCTTACGGACATGGCAACTCGCCTCAGCACAGACCCGAGAAAAGCAGAAATGGAGAAAAACACCTGTGGTGACTTGTCAAAACAACCAACTTTTACTTCTCTTAAGAAACCCAAACGAGAAGACTCTAAGGACCCGGACCTTAGTAGTATGGACATTTTAACAATATTAGTTCTTCCAATGTATGAATGCAGGATATTTCCCCACTTCGGTATGTCTTTGTCCTCTTGCATTTCTTTTATCAAAGTCATATATTTTTCAGCATATAGAACATTCACCTCCTTGGTTGAATTTGTTCATAAGTACTTTACAACTTTTGATGCTATTTTGTAAATAAGGTTGTTTTCTTGATTTACTTTTTGGATATAGCATTGGTAGTATAACAAAACCAACTGATTTTTGTGTGTTGATTTTGTGTTATAGAACTTTCCTGGATTTGTTATTAGTACTAATAGAAGTATTGTTAATAGAATCTTTAGGGTTTCTACATATAGGATCATTTCATCTATAAACAGAGACAATTTTACTGCTTCTGTTATGATTTGGATGCATCTTATTTGTTTTGCTTTGCTCAACTGCTGTTGCTAGGATGTCCAGTACTGTGAAGACTAGGAGTGAAAACTGTGGGCATTGTTGCCTTCTGCTAAAACTTAGAGGGAAAGCTTACAGTCTTCCCGCCTTATTGATGTGAGCTTGGGAATTCATAAAGGGCCTTTATTATGTTGTGGTTAAGTTCTTCCTATACCTATTTTTGCTGTTCATTTTTATCATGAATAGATGTAAAACTTTGTGAAATGCTGTTCCTGCATCTATTGAGATGATCTAGTGACTTTTATTATTCATTCTATTAATGTGGTGTATCACATTGACTGATTAGTGAATGTTACACAGATCTTACATTCCAGGTGGAAATCTGGGAAACTCTCTGTACCTTCCTCCAATCTTGATGAGGACCTCAACTGCTGTGAAAGACAGTTGTTATTATGAGTGGCTACTTAGTGACGTTAAGACCATCATAGAAATCATAGTTGGTATATATCAACTATGTTAGAAAGTTTGACTATTTAAGAGGATAAACAAACGCAAAACACTTCGATGAGTAAGCACAAGATATACATTATTTTCAAATACCATAGAAGATGTTTTAAGCAGGCAAATTTTAGGCCTAAAAGTGATCAACTTCATCCAAGCAGAAACCCCAGAAATCAGATGTTCTTGCACTCTGTGATGACAATCAGCTGTCACTTCAAAGTGTAACCAACAAGTAACATCTAGCAGCATACACATTTCACTTAACATCAGTTAAAAGATCCGTTGTATTAAATATAAACATCAAAGTGAGGTTACTTCACAGAGACAGTGAAGTGCCAAGGAGAATAGTGGTGATCAGAGTCAAAGGACCATCTGTCAGAAAAGTGTGGAGCAGTGTAACTAATTCTACTGATACTAACAGTGTCACAGAGAAACATGGATTCTGGCCATCCACAGGTAGTATGCACTAAAGTAGAAAATTACAAATTCAAAAATTGATCCAGAATATAAAAATACTTTCAAATGATAAGGAAATAATCACACAATGAATAATTATATGATAAACTGGAGAGGTGTTCAAATCAAGAAACTCAGAATGTCTTGAGACATTAGTGTCTGTTAGAGAATGTCTAGGTGAAATGCTTTACTCATGAGAACAATATGGATGTTTATGCTTTTAGAGGAAAATAATACATATTCCAATAACTGTTTTAATTCAGGCATATAAAAAAACCTCAAAATTTATAAGATTTCTTAAAATGGTCAACAGAGCTTCAAGGAAAATATAAAAATTTCCCAGCACTAGAAATGATTCAAGAGAAAGATTCAGAGAATAAATAAAAGTGAGAAGCCAGTGATCCATCAGTATACTGGCTGAGCACAAGCCAGGATTGATTCCTTTGTCCCAGATCGATGGGAAAAAAAACAAATAAATATAGTGATTTGAGACTGAAAGGCGAGATCTCCAAACACAAGAGAATGTCACTACAAAGGTGGAAAAGAGAAAAACAATGGAAAGGCTTTATCACTAGAGATGTGCCACGAATTCCTGAAAATTCCAGTGTGCTTTACTGACCACCAGAACCATGAAAATATGAGTGAAATATAATACTCTTTTTATCTAAAGGCTTTCAATGTCTTTTACCATAGTTTCCACATGCATCACAGTAACAGAGAAGTTTAGTCTCATACCACCTGCATCAATTATTGAATTTGGGAGGAAACAGTGAACACGTTCTCTGCATCAGGTACTCTGCTCAAAATCAGTCAATTCCCAGCCTCTCAGACGTTCTCCCTCCTAAATCCCTGAAATGCAGGAAAGTCCAAAATGGATTCTATTTTAACAAACTAAACTTTTCTAATTCCACAGGCCCACCTTATTAAGAGCCATCTTTCCATGTGGCTTTCTCTGCCACACCTAAAGTCCATTTGTCCTGAAGCCAGAGAGGCCAGCCTCTTGTCTCAGAAGCTACACATTACCATGTCTGGCCCCTGAAACAGACTCTTCCCCTCTGTGAAAGTAGAGATTGATAGATCTCTACTTACAGTGACATGGAGACCTAGAGGAGGAGAGATGTGGAGGGAATTTAGGACTAGATACACCTACAGAGAGATGCGATCTATAGACATATGAAGGACGTTGCAGATGTAGGTAGAGAGGCAGATATAATGTGCTTGTATATACATTCAATTAGCAAATATAAGACATATTTTATTACTTGTAGGCTCTGATCACATACATGTGGGAAACATAGGCAGAATTCTAGTGGGTCCAGAAACTCTCGTTCATGAGTACTAGGGAAGTAACTTCAAGCAGAAGAAAGGAATCAAGGAAAAGAACTACTGAAATTCACCCTACAGTTCAAAATGGTTTTTTTCCAACATGATTTTCAGATGCATCTGTGTCCCTTTTATGAGATGTGTGTGTGCAAGAGACAGAGAGAGACACAAGGAGAGACAGACAAATACACAGAGTGAGAATTTATAGTCAACAGGCTCTATTCAGCACTAGTAGTTGACATGCTCACTTCCCTTGTGGGTGGGACTTTCACAGACTGCAGATAGACCTAATAACTGGGGTTCCACTCCCCTCCCCCATGGAGATCCAATGCTTGCCACCCCCAGAGAATCTCAGGGCTGGGCGTTGGAGCCTGCACAGTCAATGGACGGCCTGTGGGAAACACATCTGGGTGCTCTCAGGAGGCCCTGGCTGCTGTAGAACCCAGAGGCACCATTCTCAGAAACAATCTGCCTAAGGAGGTGTTGGGTTTTTAATTATCCCAATTAATGTGAACTTTAACCTACTCACATGGAGATTCCAGATTCATAGGACTTGGCAGTTTCAAACCAGATTTCTTCTACAGCTTTCTGGCCCATGTCAAACATTTGCTGGAAGTGCTTCCATCCAGTTTTTTCAGTAACCATGAGATATTCTTCATTCTCTGGGTGTAGCTGGCAAGAATATGAGGCTATGACGAGTGACTGACAAAAACCACTGCAATACATGAAGAAACAAAGCATCCCTCTCTACAGGTGTCAATGGGATTACACTTTCAAACTCTGCAAGGACATGACCTGCTACCTGCGTAGGATTCTCGCTTTCAATCATTATGTACATGATGGCGATCGCCACTTCAAATGCATACTAGCCATAGCTCACGTCATCCAAGTAAAAAATCCCAGACACTTGAGGGGTGGAGCCAAGATGGCGGTGTGAGTAGAGCAGCGGAAATCTCCTCCCAAAACCACACATATTTATGAAAATATAACAAAGACAAGTCTTCCTAGAATAGAGACCAGAGGACACAGGACAACATCCAGACCACATCCACACCTGCGAGAACCCAGTGCCTCGCAAAGGGGGTAAGATACAAGCCCCAGCCCAGCAGGACCCGAGCGCCCCTCCCCCCAGCTCCCAGTGGGAGGACAGGAGTCGGAGCTGGAGGGACAGGGAGCCCAGGACTGCTGAACACCCAGCCCCAGCCATCCGGACCAGAGCGCAGACACAGTACATGTGTGAGGTGCTGGATACTAGGGAAAAAAGACAGCAAGACTGGTGAGTGGGCCCCTGAGGCCAGTGCCATAGGACAAAGAAAAGTGAGCGGCTTTTTTTTTTTTTAATTATTTATTTGATTTTTTTTTTTTTTTTTTTGGCGCGTGCTTTTTGGAAGTCTTAAAGGGACAGGGACCTCAAAACCAGATGGAAGCATCCCAGGACACTTAGTCCAGAGGCAGGGAATCTGGGGATCTCTGGGGACACTAACCCCCAGGGCAGCAAGGAGCACGGAGGCCCCTTATGAAGATAAATAGCCTCCCAGCCACTACCCCTCCAACGCGGCTCCACCATTTTGGAGCAGCAGCCTGAGCCAGGCCACGCCCACAGCAACAGCGGAGATAAACTCCATAGCAGCCGGGCAGGAAGCAGAAACCCTGTCTGCGTGCAGCTGCTCAGCACAAGCCACTAGAGGCCGCTGTTCTCCCAGGAGAGGAGGGCCACAAACCAACAAGAAGGGAAGTTCTTCCAGCCGTCACTCGTCCCAGCTCTGCAAACTATTCCTATCACCATGAAAAGGCAAAGCTAAAGGCAGACAAAGATCACAGAGACAACACCAGAGAAGGAGACAAACCTAACCAGTCGTCCTGAAAAAGAATTCAAAATAAAAATCATAAACATGCTGACGGAGATGCAGAGAAATATGCAAGAGCTAAGGGATGAAGTCTGGAGGGAGATCACAGATGCCAGAAAGGAGATTACAGAGGTAAAACAAACTCTGGAAGGATTTATAAGCAGAATGGATAAGATGCAAGAGGCCATTGATGGAATAGAAACCAGAGAACAGGAACACATAGAAGCTGACATAGAGAGAGATCAAAGGATCTCCAAGAATGAAACAATATTAAGAGAACTGTGTGACCAATCCAAAAGGAACAATATTCATATTATAGGGGTACCAGAAGAAGAAGAGAGAGAAAAAGGGATAGAAAGTGTCCTTGAAGAAATAATTGCCAAAAACTTCCCCAAACTGGGGGAGAAAATAATCGAACAGACCACGGAAATACACAGAACTCCCAACAGAAAGGGCCCAAGGAGGACAACACCAAGACACGTAATAATTAAAATGGCAAAGATCAAAGACAAGGACAGAGTGTTAAAGGCAGCTAGAGAGAAAAAGGTCACCTATAAAGGAAAACCCATCAGGCTATCATCAGACTTCTCAACAGAAACCTTACAGGCCAGAAGATATGGCATGATATATTTAATGCAATGAAACAGAAGGGCCTTGAACCAAGGATACTGTATCGAGCACGATTATCATTTAAATATGATGGAGGGATTAAACAATTCCCAGACAAGCAAAAGCTGAGGGAATTGGCTTCCCACAAACCACCTAAACAGGGCATCTTACAGGGACTGCTCTAGATGGGAGCACTCCTAAAAAGAGCACAGAACAAAACACCCAACATATGAAGAATGGAGGAGGAGGAATAACAAGGGAGAGAAGAAAAGAATCTCCAGACAGTATATATAACAGCTCAGTAAGCGAGCTAAGTTAGGCAGTAAGATACTAAAGAGGCTAACCTTGAACCTTTGGTAACCACGAATTTAAAGCCTGCAATGGCAATAAGTACATATCTCTCAATAGTCACCCTAAATGTAAATGGACTGAATGCACCAATCAAAAGACACAGAGTAACAGAATGGATAAAAAAGCAAGACCCATCTATATGCTGCTTACAAGAAACTCACCTCAAACCCAAAGACATGCACAGACTAAAAGTCAAGGGATGGAAAAAGATATTTCAGGCAAACAACAGCGAGAAGAAAGCAGGGGTTGCAGTACTAATATCAGACAAAATAGACTTCAAAACAAAGAAAGTAACAAGAGATAAAGAAGGACACTACATAATGATACAGGGTTCAGTCCAACAAGAGGATATAACCATTCCAAATATATATGAACCCAACACAGGAGCACCAGCATATGTGAAACAAATACTAACAGAACTAAAAGGGGAAATAGACTGCAAGGCATTCATTCTAGGAGACTTCAACACACCACTCACTCCAAAGGATAGATCCACCGGGCAGAAAATAAGTAAGGACACGGAGGCACGGAAACAACACAGTAGAGCAGATGGACCTAATAGACATCTATAGAACTCTACATCCAAAAGCAACAGGATATACATTCTTCTCAAGGGTACATGGAACATTCTCCAGAATAGACCACATACTAGGCCACAAAAAGAGCCTCAGTAAGTTCCAAAATATTGAAATTCTACCAACCAATTTTTCAGAACACAAAGGTATAAAACTAGAAATAAATTCTGCAAAGAAAACAAAAAGGCTCACAAACACATGGAGGCTTAATAACATGCTCCTAAATAATCAATGGATCAATGAACAAATTAAAATAGAGATCAAGGAATATATGGAAACAAATGACAACAACAACACAAAGCCCCAACTTCTGTGGGACGCAGCGAAAGCAGCCTTAAGAGGAAAGTATACAGCGATCCAGGCACACTTGAAGAAGGAAGAACAATCCCAAATGAATAGTCTAACATCACAATTATTGAAACTGGAAAAAGAAGAACAAATGAGGCCTAAGGTCAGCAGAAGGAGGGACATAATAAAGATCAGAGAAGAAATAAACAAAATTGAGAAGAATAAAACAATAGCAAAAACCAATGAAACCAAGAGCTGGTTCTTTGAGAAAATAAACAAAATAGATAAGCCTCTAGCCAAACTTATTAAGAGAAAAAGAGAATCAACACAAATCAACAGAATCACAAATGAGAACGGAAAAATCACAACAGACTCCACAGAAATACAAAGAATTATTAAAGACTACTATGAAAACCTATATGCCAACAAGCTGGAAAACCTAGAAGAAATGGACAACTTCCTAGAAATGGACAACTTCCAAGACTGACCAAGGAAGAAACACAAAAGTTAAACAAACCAATTACGAGCAAAGAATTGAAGCGGTAATCAAAAAACTACCCAAGAACAAAACCCCCGGGCCAGATGGATTTACCTTGGAATTCTATCAGACATACAGAGAAGACATAATACCTATTCTCCTTAAAGTTTTCCAAAAAATAGAAGAGGAGGAAGTACTCCCAAACTCATTCTATGAAGCCAACATCACCTTAATACCAAAACAAGGCAAAGACCCCACCAAAAAAGAAAATTACAGACCAATATCCCTGATCAATGTAGATGCAAAAATACTCAATAAAATATTAGCAAACCGAATTCACCAGTATATCAAAAGGATCATACACCATGACCAAGTGGGATTCATCCCAGGGATGCAAGGATGGTATAACATTCAAAAATCCATCAACATCATCCACCACATCAACAAAAAGAAAGACAAAAACCACATGATCATCTCCATAAATGCTGAAAAAGCATTGGACAAAATTCAACATCCATTCATGATAAAAACTCTCAGCAAAATGGGAATAGAGGGCAAGTACCTCAACATAATAAAGGCCATATATGATAAACCCACAGCCAACATTATACCGAACAGCGAGAAGCTGAAAGCTTTTCCTCTGAGATCGGGAACAAGACAGGGATGCCCACTCTCCCCACTGTTATTTAACATAGTACTGGAGGTCCTAGTCACGGCAATCAGACAAAACAAAGAAATACAAGGAATCCAGATTGGTAAAGAAGAAGTTAAACTGTCACTATTTGCAGATGACATGATATTGTACATAAAAAACCCCAAAGACTCCACTCCAAAACTACTAGAACTGATATCAGAATACAGCAAAGTTGCAGGATACAAAATTAACACACAGAAATCTGTGGGTTTCCTATATACTAACAAAGAACCAATAGAAAGATAAATCAGGAAAACAACTCCATTCACAATTGCATCAAAAAGAATAAAATACCTAGGAATAAACCTAACCAAAGAAGTGAAAGACCTATACCCTGAAAACTACAAGTCACTCTTAAGAGAAATTAAAGGGGACACTAACAAATGGAAACTCATCGCATGCTTGTGGCTAGGAAGAATTAATATCGTCAAAATGGCCATCCTCCCCAAAGCAATATACAGATTTGATGCAATCCCTATCAAATTACCAGCAACATTCTTCAACGAACTGGAACAAATAGTTCAAAAATTCATATGGAAACACCAAAGACCCCGAATAGCCGAAGCAATCCTGAGAAAGAAGAATAAAGTAGGGGGGGATCTCGCTCCCCAACTTCAAGCTCTACTACAAAGCCATAGTAATCAAGACAATTTGGTACTGGCACAAGAACAGAGCCACAGACCAGTGGAACAGACTAGAGACTCCAGACATTAACCCAAACATATATGGTCAATTAATATTTGATAAAGGAGCCATGGACATACAATGGCGAAACAACAGTCTCTTCAACAGATGGTGCTGGCAAAACTGGACAGCTACATGTAGGAGAATGAAACTGGACCATTGTCTAACTCCATACACAAAAGTAAATTCAAAATGGATCAAAGACCTGAATGTAAGTCATGAAACCATAAAACTCTTAGAAAAAAAACATAGGCAAAAACCTCTTAGACATAAACATGAGTGACCTCTTCTTGAACATATCTCCCCCGGCACGGAAAACAACAGCAAAAATGAGTAAGTGGGACTATATTAAGCTGAAAAGCTTCTGTACAGCAAAAGCCACCATCAATAGAACAAAAAGGTACCCTACAGTATGGGAGAATATATTTGTAAATGACAGATCCGATAAAGGCTTGACGTCCAAAATATATAAAGAGCTCACCCACCTCAACAAACAAAAAACAAATAATCCAATTAAAAAATGGGCAGAGGAACTGAACAGACAGTTCTCCAAAAAAGAAATACAGATGGCCAACAGACACATGAAAAGATGCTCCACATCACTAATTATCAGAGAAATGCAAATTAAAACCACAATGAGGTATCACCTTACACCAGTAAGGATGGCTACCATCCAAAAGACAGAAAACAACAAATGTTGGCGAGGTTGTGGAGAAAGGGGAACCCTCCTACACTGCTGGTGAGAATGTAAATTAGTTCAACCATTGTGGAAAGCAGTGTGGAGGTTCCTCAAAATGCTCAAAATAGACTTACCATTTGACCCAGGAATTCCACTCCTAGGAATTTACCCTTAGAACGCAGCACTCAAGTTTGAAAAAGACAGATGCACCCCTATGTTTATCGCAGCACTATTTACAAAAGCCGAGATATGGAAGCAACCTAAGTATCCATCAGTAGATGAATGGATAAAGATGTGGTACATATACACAATGGAATATTACTCAGCCATAAGAAGAAAACAAATCCTACCATTTGCAACAACATGGATGGAGCTAGAGGGTATTATGCTCAGTGAAATAAGCCAAGCGGAGAAAGAGAAATTCCAAATGATTTCACTCATCTGTGGAGTATAAGAACAAAGGAAAAACTGAAGGAACAAAACAGCAGCAGAATCACAGAACCCAAGAATGGACTAATAGGTACCAAAGGGAAAGGGACTGGGGAGGATGGGTGGGTAGGGAGGGATAAGGGGGGGGAAGAAGAAAGGGGGTATTATGATTAGCATGCATAATGGGGGGGTGGGAGAAAGGGGAGGGCTGTACAACACAGAGAAGGCAAGTAGTGATTCTACAACATTTTGCTATGCTGATGGTCAGTGACTGTAAAGGGGTTTGTGGGGGGGACCTGGTATAGGGGAGAGCCTAGTAAACATAATATTCTTCATGTAATTGTAGATCAATGATAAAAAAAAAGAAAGAAAAGGGGGATTACTCCCTGATAGGATAAAACTAACTGTCAATCAACGATTAATGCATGCTTTAAATATCCTTAATTTTGATCATTTAAAGGGTATCAGATGATCAGGTATGGAAATACATTTTTCTGATAATATTCCTTTCTCTTAAAAAAAAAAAAGCAGTTCCTGTGTGGTGATCTCCATTAAGTTCTTCACAATGGTATAAAGGACATGTCAAAGTGTGGGCAAAGGGTTTGTTTGTGTTTATACAGAGGATCAAAGCCTAATTTGGCTACCCAGAAAAAGAATTAAGATACGATATGAAGAAGAACTTCCAACATCAACATTCTCTGGAAGAGTCATTCCAGAAGATGATCATCAAAAAACTTCAACAAAGATCCTGGCGCTGTTGCAGGTGTAGCTGCATTCATCCTGCCAGTTCCTGGACTTGCCATGGGAATGAAGAAGGAGATATCTAAGCTGGCCTGTGCATACAGTAAAACAACAAATTTGACTGGATCTATACTGTCGGAACTCAACCAAGAATTAGGAGAAGTGCAAGTTGCAGCGCTCCAAAATCTTGCGACTACAGACTATCTACTGTTAAAAGAACATATGGGATGTGAACAGTTCCCAGGAATGTATTGTTTTAATTTGTCTGATTTTTCTCAAACTATTCAAATTCAGTTAGACAGTATCCACCATATCATTGATAAGTTTTCACAAATGCCTAGGGTGCCTAACTGGTTTTTTTGGTTTCACTGGATATGGCTGGTAATTGTAGGTCTGCTTTGGTTATGTAGCTATATTCCTATTATGTTAAAGTGTATACACAATTTAATTAGGAGTTTAAAACCTATACATGCTTATGTTACTCTACAAAAAGATATGTCAAAGAAATAATCAATCTTCCCATGTTTTCTTCCGTCTGCTACTTCTATAGCTTTTCTTCTTCCTTCCTAATTACAACCCTTAAGTAGAATTCGTGCCTCATATCGAAATTACCGAGTATCATAATTCTTCCAAGTGGTAAAGATATCTCAAGACAAATGCTGGGCATAGAAGCCACAGGGCATAAATCTGCAAAGAAGTAAAAAGCTAACCTTTTCAAACAATATTGCTTCTCTCACTTACCAACTTTACATTTCCCTGTATGGCCCTGGAAGATGACTGGTTAGCCAGAGACGGGTAAGATTCCTCAAGGGAGGAACAACCTAAGACAGGCACAGTCGCAGGGGGGCCATCAGGTGAGAAATTAGGGATCAACAGAGGTGAGGCTTAGAACCTCACCCCCCCTGTTTTGAGAGAAATCTTCTGCATCCGTGGATGTTTTGTTGCCCTTGTCTAGCTTGGATTAATACTTAGTCTATAGGCACACACCTGATCATCTACATTTGTCCTCTTACAGCACTAAACTATGTTTTCTACCTTTATCTTGCATCTACCTACCACTTCAGCATTTTATTTAAAATAATAATAATAATAAGGGAGAAATGTGGGATTCACATATAAATCAAGTATAAAAATCAAACGAATATTCATATTTGACCTGATTGTTTATGGTTCATAATGCGTGATCAAAACCGGAAGTTTCTGTGACGACTGCCCTTGCACTGTTCACCATGTACGAACTTATTCACTATGTAAGAATTTGTTCACCATGTAAGAACTTGTTTGTTATGCTTCAGAAGATTGGAGACTGTTGAGAATTAGGCTTGGGGTTGATTAATGATCGTGCATTGAGTCCCTATACAGAATTTTATTGTTGTTAACAACCATTTGATCAATAAATGAGAGATGCCCTCTCAAAAAAAAAAAAAACCCCAGACACTTGATGTATAGCATCTCCAAACGCTGACTTGCTGTACTCTATTAAAATCTTATGGTTATTAAGATCTCCATGATTGACACCTGAAAGGAGAAAATTACAGCCATGTGATAAGTTATTTAATACCCCAGCTCATCCTCTTTGCTTTTCTCTTTCTCGGGCATAGCCGCTCACACAATTTCACAGGCCTTCAGAGGAAAGAGCCAAACCTTATTTTTCTTGAAATAAAAAAAATTCTCCTGAAAAGGATAAAAGCAGTTCATTTCAGTGGTTGTTTTTGTTTTTGCTTCTCAAAAATACAAGACCAGTAAATGGATGCTCCAGTTATTGCAAACCCCAGATTTTGACCACCAGCCAAATAAAGGGAAAAGGAGAATTGCCCCAAACCAGGAACACTGAAAGAGAACGGGCATGTGTTCATATTATTATAAGAAGCAGAGCCCAAGGACGGACCGGATACATGTGCCTCCAGTGTAAGATTTCAAAAAATAAAATCTGATGACAAAGTAATTCTGGATTTCCTCAGTCTTTTGATTATGGAAATAGATGGTGATATCTTAAGTCATCACTACTCAAATAGGGGTCTGTGGCCAGTGTTCGCCACAGACTCACTGGACTGTGAGATAAAAACAGAAATTAAGAGTGTTTACAGAATTTTATGGCATTCTGTCACCTAAGAGTGTGATCCCTGGCCTTAATTCATTAGCAGAGCATTACTAAGCCAGAGCGGTGTCAAACCCACATGGTAAGTCATCTGTGGTGCAAGCCGTGAAGAGTAAGACCATGTAGCAGGCTACAGTGGGTCAGGAAAAAAAAACCAAACTTGTCTTTCACCATGGATAGTTTGAGAAACACTGATTTCAACTATTAAGGATTAGGAGACAGGAATGTCCATGAGTGCTGAAGCAGTGAGTCATGTACTTTATAATAAACTTTTAATATAAAGTCCATAGTATTATTTTCCAAATATAGTGTGGATCTCTTCTATAAGACTTAAGATTTTTTAAATCATGCTAAAGTAAAGTAGCACAGTGGGTACATGTAGAAATGATCAACATTACTATAAACTAGATTCTCAACTAAATACTTCTGAAAGTTGGAAGCATCATACAACTGATGCCATGCCATAGTTTCAGTGGCAATGCTTTTTCTTCCTTAGAGGTTTATAAAGTAATGGTGCCTCTTAATCCAGTGGTGCTTAGAATCTACTAAATATGTTACTTCATTCATGCAATCTGTATATATAGGTACCTCTCATGTCTCATTTCATTGCTTCTATTCACCTGTTCAATGGCCTATAAAGAAATACAGCTACTTAATGCCTGCGTCTAATCACCCACTTCTGGTTCCACCTCCATCTCCTGGGCCTACCACGGCCACTGCAGCTCTGAGTACCAGCACTATCCCTGTATCTAATTATCCACTTCTAGCTCCACCATTATCCCAGGCACATGGGGCACACCTGCCCAGAAAGTAGTTGGCGTGAAGGAGGGGACATCATTCCTACGATTGAAAGACCTTGTGTTCCTGTATTTCATCAGTACAGCTGGGGGCCACCGGGCCAAAACACAGGTGACACAGGTGAAGGCAAACATCTCAGCTGTAACAGGAGGCCCCTGTGTCACCACCTGCCATTACATCACTTGGAGCTCCCCTACCAGGGCACAAGTGGAGGTATGGGCAATAGCACCCCTTCTG
The DNA here is from genome assembly GCF_030020395.1 of Manis pentadactyla. Lineage (NCBI taxonomy): Eukaryota > Metazoa > Chordata > Mammalia > Pholidota > Manidae > Manis > Manis pentadactyla. The sequence continues at coordinate 28,518,156 of NC_080030.1, forward strand.
CTATGGCTGGATGTCCTCACTGGCCCCATCAATGCAGGGCACCTGGGGCAACAAAATGCAGGTGGTGTGACAGTGGACAGTACCCTCATTTCTAGAAACTAGTCTGTTCTCAGCCCAAAGCCTGTGCCTCATTGCTCCAGCAGCATGTATGGAGGCTCCTGGTCAAACAGCCACTCCTGTGCTTTGGGTACAAGCTGTACTGATCACAGCTTCGCAGGAACCACCACTTGATTCCGTCCTTCTATTATGAATCTCAACAAATATGGAGAAGATGCTTGTCTGCAATCTGTATGTAGCATAAATGGACTTGACTTTATTAGAAAATCGACCTGCTCTCTTCCTACAGAAAGCCAGGAGCCTGCACCTTGAGTGTGCATGTTGTAAGGACAGTTTTCTCTAGTCTTGGCACTACTGAGGTGCCTGTGGCTGTTATAGGGGCTTCACATCCTCTCATCCATTTAACAAAATCTTTCCCAGAATGTGTGTATATTATATATTCACACTAAACCCTGTTCTTGCTAATGTGCCTCTGCTCTGTTTACTCTGTGACTCGGCGACAGAGGAGGAACACACATACATGAGTGATAATGTTCTGAGCCACACTTAACTATGCAACATGCCCCACGCCCCAGGGACTGGGATGTGGAAGTAGCCGCGTTTTATGACTGTGCGTGCTCACCGCGAGGCCTGCGTGCTGAGCGTTTAACGGATGACAACCCAGGGGGAAGCAAGTCCAGAGGAAGGAGGCCGGGTTGGCTTATGTGGCCCTTTCCCTCTCCTCTCCCACTGCTCTGAGCTCACCGGAGGCTAGGGAATCCCTGCTGTGACACAGAAAACCACTCTTATCATTTTGGTTTTTAAACATGTTTAATTCTGCATGTGTGTGTCTTCTGTAACTTAGACTTTGGCCGATCATCCTCACACATTCCCACTTCCCCACGAGAACGGATTTGGCATCCAGGTCCTCGAGGCTGGAGGAGCCACAGAAGGAAGCGCTTCTGCCTGCTGTGTGATTATTGAAGATTTAAGCTTACTTAGAATTTATCACATAGCTTAAAAATACCAGAAAAGGTCCTCTTTAATGACTGACCTGACTCTAACCTAAACTTTTTGTCTTTCTGTAGAATCTAAAAATACATTTTGGCTCATATATACCATGATGCTTTCACCCCAACTTGGTTCAAAGGATTCAAACACTGACAGAAAACCTTCCAGCAAGAGACCAATTGTCTATTTCCATGTGTCGGATCAGGCTATGTTGTGCACTCATAAAGTGAGTGCTTTCTCTCCTCTGGCACTTGGCTGTGTTGAGAACTCAAGAGCCAGCAGTGGGTGTGCCAGTGTGCCCACCATGGGACGGTAACTGATCATGATTGTGGTTATGAAGCAGGCGTCCTACGATGGCTGGAGTGAGCGTTGCTTTTCAGTAAGAGGGGATATATAAAAGTGACTTAATTTTTATACCTTCAAGTGGACTTCTGTATAAGTATGTTTGTGGTCGTTACACCACATACCGATCTTGGATGGTTGGGGGCCTGGAAAACAAAGACATTATCCTAAGGCACCAAGCCCTGCCACGGCCTTGTAACTTCCCAGTGTGACTAAGAGCAATTCTGCCTCAGCAATCATATCTAAACAAACTTGAAAGACCTGGCAAAACTTAACAACTGTAAAATATAGGTGTGGGGTGTATAAGGGTTATCACTGTACAAGTCTTTTGACTTTTTTTTTTACTTTGAATTTTTTCATAAAAATTGTTGAAACCAATGTGGGGCCAATGACAGTGAAGACAAGCCCCCTGGCTGGGCAGAGGGACGGGGTGCAGGAGGGAAGCAGTCACTCGGCAGCCTTTCCTCCTGGGGTCTTACCTTTACTCTCTCACCCCAATGAGGGATGTAATAAACAACACACTGAGTGGAGCGTAAGGTCAGGGTTGGATCAGATGGTTTCCCCTGCAGACCTCTGCCACATTCCACAGCCTGAAGACTTGTGATTTTTTTTAAAGATTAACAAATACCTTTATGGTCTTCAAGAAAGACTGCGGATGTACTGAGAATGGATTTATAAATGAGTGATGTATTAGTTCACTTGTCTAAATTAACAGACCAAAGATTTGAAAAGCTATGATCAGTGTACTGCACTTTATTTTTCCTAATACTTGTTTTTTAATTTACTGTTTTTTTTTCAGTTGTCTGCTTTTGAAGCATGTTTTCTCCCTCCTGTTACCATCTGCAGGCTCCACCTAGTGGCTATTCTGTGACACTATTCCAATAGATGTGCTTCATTTTTCTTTGGATTCTTTTTAACATCATGTCCTTGGGATAAATCACAACTCATGCAGCCCACTGTAATCCACCTTACATGCTTCCCAGTATAATTTTTAGACTCCCGACGCCCACTTTCCACCTAGGTGAATTGTGTACTATCGGCTCCTGCAGACACACGTTACTCTCTGGCCTCTGCAAGTGTTGCTGCTTTCTGCCAGGGATTCTGGAAGTCCCTTTCCTTTCTCTTGGAAGGTGTCCTCACTTTCTGAAGCTGGAACAGGTGTTTCTGCTCTGTATTTCCCTGGGACTTAACAGTACCATCACACTGCACTGATTTATCCACTCCCAACACTGCTCAGGACCTTCTGAGGACGTATTCAGCACCTGTCTGTACTGTCTGACACACACACAGTAGGTGCTCAGTGAGGACTTCTTCAGTGACTAATAATGAACAAAAGAACAAATGAATGAAAGGGGAGAGAAAAGGGGAGAGGTGCTAGCTTATTTTGTAACAGCTTTACTGACACGTAACTCACCCTTGTAAAAAATACAATTCTGTGGTTTTCAGTTACCTTATTTGTATTTGGACCAGCCAATTTTAAAGAGCAACCTACTTAGTGGGGAAGATACTGAAGTTACAAAGAAGTCACAAAACTATTTTGACTTTATTAAAAGAAAATGTTTCTACTGTTGTATAACACAAAATATTTTAAATATGCTACTTAAAGCTAGTAACATTTAAATTGAAAAGATATAAACACATTAAAGGAATGAAACACAGATCTTTCATGATGTGTGAATCATAAATTCATGTTCTTCTTTCAATGCAAACGCTCATCTGAAATTGTCTGTAACGTACACATCTTCACTTGCTGTGCCTGTCAGTCCCTACAGCAATCGTCCCTAGGCATGTGGGAGGGTGTGTGTGTGTGATGTAGCCGCTCCCTATGTGAGGGAGGTTGTAGGTTGGGGTTCCCAGTGCCACAACTGTGGCTTTCTTTCCAGGAAGTGTATCCATATCTTTGCTTCATTTCGTGCAACAGGAATGAGAAGCCTGGTTTGTATTTTCTCTTTTCTCTCTTTCCAGAGCAGCTGGTCATGCCACAGAGTACAGAACAAAACTGTGGGTCATAAAAGGCTTCAGAAATGGCACTTTCTGCTGAAAATCCAATCAACCAAAGCTGAGGAGGTCAAGCCCTGTACGATGGGAGATGCAGTCACCGCATACACAGTGTTGCCTGGAACCAACCGCTAACCAGGTTGGGGGAGCCAGGCACAGGCACAATTTTAACAGAAGATGTGGACAAGTATAAAGCATGGGATGACATTAAGGGGGATAATGGCTCTCAAATGATGACCTTGTCCTGCCGACCAGGGTTCAGCAGTGTGGGAGCGCAGACAGGGTCCCAGGTGCCGCGCAGCTGCGCAGGCCTGGGTGTGGGAGGGTGATGGTGGGAGAGCACTGCAGACTCCAGTGTTTGCCGAGTTTCACTCCATGGAGAAGCAGAGATGACTGTGTCTGGTTAGGAAGAGAAGAGGCTGCTCAGCTTGGGGAGAGAACAGGACACGTCTGGGACGAGAAGGAGACTGCAGCAGAGAATGGGCGTCGGAAGAGCCCGTGGAGGAGAAATGAGGACCGGGTGTGGGGACCACACTGAATCCTAGAGAAAACAGAAGACCTTCCTCAGGAGACTCTGGAAACGCCTGTGTCCACAGTGAGAATGGTGCGAGACACGGATGGACACTGGAAGTGCTGCTGGGTAAAGATTTCCATGGCACCAGCTTGGCTGGAAGGCCAGTGAAGGGTTACCAACTCAGGCAGGAGATGAGGGGTGAGCTGGGGTCTGAGGGAAAAGGGAAAAGGGACATTTCCAGAGAAAGCTGTCAGCAGAGGCTCCTGTGCGGGTGGGTGGAGGGATGAATGTGTGTGCAGGGCACTGGCCTCCTGGCTGAGGCAGTCGGGGGAAGGGGCACAGAGACGGGAGCTGGGCGATCGGCCTGGAGGAGGCTCCTGTGCCGGAGGGAGGAGGGTCGATCTGTGCAGAGGGGACGTGGAGAAAAATGACCCACAGGCAGCCTGTCCCAGGAGGGCACTGCGTCAGCAGCCTCCACAGCACAGCAAAGAGGGGCCTCCGAGAAAGAATTGGCAATGACTAGCTTCCCTGTGGCTTTGATGAGCACAGACACGAGAGACTATGGGAGAACGCATTTTTATAAAGAGAAAAGGTAGTGGAGAAACAGGCTTAGACCAGTTGCTCCAGAAGCAAGAGCTGAGCCTGACCATTGCCAGAGGGGAAGGAGCCCTGGCAGAGGAGGGGATAAGGAGCAACACCCCTAAAGGCCTGGAAAGGACGGGGTAGTGGCTGAGCGTGAAGGGGGGCAGAGGCGGCAGGAGGGAGGGTGGTGTTTTAGCTCTGTGAGGGTCCCTGACAGACGAGCAGGAGCTGCCTGAGCTTTCCCTCTGTGGGTCACGGATGCAGCCATCTTCCTCCACCTCTGTGCTGTCCTCAGGCCAGCTTGCGAGTCCACTCCAGGGCCCTGCCCAGAGGCTACAGAGGGGAACCAGTCCCAAGAGGAAGCTGAGCAGAATTCTGAGGCGGGAGGAAGGGATGGGGGGAGGAGATGGCCAAGGAGCTGTGAGGCACCAAGGAGAGATCCAGGAAGCTAGCAGTCCTCATTCCCAGCAGAGTGAGCGCAGACGTGGGGGTCAGGAGCCTGCAGGGTTCCAGAACCTGATGGCAGTTCACTAGCGCTGACGATCAGTGATCCAACTGAGGCTCTGTGGACATGCAGGACAGCCTGCATATGTGACACTCGCTGCACACTATGGACAGGATGGATGGTGGGACTCACCAGACAGCTCTGGCAAGGCATGTCTGACATAAGAGGAGTAGCTGACGGAGGTCAAGGGACCGACAGAGAACAGCCCGGCAGCTGCCTCCAGGCTGCACGTGTGGTTGAAATAAATGAGGCTGGTCAGAGTAGAAGCTAGAGGTCAAGGGACTAAAACTCAACAAGGCAGGGAGGGCAGAAGAGAGGCAGTAGGGTGGTGGGAAAGGGTAGGAGGTAACCGTCAGTGGGTGAGATTCCAGAGTCTGAGCTCTTACAGGACTGAGCTGGCATGCCAAGTGTTAGCAAAACTGGGAAGAGGGCCCTAGAAGCAACAAAACCACAATGCTGATGTCACTGAGGATGTGGAGGACCCCGGGAGACAGTTTCCGTTGTCCTTGAGGGAGACGTAGGTGACCTAAAAGGCCATCAGGTGCTGGGGTGGTTATGTAAGGGCACCTGTTATACAATGACATCTAATCTGAGAAGGATACTCATGCATGAACACTAAGACGCTTCTGTACCTCTTCAAAAGTCTTGATATTTATAGCTGGCGTAGTCACTTCCAAGATGCCATTCCACCCGCTGGAAGAAGTAGACCATGGTGCTTTCCAGCAGTAAGCCACTCAAGATGGCCAAAAAGGAGAGCTTTCGGTTGATGTTCAGGGTCACTGGAAAAGAAAAGGCAATAAGCTATTAAGATTTTAATTAAATGATACTGGCATGTAAATTATGATAGTGTGAATGAAACTGTTTTGTAAAGTTGTTTGTAGAAAATCTCTGTTTTTATTAATCAGTGCTGTTCCCTTCTCCCACTTTTCTGTCTGCAAACCTTTTGAGAGTACCAATCATCTGCTTATAACAAAAGCACTCAGCTTCTCCTGTTGAAATGCAGAATCCCATGAATATTAAAGGAGAAAATAAAAAGTTGATTCTAAAGTTATAAAGAGACTAGCAGGAAAAAGTTGACACTATCAGTTTTACAGTTTATGAGATGATAAACACTGTGGCAAGAAGTTATCAGGTTAACAGGCTCATTAAGACAGCACTTCTCACAATGTGTGGGGAAAATGGAGACACACAGGGCTGCTCACCCCTCCCTTGGTATAGTATGAATTGTCCAGGCTTGACAACTGCCTGGCCATGTAAATCTGGACAAATCATTCATAACATGGAGGGAATGATGGCAGCTGTCCTAACTGATCCCACAGGATAGAGATAATGTATATGAAAGCATTTTGAAAATGAAATAATACCATGTGGTAAACTGAACAGAGACTGGTTATGTGCTCTGCATAAGGCACACAGAAACAGAAGGCTTTGTTACTGTTCTATGAAGAATTCTGGTGTTTACCAGGTCATATAAAGCTGTGACCTAAGCAGCTTGTATATGGACTGAAAGCTGAGAAGACAGAATAAAACACAAACATACCTCTAATTGCCTGAAAATGTGATGTTAGAACAAATACTTTGATGAGTCGGAGGCACAGTGGGGTATAGTCGTGTTCCCAGATGACAGCTGGGATCAGCAAGAGCTTTCCATAGCTAGACAATAGCAATGCTTTCAGCAGCAGAATAAAGCTGGGCTGTTTTTTTGCTGTCATGAGTCGTCCTACCCACAGGAAAGTAAAAATGCCGGTAAAAAAGGCAGCTTGTTCTAAGGAGGAAATGGAAAACAAAAATATCAATGCCTCTATCCAGACCATATCCCCTTAAAAACAAACAAACCACAGTTCCAAAATACAACTTATCAACTGACTTCAAGAGAAATGCTTTATCGAGATGAAGCTTTTCCTTTATTTTCTTTTTCTTTAAAAAGAAACTCCCGCCTTTGGTGTCAAATCCTGTTGGCATGAATTCAGAAACAGAAACAATTCTTTCATGACGTATTTCATCACCCACTGAAGAAAAAGTGACTCCATTAGAATTGTAATCGTCGACTTTTGCAGTTCTTCCTAGGAAGTAAGATTCTGCCTAAGCATCTTCAGTGTTAGAGTTCTGCTCCGAAAGAATACGACAGGACAGTGGAGGCTTTCAGTCTAAAAGGTGAGGGCATCCTAAGATGTTCACATGAAGACGGCTCTCTTTGTTCGTTTTTCTATTTATTGAGTACCTATTATCTACAAGATTGTGAACACTGTTATATAAATTAAAAACTCCCTTTATTCACTTAAAGTTTTTCAGTGCAATTTCTTATCCTTCCAGAAGGTGCACATATAGAGTCCAGACCAGAAGCAGCAATAGTCCTGCTGGTGTCCGAGTCAGAACAGAGCACAAGCAGTTCTGTTCCAGCAACTAGGAACTTAGCATTTCTTTGGACGGCATTATTTTTAGTAAGATGGCTAGTCCGCTGAGTACCCAGCTGCATACCTTTTGAGTGGTCTGTCCCTAATTCTGTTTTTTTTCCCCATAAATTGTGTTATTTAGGTAGTGAAAAAGAAACACATTTTTCTGGAATATACACATATTATAGGAGAAATAACTGTATTCTTCCTGAAGTGTTTCATAACCAAATACAGCCAAATTAAAGAAGTTCCAAATACAGGTGATCAGGATCAATAAATAATTTAGGATGGTTGACCTATGTGAAATTTGTTATATTCATCAGGGAAGACATGCTATCTCTCTGAAACATAACTGAGGGCTTGTCAACTGCAAGGATCTGCTCAAAAAGGGAGATATCACAGCCTGGGCTTTGAACAAAAAAATAACAAAAGTCATAAAGAACTCCCTACCAGGAGTCATCTCACAATAGTGGTTGTCTCCTGTCACTGGAAATAAAGCTAGGTTATCTTGTAGAATTGGGAGAAGAGGGTTTCTCACACTGGATAGAAGGGAGGACCTGATAACCTCCACACTAAACTAGAACCTCGGAGGTGGATAAAACTGCGCCAGCACTCGGTCCGGGGACAGACGTTACAGGGCTCAGTCCTGAAGGCCTGCACCCGCAGGGGGGTCCAGCGCAGCCGCTGCCTACCTGCAGACACAGATGTGCACCCAGAGTCCTTCCTCATCTCCAGGCTGATGCTAACCTGCCATGAGGCTGTGGGGAAACCTCTGCCCTTCCTACTTCTGTTTCTACAGCTGTGGGTAGGGGAGAACCCCCTGCTTACCAAAGAGGATGCTTATGGAAAAAAAGTAAGTTGATAAAATCATAAAAGCAGTGTTTAAATTATAAAATGCCATTATTTACGTAAGATATTCCTTACAAACTATTTTAAGGGTATGTAACTGAATTATGAATTCGATAAAGACACATAAGAAAGTTGAGTGACATTAGAAAAAAAATTTCTGATTGAGGGTCAAAATATCTACTATGGAGTAGGGGCTACAGGAATTCCAAACTCAGAAAATAAGCTTGGTTTGTCTTTTGTTTTAAAAATTATGGACATAAAGGAGTTTATCCTTAGAACTTTTAAAAGGCTTTGCTTTAAGGTTTACGATTCTATTAGATTCTAGGTCTTGACTTAGGTGATGTGTTCAAGGGTGTTTTTAATATTATGTGTGTTTGAAAATTCTCAGCATACAAATGGATTTTAAGACAACAGGACTGGACAAGAGGACCAAGGGAGAGGGCAGAGAGAGGAAAAAAGGACAGCACAGGACACAGTTCAGACATATGACACTGAAGTGGGCTGGAGACTTACCATTACTAATAAAGTATTTTCTTATAACCACTGAATTTTAGAAGCAGAGAAGCATGGAAACCAGTAACCTAAGTTACAAATTCAAATTCTGAAGAAAAGCAATTCCTGAACTTCAAGAAATTTGGCAGAGTAGCCAATTTCCCTGGATAAGATCAGATACATAATAAGTTTTCCCTATTTAATACACTGCATTAGTACAATGAAATTAGTACAATACTTCGGATAATGTCTGGCAATTATCAGTCTGTTTTAATAAAGACGGGAACTAGGTAATCTTAAAACTGGATAATGAGAACTTAAATTTAAGAATTTTATCAATAATATTGTCTCAAAATATTTTATGAAACTCTCTAGTCTGATAAGCAACTACTTCCATACAGTTTGTGTGGTAACAAATAAAAAAGATAATTTAGGCAGATAATTTAGACAAACACCTTAGCAGGTTAGTGTAGAACTGAAAACAGTCTCAAGTTTATATTAACTCGCTCCTCTTACTGATGATTAAGACCAGGTACCTCACTTTTAATCAGCATAGTAAATACTAATTAATTAAGAATAGAAAGCACGGCTTCTTCCTACCTAGAGAAGCAATTGCAAACATTCTATAGAAATCCCACTCCTTGGCATATCGGATAAAGTCATCAGGATCAGTGTTCTGATTTGAATCTTGAAGCTGCCACCATCTGAGATATGCTTCACAAAGCAAACAGAATATGTAGAGTTTCCTATGCATCTGGTAGTGAAAAAGATACTGCCATTCAACTAAAGAAACACTTATACATAAACATATAAGCAATAGGCATAGTCATAGCTGAGCATTTGTGGTTTTGAGGAACTTCCCATCTAGTAGTTTTTCAAATTCAGAACTGTCCAGTGAAGGGTGTAATTGTTTACAGTCTGTAAACCGGTGCAGTTAAGTCAACAATGTCCATCAGAATCATATGGGGGATATTACAAAATACAAATGTCTGGGCCCCAATCCTGAATCTGAATCTTTGGAACTAAATCCTGGATATGCACATTTTGTTAACAATTTCAGGGGTGGGGGAGATTCTACTGTGTATCCCTAGTGAAGAAGCACTGCTTTGAATAATTCACCCTTCAGTGTATCCTGTACACCTGTCCTGTACACAGTATCAAGCCCAGAATTGATGTGACTCATTGATAGGTGGGAAGCAGCATCAAGGGAACAGACTTAATCTGAAGATTCCATGATACCTCGTAAGAAGCTATCAGTCTAAACATGAATTTAAAAAAATTCCCCCAGGCTGGATAAGTGTAAATTAAGACATTTGAAGATACAATAATTAAAAGGTGCTGCATCAGCTGGAAGTTCTAGAGTCTGAGATTTTGGCAAAAATAGAAAATACTAGGCAACAAGAATTGGCTTTGTTCTATGTAGTTCTCCTATGGGTTGAACTTCATCAATGTAAAGTGAGGAAAAGACTGTGTGTGCAAATCCAGTCCAGCTGGTTACAGGAATCAGCGTGAACTTCCGAGGCATCTCTGATTTGCACACTGCTTCTCCTAGCTGCACTTCGACTTGCCTAGGGAGTTTTAAGAAATACTGATGCCTGAATCCCATCCCCACAAATTCTGATTTGTTTCTGGGTAGGGCCTCAGCTTGGAAGGCTTAATTGTCGCCCTCGCTCCCAGGTGATACTCTGCGTAGCAAAATTTGAGAATCAGTGCTCTAGCGATTGAACAATGGCACTGGCTAGTTAACCTAGAGGCAAGGGGTGGAGGATAAATTGTACTTATCGTACATTTTAGCCCAAACGCAAGGTTGAAAAAAATTCAGCAAATGAAAATACAGGACACCCACTTAAATATGAGTTTCAGAAAAATAACTTTTTTTTTGTATGTTCCATGAACTATTTGGGACATAAATAAAATTGTTTATCTAAAAAAATATTGTTTCTCTGATTTTCAAATTTAATTGAGTGTCCTGTGTTTTCTGTCAACTCCACCCAAACTATTAAAGAACTACAATTTGGAATTCTGTCAGAAAAACGTATATTTTGAATAATTAAACTTTATAAGTTAGTACTTTTCTGATTAAGCTCAGTGTTGTCATTCATTTCATGCATTCCCTCAGTAGCAGAGTATAAAATGAAAAAAATTGTTTTAAAATATTTTTTCTTTTAATGTTTGCTTACATCTAGGTATAATTCTCTCCTTAACCAGATAAATTTTATTTTATTCTTTTAGAAGTGATGTCAGTTTTAAAAGGTAGCCTCTTAAAAGGCAATCCAGATTCGCTAGTCAGTTTCCTGCCAGTGACCACATTCCTCAATAATCACAAGACATTGTGCACCTTTTTAAAAATCAATGTCTGCTATCTCTAAACTTCCATCATTGTTGATAGAAAAGACCCACCCTCACTGGAATTTTTTTTTCCTGTTTACAATTACTTTATTCAGTTACGGAGAACTTACCTTACCAATTAAATACAAAACATCCCACTTTTATGCAATCTGCAGATTTTACTGCACTCCACAAAAACTGCAATCAATTTTTGAAAACTTGATCACTGAGCAGATATGCAGAACATGAGCTGGTAATACAGGACATACGGTTGGGCCATGCTGTCTGAATTCTTTTGATATACACTCTGATGAAGGTTTCACATGACAAACAATGTGGTTACTACATTCACCCATATTATCGTGCCCCCCCCCCATTGCAGTCACTGCCCATCAGTGTAGTAAGATGCCAGAGAGTCACTATTTGTCTTCTCTGTGCTACACTGTCTTCCCCACGATCGCCCCACACCATGTGGGCCTCACTGAAATTTTAAAAAATAACGTTCCTTAATTCTGTTCAACATTATTAAAAAGGCAAAAGCATCATCACGTAAAATTAAACAATAAAAAAATTACCACAACTTACGTTTATTTTAGTATTGAAAAGAATATGCCTGTAGGCCTGGGCTTTGCATAAAATAGCATTAATCAAGATGATAACAGGATCATACTCGATATATTTGTCTACAGGTTTCAGGCAGGATGTCTGAAATAATGCAAGATAACATTAGAACTGATAGAATCTGGACCTGCATACCATCTGTCGAATAAGCCCTCCCACCATCTCAGAGAGACCTCGGTGTTGTCTTCCCTACGCTACAAGCATTCTCCAGAGGACACGTCAGCAAGCCACAAGCCCACCTTTCCCCTGACCCCTCCCCTCAAAGAGCCCGCCAAAGCCCTGGCCATAAAAAGCCTCTTGACCTGTTAAGAGACCCTCTTTCCTTTGTTCTGCCGGCCAGGACAGAGGGGGCCCTCTCAGGTTCAGCAATCAACCTGCCTGGACTGTCGAGTTCGCATCCCCTCTCTTCTTTCAAGAACAAGAAAATCCATACATTCTGAAACCCTAGAAGATTTCAAAATAGCAGTCTATTTTGGACTTGAATAGCAATAAGGCCATATCAGCATTTATTTAAGTAAATTTCTATTTTGATAGAAAATGCTCATCTATACAAGCTCTCCTTTCAGAATGACTAAATATAATCTTTAAGGTGAGAAAAAATTATTTTTAATCTCATATTTAAGGAGCTAAAAAAACTTTTAATTTGAAGACTGATTTTAGGCAGGAATGTATGTCCTAAAATTCTAATTTCTATGTATGAATTGTTATAAAATAAACTTATAATGTACGTTCATTGATAATCGGTTGCCTGTTGGCTAGATGGCCACCAACTTTGTAGTTCTTGAAACATGATCAGGAGAAAAGTGTGCAGAAAAGTAACCCTCATGCAGAGCTTCTGAGAGCTAAAAGCAAGTAAAGAATGTGGCATGGTGTCAATAATCCTGGAGTGACAGATACCAAGAAAAGCCTGTTTTTTCTGCAAGAACATGGAGAATATGGAAAGAAAATGCTCTTTCTCTGCTACAGGAGACATTGGAGAATGCTGGGCTGTGTGTAAGGAACAGGGTTGTAGTTACCCAAATCAAGGCTCCCTGGACTCTCAGTAATTCCTATTAAATGGCTTTTTTTGACACTTGAGATTAGTGTTTTCAAATACTAACACCGTTAGGACAAATGCAGGTGTACAAGAACAAGTACATTAGAAATGTGACATTGGAAACAGTTACAAAATTGCATCAAGGCTACAATTCACTGCCTAAACTAATGGCTACATTCAACCATAAAATAGAAACAGAAGTGATAGACGTGCATATGCAGGAGGTTGGCCTTGTGATTCCATCAAAGTGCTAGACAAAAAGTGAAGCCCACTGAAGAATAGTAACCCTGCACTCCAAATGCAGTGATAAATTAGATCCACTGCCAATTTAAACAGTTTCTCCACTTCATCCATGTCACAGTAAGAAATGGGTATGTTTTTGACTTATGAAATGAGCCACTGAAGGGAGATGTGCTAGTTCCTCAAATTTAAACCCACTGAATAAAATGGAAGCATGGGAAGTTGATAATTTTGCAGGTTTTTAGCTGAGCAAAGAGTAAGCCAGTATTTACATGGAAACCACAGAAACAGGAATTCCATATTCATGAAAAAGCTGTTTTTCAGATCCATCCCTTGTGCTATGTGGGGAACACTTCCTCTCTTTATATGAACAAGACTGGAAGACCACAGAAGCTATTTTCATTTTAAAATGAAACCACTGACTGGTCAAAAGTCCCTTAAAAGTACTCTAAAACTGATCTTCAGATCGCACCACAAGTCTAAGACAAGATTTGGACAGTTTTTAGAAGCAGCTAGACAGAAACCAGAGCCAGGAGACACCATGGCTCAGTTATTCCTTGCACAATCATTTGTCTGACAAATGTGTCTGGAGTGGCTATCACACTCATGACACCAGTTCCCTCAGCCATTTCTATGGACCAGGCATTTCCAAGGTGCTAGATCTGCACCTTGAAACATAACCCTTTGTCCTCGAGGGCCTTACAGCTCAGAAGGGGAAGAGGAATAAGCATGCCACTCTGATGGAATGCACACAGGGTGACACAGACTCCAACAGAAGAGGCAGCTCCTGGTGTCATGTGATACACTATGTGCTCGGCCCATCTTCCCTTCTTAGCATTGAGAGTATATAGACATCAGGAACTCAAGCCTACAGGTTCCCTCCCTAGCCATTTGGGCCTGATTTTCCCTTGTTCTTCCTTTACCTTGCTGGAAGGAAGAAAATCACACACACAAAACAAATAAATGTAGTACAACATCTTACTAGGAGATAGCTTAACATAGCAGATGTTTTCTTATTTTGGCAAAATCGTTCCATTCCATATTAATAGATGAGTATCCTGAAAGAGAAAGTTGTCTTCTAAGAAATCCCTGTAGCACAGGGACTATGCAAACCCTGGAAACTCACATAGCACCTCCACCACCTCTACCTTGACGTGGATAGGCCTGACTTTCTGCTGCTGTGTTCCTCATTCCCTAATGAATCATGTGTTTTTCAGAACATGAAATGGCAAACTTCATCATGAAATTCTTGTTGCTTCTTCCTTCCCATCATCGCTAGGACCACCCCCTTCCCACTTACTCTCAAACCTGTTTAATTTTAGCTTCACAGCAAACAAACACTTATCTTAAAAGTGGAACCCACTAAAGAGTGTAAGCTCCTCAAGGGCAGAGCTGTCATTTATTCATCTTTGCGTACAGCGTCCGGGTGGGCTGGAGGGTAGGAATGAACACTGTAGCCCGGAACAGAACTGACACCTATGATAACCTCAAAGGAGTCTTGTTTTGTTTTCATAATGAATTTATCAAATATCTGAGCACTTAAAACAGGCTAGGCACTATAGGATATTAAAAGTACTGCATCTTCAAGCATAATTGTAATAAACTATGAAAAGCTGAAGCAGAGCAAGAGGCTAAAAGCAAAGGACATACTTCCATCAGATGAAGGAAAATCAGGGAAACACAGAAAGGCAAGCTGTGAAGAAAGGCAGCAGAAAAATGCAAAGAGCAAAGGGGAGGAAGATGAGGATGAAAAACACAGGTAGGAGATCAGGCTGAATACTCTGCTGACTCCAAACATGGCAGGGAAGACACCAGAGAGTATGTGAGTTACCAGCTTTAACCACTTTAGAAATTGTGGCTATTTTTTCACAACATAGAGCCTGATGTCTAGAATCTTTTACTTTTTAATATCAGCACTTGGAGAGCCTTTAAAAATTACTTATTTTGTGCTTTGATTTCAGAGTCTAGCATCAATTACATGATTTCTCCTGAGTAATGCTATTCTACATATGCATTAGTGTGCCAAAAACGAGGACATTACACACTGTCTCATTAGGGAATGACTGTATACAATAATGATCCCATAATGTACTGTGCCACCATTCAGTACTCCAAATATAACTCTAGAATCATTTTCCTGAGTGAGTGCAGTGTCGGTGGGAAAAAAGTGGGGGAGGCTATCCTGTTGACCCAAACAGCTATCTATTGTGTCTTTCCATGAACATAGAGAAGCCAGCACTGGATGACTAGGGAAGGGACACTGTTGTCAGCTTAATCCAATAATTGAAAAAGAAAAGGCTATTTTATATCATTAAAAATCACTAAATAAAATACATAGGCAGATACTAGCTTTTCTTTGGACAAAAGACTATATTCACTGTTTTGTGGCTGTCATCTTTCAGATGGGCCTGCCCAAAGGTCACTAAGTCATCAATGTCATTTTCAACTGGACCAGCCCTAAGTCACTGGGTTTTGACCTGAGATAGCTTGCCAGGATGACCACGGATATGATTATCTGAAAACCTAGGAAGATCCCTTCATTCAACAGATACTTGCTGAGTACCTACCATGTGTCAGGCATTGTCCTAGGCAATCCAGGTACATTAATGAATGAAATACACATAATCTCTGTCCTTGTGTAGCTTATATTCCAGCGGGAGACAGGCAATAAATAAGTCAATGACATGGACTATTAGATGACAGGTGCTGTGGGAAAGACAAAGCAGGAAAGGGTGATAAGGTGAACCAGACTGGGAGGGGATCATAATTTCTGAGAGGGTGGACAGAGTAGGCCTCTCTGAGAAGATGTTAAAAAAAATACTTGAAGGTGAGAAACGTAGCCATGCAGAAATCTGAGAGCTGTGTTCCAGGAAGGGCGCAACGGCCTTGAGGAAGGAACTTGCCAGGCTTAAGGAACGTCAGGAGGCCAGTGGGACTGCCGTAGAATGGGGGGAGGGAGGGGGAGCAGCAGGAGACCACACAGGGCAGGGACTGGCCTTGACTCTGAGCAAGACAGAAAGTCACCGGAAGGTCTGACCAAAGGACAGACATAATCTAACTACATTTTAAAAGGATCAGTCTGGCTGCCATGTGAAGAGACTCAAAGAGGTAAAGGTGACAGAAGGAAACCGGTTGAGCATTGTGACAATCCCCCAGGTAAGACATGGCAGCCTGGGCCACGGCTGCAGCAGCACGGGTGGCCTGAGCAGTGGATTCCGAGCAAATGTGAAAGTAGAACTAACAGCATTTGTGAAACAACTGGATTAGGAATGTGAGAGAAAGAGGAATCAAGGATGATCCCAAGGTTTTTGGTTTTAGAAACTAAAACGGTAGAGTTGTCATGAACTCTGGAAGTCTGAGGTGACTACTGGAACCCAGCTGGAGAAGTAACGTTGTAGTTGGATTTTGAGTCTGGAGTTCAAGATAAGAGGTTCAGGCTGGAGTTTTAAATTTGGGAGTGGCAACATTCAGATGATACATAATGCCATAAGCCAGAATGAGCTCCTTAAAGAAGACAGAAAGAAGCTCAATAAGGGACTTCACCACTAAGAGGTAAGGAGGGGAGGCAGAACCAGAAAGGAGATTGAGAAGAAATAGCCAGAGAGATGAGAAGAAAACTGGAAGAGCCTGGCGTCCTGGCAGGGGCACCGGGCATTTCCAGGAGAGGCAGGTATGAGGGTCCAGCTGCCGACAGCTAACTCAAAATGGACCACTGGATTTAGCAAAGTACAGGTCACCCAAACAGTGATCTTCAAAAGTGTCTAGGGAGATGGTAGGTGGGAAGAAAGTCTGAAGTAGATTCAAGAGAATCTAGGAGAGGAAATAAAGACAGCAAATATAAACCTCTTTTCAAGGATTTTTACAGGAGAAAAAGTGCAGGAGCCAAAGGAGGAAGTGAGGTCAAGAGTGGGCTGCTTTCTTAATGAAAAAAAACAATAGCATGCATGTTGCTGGGAATGATGCAGTAGAGTAGTAGAGTATCGCTACAGGGATGTCCTTAAGACAGCCAAGAGGATAGGATCTAGCGCACAGGGCACGCTGGCTTCAGACAGTATTCGAACAGTTCATCCGTAGTAAGGAAGACAGAGCACATGAAAAATGAATGCTAGCTAGTATTGGGTTTGTGTGGTTGCAAAGCTCGCGGAAGTTCTCCGTTTTCTTAGCAAAGGAAACAGGATAGGTGAGGACACCTCAGGAGAAGGCGCGGTGATGACCGTCCCCAGGAGCGGGCATGTGGGTGTACTAGTGAAACGAGGCGATCGCCAAACTGCGTTAGGGGCCTGCGTGAGCTCAGTGGTCATGGCTTCAAGATGTCTTTTCCCCCAGCAACATGCAGCTGCAAGAGGGCAGGGACAGATGAGGCAATATGCTGAATTTAACTAGGGTTGAAATTTTGCCAAGTGGAGGAAACCATCTGTGAGAGGAACAGTGATTATATTGGTTGACAATGGCTAAATAGGAACACTTGTATATTACTACAGGCCATTTTTTTCTATTGAGGATTATTAATAAAAAATCACCAGGAGATTAAAAAAAACGGGACAAAGCATACTGACTGCCCATTATATGACATGTTATTTGCTAATGCCCCCCAAAGAACATCCAATTTTATGACTTTTTAAACATAAGTTCATTTTTTATAGACTATGAACACCTTGAAAACAAATTTTCTACTCCCTCGGGTTTCGTTTTTGTATCACCAATGCCTACATAGTGCTTTGTAATACTGTATGTTCAATAACCACAATAGATGACACCTGATAAAAAAAATTCCAGGAAAATTTAACCTCGGTCATGGAGTGTAAGGATGGTAACGCTGTCTATCGAAGGGATAATAGCCACGAATAAAATGGCTTTGCAGCGAACCCAACGTCAGTCTAAACCGACCTTTAAACGTCTCTGCACAAAGCCTCCATCCACCTGCGGCGGAAGATCCGTCCGCCCCGCTCGGTCTCACCAGCGGACGTGACGGTGTGAGGCGAGCGCACAGGGCGGCGGGTTCGCTCCTGCCAAGGTGTTTCGGGCCCAGGCTCGCCGGATCCCGGACGGCAAGGCCAGCATCAGCTGAAGGCTGTATAAGGAGACCCTGACACTCGTTGATTTTTACCGCCTTAAAAAGCCGAAACAGACCCCACTGCCGTTCATGGCCCCCAAATTTGACGCCGCGCCATTTTCTTCCCGAGGACACCCCACGCCCGACAACTCACGCAGATGGACAGCTTCAGCACGCCGTGGTTATAGTCGCGGTATAGCTCCCTGGCCTCCTGGCTGCATTCGATGCACTTGTACCGGCAGGAGGCCGCGGCAGCTGTAGAAGCCGACACCGCCCCCTCCGCGTCCCCCTGGCCCGACCGCGGTCCACTCCGCCCGCCAGGGCCCATTTCCTCGCGACGGCGGCCGGCAGCTTCCCATTCAGCGGCTGGGAAGACGTCAGACCCCAGCCCGGAAGGCCTGCGCTGCCGGGACTCGTAGTCCCAGACCCGGAGATGCGGAATACGCCGCCCGACCGGGACTACGCAGCCGATCGGGAGGCCCCGCCCCTTCCGGGATGGGCCCGCCCCTTCCGCTCCCCCCCTTCGGGCTCGGCCCCGGCCCGCGGCAGGTCAGATTGGGAGGCCCCGGCGCGCGCGGGAGGGCCGCCGCGCATGCGCCCTGGGGAAAGATGGCACCTGCCGGTCGTGGCTGCTGCTGCTCCTGCTGCTGCTCGGGCAGCGCTGCGGCCTCCGCGGGCGCCGCCCGACGCGCCCTGGTGCTGCTGCTGGGGGTCTTGTCCGCCGCGCCTCGCCCTGCCGCCCTGGCCACCGAGCACTACTCGCCGCTGTCCCTACTCAAGCAGGAGGCCCCCGCAGGCGGCGGCTGCAGCCCGCAGGCCGGGGACTGGGGGGACCAGTACTCGGCCGAGTGCGGCGGTGAGTGGGCGGCGGCGGGCGGGCGTCCGGGGCCGCGGGACCGACTTGCGGGCCGCCCTGGCGTCCCGCCGGGCCGCTTCCCGCCACCGGCGCTCACGCTCTTCGTCCTCGCCGGTGGCCGCCCTGGGGAGGGCAGCGAGTGGAGGAAGCTGACAGCGCGCTCCTGGCCGGGGCGACCCTCGGAAGGGCGGAGGAGATGGCGGGCGGTCCCGGGCAGCCCGTGTTCCCGCGGTGGGAGCGAGGGAGGGACGGATGGGCGCGGGGTCCCGGGCCCTATTCAGGTCTGGGAATCAGGTGGCCAAACCGCCCGGGTTTGATGTCCCGTATTAAATACAGCATCTAAAAATACGATCCCTGAAGAAAGAAAGGAACAAAAGACCAAGCCCGTCTTATGTGTTCGTTGGCATCTTGTTTCCAGTTTAACGTGACTTGTGAGCTGTCAGCGTAAAAAAGGACCCTGCAGGCTTTGAGCCTGTGGATAGCAGAGCTGTGTGTGTCCTGGAACCGAGCCAGCTCATTCACTAAGATTGGGCGCTGTTGGCCTCAGTTTAAGAAGTCATTACAGGTGCCACGGGAGAAAAACACGTGTACATTTTTCGTTTTTGATGTTCTGTAGTGGATCTTTTCACCCGCCCACCCCTCCTTCCCTCTTCTGTGTGAGTTCCCACAAGGCTCGCTTTTGAAAGGTCTGGGTCTACCTAACTCACTAGGAGCTGGCTGGTTGCTTTTTTGGTGTGACAGCAGTGTTCTTTAGCATCTGTACCTGAAAGACAGTAAGTATTTTTTAGTGGAGATGAAATGTCAGGATTAGCATACTCATTTCCTTTTGGCATGATCTGACTTCCCAGAGGAACTCATTGAGTGGTATGGGACTTCTTTATTTTGTAGTAGGCCTTGATGGTGACAGCATAAATAATGTGGCCAGTTTTGTATAGTGGGAAAAGAATGGCTTTTATCTCTGTCATTTTCTGTGACTCTGAACAAGTTAATTGACTGTCTTTGCAAAATTGCCTCTATAAATTGAAGACTCTTACCTAATTCCAGGGTTTTCATTTGTTCACAAGAGTGCTATGAAGAAAATGAAAAATAGCTATCATACATAGAGTGCTTGCTGTATGCCAGGTGCTACTGTGTGAGCTAATCAACCTGTTCTCTGTCAGAACACAGGTAACCACTTCATTGGATGGTAGCTCCTTTTTTCAGATGGGGAAACTGGGACACATTGAAATCATCACCTTACTGAGATCCCACAGCTGTAAAGGGAGGAGCCCAGGTGGCCAGGCTCCAGGCAAAACTTTGTCTTAAACACTAAGTTTAACACACTGGTTACAAGTAGGAAAAAGCCATAGTATTTACTACAATATAGTACATACTGTGTAAATCTTCATTTCCCCTTCTCTCTTATAGTCATGTGATACTCACTGGCTAAAGAAGACCCAGATTCTAGGCAACAGAAAATACACATCAACTTCTATTATGGAATTGATTGTTTTTATTGATCTTGGTGACTCATTTCACTCTCTGGCTTTAGGCTTATGCCAGTGCTTAAGAGTCATTTGAGCCAACTCTGAGCCATAGTATGCTTTCCCCTCAGATGATGGAGGTTTTCACAAACTAGGCATCTGGAGGAATCCTGTCCATTCACTCTTCCCTCCTGTATGGAGACCAGTATCTAATGTTCTCTGCTTCAGAGGATGAACACTGTATTATGAGGCTTTAAGCATAATTTATTTAAATCTTCCTATTTTCATTTTACCTCCCCCATGTAGTACTTATTTGCTTAGTTTGGAATTAAAAATGTGCTGCTGCGAATGAGTGGCATGAGACTCTCAGACAATGTCCTTGAGCTGATACGAATGTCCCAGTTGCTGTAGACTGGTGCTACAGTGGCTGGGCTGCTGCCACCATCAGCCCCGGGAAGTAATTCCCAGAGTCACCTGCTTATGGTTCTTGGGGCTCCAGCTGTTTCTTTTAGCGTGACTGGCTGCAGTATGTGACAAAAGCCATTTCTGTTGTGGTAGAGGCTCCCAAAGTTATGTTCCACCTTATCCTAGACAAAGTAGGTAGAAGTTGGACCCTATGAAACTTGCCCCAGTCCCTTTCTGTCCTAAAAGGAACAGACGTAGGAACAAATTCAGGATTTACAGCTGACCATATCATAGGCTTATGTTCTGTATCCAGAGCCCCCGTGTGACCAAGATAAGTGCCTGAATCCAGAACCTAACAGCTCTTCAGAGACTCGCCAGCTACTAACCATGTCACTGTCACCTGCTGGCCTACCTAGCCACAAGCCTGTCCATATCAAGCCAGCCCCTGTACAGAGGACAGACATGGCACAGCCACTTTTCAGAAGCCGCCCCACAGATTGCGAATTCAGATGACTGGGTTGATATCTGCTTGGGTCTAAATCTGCACGCCCTCCAAAGCGCTGTATGTGTACTGTGTATTCTCTTAAGGCAGAACCTCCAGGGGTTGTAGGGCCTAAGAATGTAGGGCTGGTGGGCACCTGTGTGCCTGAACAGTGCACTGGCTGGACCACCTTGCTGTGTGGACCACCATCAGGTGGAATCCAGGGCCTGTCAGTGGGCAGCCCAGTGAGGTCCAGCCACAGAGATGACAAGCATGGTGACCCAGTTTCGAGGCCACAGGTCTCAGCCTGAGCTTTGTTGTTCCCTGGTCCCCTTTAACCTTTGCTGCACCAGCACATTTTTACATTTTACTTGTTATTTGAAAAGCATGTATAACCACAGACTTCTGATCGTCTCTGTTTTTATGCGGTGAAAATAATCTGTTTTAACAAAATGAACACTGTAATGTATATACTTTTCAAATAAAAGTAAATTTCCCTGGTTGCCGTTGCTCTGTCTTCAGTTTGAAGTTGAGGGGAGAAATAATAAACAGGAGTTTTTCACCAAGTCTTTCCCTCAGTTTACATGCATTCTTACTTAATCCCCTTGGCACTGAAGCAGGTAGAATTTTTATTCCCATTTTACCTAAGGTGAAGCTGAAGCAAGGAGAAATAGGAAAGGTTACACAGGAAAGAGTAAGTCAAGGTTTAAACCCAGCCTCCTGACCATTTATAGTAGTTCCTCAGTAATTGCTTATTAGTGTAATTTTTACTAACATTGATGATCAGTTCCTATACCCTGAAGCTTGCTTATTGGGAGTTATGTTCTTAAATAACTTCTAGAATTTTATGTTTACATATATGCAAGGGTCATCATGGAACCTGATATTCTGAACTGTGGAGCTAGAACAGGTCTGTCCTTTCATTTGAAAGCCATCTGCGTGCCTGCCAGGTGCTACTTTGCTCCAGCCTGGGGCGCAACACCACTGGCTGAGACTGTGAGGGGAGCTGTATTCTGGTGGGGGAAGACAGTGTTTGACAGGCCCTGTGATAAGTGCCATGAATTAAGAGTAATGTGGGTGAGACACCTTTGAGAGGTGACATGGTCACAGGCCTGAATAGGGTGAGATTGGGAAGAGTTGAATGGCATTTTGATTTGACACCCTCATGTAGGTCTGGTAAACTAAGGTGTAGTTAAACTAATTCGTCCATTGATTCAAGAATTCAGGTGTTCTCTGCTCTCCTACCAAAGCTAAACTGCATCTTACTCAGTGTGGCATTCATCTACAGTAAACACATCTTTATGCATTTTTTACAGATAGTCTAAGATGTATTTAGTCTTTCAAACATGTTTCTAGTAACTGTTTCAAAAATACTCATTTTCCTGCTTTGACAATGTATTAATAAAAGCAGTGACTTTATTAGATTTTTCTTTTTACTGCCTTCTTGCTCCTAAGTGAGGCAGTCTTGATAGTTTTCAAACAGCCACCTTCATCTAACTGGTGACATTAACATGGTACATGCTTAAGGCCTCAGTCAGATTCAGTGTGATTTTCTTTAGTTTGTTCAAGTTAATAATCCCAGATTTGAGTTTATTTTCTCACAGTTCTTTGTGGAAAAAAGAATATTAGTGTCTGTCCAACTTGGAAATTCCTGCCAGAAAAATATGGAGGTGCCTACAAACCTTGCTCAGTGTTTGACAAAGTAAGACTTAAAGCTTGTCAGTATATGTGGTATCTTCCTTAACTGAGGAACTGGTCATTTAATTACGTAAAGTTGGTTTTATTGCTCATAGTGCTTAAATTATTGCTGTGACTTGAAGGTGGTAGAGAATCAATAAAGGGAAGCTTTTATAATGAGCACCATTTCCTTTTTTCTGGCTACAAGGAAATTAAGAACCCTCAAGTTTTATGCTCAGTTACGGCAACTGGGTAACCTTTACCATAAGTATGTTGGCTTGATTCTCTTTTCCTTGGCCCTGTTAGGTGGTGCGTCCGCTCAGCACCTCTTCCACGCAAAAGACCTGTTGACTCCTCCGATGACTTTTCCCTGCCCGTGTTTGGGGTGTTTTAAGTGCCTCTGTTCCCTAGTCCCTGCTGGTGTCTTGTCATGGCTGAGGTCACTTTACCCAGTATAGCTGGTGCTTGTTAGTGTATGAGAAAGCCTTTGTGAGAAAGCCTTCAGCTCATAAAAGTATGTGCCACTTGGCGCTCTGGTGCCACTTCCAGCTAGCCTATAGCCCCGGGCTAAGTCAATAGCCTCAGCAGGTCGGGCCGGCTGCCCAGTTTTGGCTCCAGCACCCTCTGCCCTGTTCTGTTCCTGGATTGGCACCGCTTAATGTGCTTCCTTGCCTCTTTCTCCATCTGCACAGCTGACCAACTCATTTTCTTTTGGTTTTATATATTCTTCACATGTGTTAGTACTTTTATGTGGGTTAATACAGCTTTGATCAGGTTACATTCACGCTTTAAAATACCACTCTAAGATGGCCTTTGCGGGTCCTTGTTTGAATGGAATAATTATATATTGACTTTATAATCTAATTCTCAGTGAGCAGCAGCGTCTGTTTTCAAGGCACTTTATGGTGACTCACACATCTCAGGTACTGATGAATAATATTTTATTAGAATAGACAAAGCATATAAATTCTCCAAGGAGAATTTTTCCTGTTACGACTTTCCCTGTTATTACATCCTAAAAGACATTCACCACTTGTGACCAGCACTGAGCAGTGTGACGCAGAGCGGCCTCCGTGATGGCTGCCTTGCAAATTCAGAGAGGCCTACAAGCACAAGGCAACGCAAAGTGACGCCACAAGGCAGTGGCTTGGCCTTAAGAGAGCTTCTTCAGCCGTGGTGGTGCTGCCGCCCCCAGGTTACCCCACCCCAGTGAGAACAGCTTGCAGCAAGTGCCTGGCATCTGAATTCCCAGTTCTAGCCCATCCCCAGAAAAAGCCCAGTCATCCTTGTCGTCAGGTATGAACAAATGTGAATGGGCTGAGCTTGGCACATCTTCTGTTGTAACTAGAGCAAGGTGGTCAGTGAGAGCGCCGCCCAGCAGCTGGTGAATGCCTTAAAAATGTTTCCTTCAGGGACTGGCCATGAGTATGCTGTTTGCAAGCTTTCAGTCTTCACTTGCAGCCGTGGATATGTGACAAATACGTGCTACTTCCAATACCACCTTCCTTCCTCACTGGGTGGCGATGACCCCTCTTACTTGATTGAGAAAGAAGCACTCACCAAGAACTCCACACCTCCCCACCATACCCACTCTCCGCCTGCCTGGCTGTACGGGGAGCTTTGGCCTTCGGCCCTGACAGGGTGGGTGCGTCACAGGCTTCTGCCTAGGATAGCGCTCTGGTGCCCCAATGAGCATGTGGTCTGGTGTCCCCTTGTCTCCCAGCTGCATCCAAATGGCTGCAGTAGCGCCCGTCTTGAAAGAACCAGTGCAAAGGCAGGACCACATGTCCTGCAGCCACCACCTCATCTCTTGGCTCCCTTTACAGTGCAGCTCCTCAAAGGAGACGTTTACATGCACTGTCTCCAATTCTTTCTTGAACCTAACACTGTCGGCCCTTTGTCTCTCAACCAAATCTGCTCTTAGAGTCTCTGTATGTGAGATTTAGGAGCAGAGGAAGGAGTTTTGTGGCACTGCTATCCCTAAACTGCTCGTTACGAGGATGCAGCATTGGCAGAGCGAGTGGTGACAAATGAACCGTTACGTTTCTGGTGTGGTCCTAGAGCACAGGTGGGGCAAGTCTCCACTCTGTTATTTCTTCATTTTGTGACCTTTAAACATGTCCATCAACATCGAGCTTACTTCCCTGTGTGTACAATGAGTCTAAAGTATGTTCTGTCAACCTCAGAGGATGAAGAACAAAAAGAAATAATGTTTGTGAAAGCATTTGGAAAGGTGTAAAGTACTGGGAAGACCAAAACAGAGAGAAGAAATGGACGGGAAAAAAACGTAATTTTAGCCTAGATGTATAGGGTAACATTTAGCAGTTATTTCTCTGAATTTTCTCCGAATATCACAGTAGCCCTATGAGAGTATGCAGTAATAGTTATTCCTATTTTACAAGCAAGGGAACTAAGGCTGGGAGCTATTAAAGGACTTGTCCCAAGTCAAATAGCTAGTCAGGCATCTGATCTGAGTCAGCCTGGCTCCACAGCCTGTGCCTGAACCATACTCTATCAGTTTGCTTCCAAGCTAATTAATTAAATTTGAAGTCAGGAAAAGAGTAGATTTTTTTTTTTCCTGTTTGAGGAAATCTTTTTTTATTCCCTATTGAACTTAAGGATTCAAGACACAGGGAACAGTTTAAAGAAAACATACAGAGAACAAAAGTGTATCCCCCATGTTTGGGGGTCACCGGCTGCTCTCACATTAGGATCCGAGAGGAAAGTATCTCCAGGTGCACTTGAACAACACTATATAAGAAAAACCCAGTGTGGAAAAGAGTAGATTTAATATCAGAGTTGGTTCTTTGAAAATACTGGTAATGTTTAGGCAATTATCTAGCAAAGTTGACAAAAGTGAGAAGAAGCAATTATTTGACTTTAGGAAGAAAGGTGTATAATGAAAATTTAAAATCACTGTAACACCTTTGTATAGTTTGATGGCAAAGAAGTAGAATAATTTAAAGAAATGGATAGTCCATTAGAAAAGTAAATTGCCAAGTTGATTCTCCCTCTGCCTCTTCAATACCTTGTTTCCACCAGGCTCAGCTCTTTTCTTCTCCTTACACGTAGCTTCCTCAGCCTTAGAGCTTACCTACTTTCTCTGCCTAGTAATCCCTCATAAATTAGTGATTAGCAAACTGATACCGTAGTTCCTATCTTTCTCTGGAATTTCCTAGCTTTGAGCAAAATGGCTTACAGGTTCGCGTCTCACAGGAACTTGACTTAAACCCAGAGTTACCTCTTTGACTTCCCTGAGCCAGTCTTCCCCTTGACCTTCCCATTTCAGGACAGGGTATCACTCTTTGTCTAGCTGTGCAAACCAGAAGCCGGCACCTTTTTCCTCTCCCCATGCCTACTTTTTCTCAAAGCACTGTTGGACTTCCTATACCTCCTTAGACTATGACCCTCCATTTCAACCCTCTGCCTTTGTTTGAACTTTCCCCCTTTTTTCTCCAGCCAGGCCTCATTGACCTGCCCTCCTGTCCTCACCTCACATGACTGTCAGTGAGCTTTCTTCCTGTGCAAGCCTTCTGTGGCTTCTTAGTATTAAAGAAGAAGGGGGATAAATCAACTGGCTGCTAAACTTGAGAAACAAGAAGAGCAGATAAAGGACATTGGAAGGGCTAGTTAGAGCAAAGCCAGGATAAAGGAATTAGAAACAGAGCAACTGAAGAATTGATAAATAGATCCAGGATTTGGTTATTTAAAACAATAAAATAGATAAACCTGATAAGGCTAACACATAAATAGGAAAGCAGATGCAAGGGTACCTTAAGAATGGGAGTATGGAGGAAGATTCTGAAGATGACAGTGTGAGTAGGGTGGCAGAAATCTCCCAAAACCATATATATTTTGAAAATACAGCAAATACAACTATTCCTAAAAGACTGACCAGAAGATACAGTACACCAGCCAGGCTACATCTGCATCTGCAAGAACTCAACATCTCATGGAAAAGGGTAAGATACAAAGCCGTGACCCGGCAGGACCCGAGCACTCCCTCTACCCCAGCTCACTGGCGGGAGGAAAAGAATTAGAGTGGTGAGGGAGTAGAAGCACAGGACTGCTAAATAACCAGCCCTAGGAATCTGCACTGGGAGCAGAGACACACATTGCATGGGGTACTGGATATTAGAGGGACGGAAAAGCAAAATCCGAGACTAAGACTGCGAACAGGTTCCCACACCCAGCTGCCCTGGGAGAAAAGGAAGGCAGGTGTTTTAAAAGCTTTAAAGGGACAAGGGTTTAACAGGTGGACAAAATCATTCTGGCACACTCAGCCCAGCAGGCTGGGAACTTTAAGGAACTTGAGGCGCCCTAACCCCTGGGTGGCAATGCAGCTCCAAAGCCCCTCATGGCAATAAGCAGCCTGCCATTCCTTCCCCCCTGCCAGCACTGAAAGCAAACCGGCTGACCCACCATTGCTGTGGAACAGCCGGGGAGCGGCTCCGCCCACAGCAACCACACAGAGGCTTCTCCCTGCGCACGGCTAACCCACCCAGACCCAGAGGCTGCCCCCTGCGTGCAGTTGACTGACACAGTGGAGACTGGCGCAGAGTCTGGAAGGCACCAAGGAGGGGCTTTGTTCTTGTGGCAAACAGGTGCTGCTTGCCTGCAACCCCCACCAATGCCCTAGGCCATCCCGAGGGCCACCCTGCCCACACAGCTCAGGGGATTAACCAAGAGGCTGCCCCCTGTGTGTGGTCGACCAGCACAGACAGAGGAGACAGGTGCAGAGTCTGGGAGGCATGAAGGGGCTCTGTTCTGGTTGTGAACATGCGCCGCTGGCCAGTGACCCCCACCAGTGCCCTGGGCCATCTTAAGGGCCACCCCACCCACCGCAGCTCAGGGAATTAAGCCAGAGACTGCTCCCTGTGTGTGGTTGACCGGCACAGCCAGTGGAGATGGGCAAGGCAACCAGCAAGCAGGAAGGGACTTTGCTTTTGCATCTGACACAAGTGCCACTCCCCGGTGACCATTCCCATAACCATGAAAAGGCAGAAGAACCTTGTTCAGTCCAAAATCCCTCAAATACCACAGAGAGGGCCTGGTGAGACTGCAATCACCCATATTCCTGAAAAAATTCAAAATGAAAGTCATAAGCATGCTGATGGAGCTACAGAGAAATATGCAAGAGCTAAGGGATGAATTCTGGAGGCAGATAACAGAAATGAAACAAATAATGAAGGGATTTAAGAGGAGACTGGATGAGGTGCAAGTGCTGTTAATGGAATATAAATCAGAGGACAGGAATACAGAGAAGCTGATGCAGAGAAAGATAAAAGGATCTCTAGGAATGAAAGAATATTAAGAGAACTGTGTGACCAATCCAAACGGAACAATATTCGCATTATAGGGGTACCAGAAGAAGAAGAGAGAGAAAAAGGGGTAGAAAGTGTGTGAAGAAATAATTGCTGAAAACTCCCCCAATCTGGGGAAGGAAATAGTCTCTCAGACCACGGAAGTGCACAGATCTCCCAACACAAGGGACCCAAGGAGGACAACACTAAGACATATAACAATTAAAATGGCAAAGTTCAAAGACAAGGACAGAGGATTAAAAGCAGCCAGAGAGAGAAAAAAGATCACCTACAAAGGAAAACCTATCAGACTATCAGCAGACTTCTCAGCAGAAACCTTACAGGTCAGAAGGGAGTGACATGATATATTCAATGCAATGAAACAGAAGGGCCTTGAATTTAAATTTGAAGGAGGGATTAAGCAATTCCCAGATAAAAAGTTGGAATTTGCCTCCCACAAACCATCTCTACAATGTATTTTAAAGGGACTGCTGTAGATGGAAGCACTCCTAAGCCTAAATAGCTGTCACCAGAGAAAATAAAACCACAGCAAAGAAAGTAGACCAACCAAATACCAACTAAAGTCAAAATAAAATCAGCTATCCACAAAATCAGTCAAGGGAAACACAAAGAGTACAAAATAAAACACCTAACATATAAAGACTGGAGGAGGAAGAAAAAGAGGGGAGAGAAATAAAGAATCATCAGACTGTGTGTATAATAGCATAATAAGTGAATTATGTTAGATGGTTAGATACTAAAGAAGCTGCCCTTGAACCTTTGTTAACCACAAATCCAAAGCCTGCAATGGCAATAATTACATATCTATTGATAATCACCCTAAATGTAAATGGACTGAATGCACCAATCAAAAGACACAGAGTAATAGAATGGATAAAAAAGAAAGACCCATCTATATGCTGCCTACAAGAGACTCACTTCAAACCCAAAGACGTACATAGAATAAAAAGTGAAGGGATGGAAAAAGATACTTCATCCAAACAATAGGGAGAAAAAAGCTGGAGTTGCAGTACTTGTGTCAGACAAAATAGACTTCCAAACAAAGAAAGTAACAAGAGACAAGCACATTACATAATGTGATAAAGGGGTCAGTCCAACAAGAGGATATAACCATTATAAATATGCACTGAACACAGGAGCACCTACATATGTGAAACAAATACTAACAGAATTATACGGGGAAATAGAATGCAATGCATTCATTTTAGGAGACTTCAACACTCCACTCACTCCAAAGGAGAGGTCAACCAGACAGAAAATAAGTAAGGACACAGGCACTGAACAACACATTAGAACAGATGGACCTAACAGACATCTACAGAACTCTGCACCCAAAAGCAGCAGGATACACATTCTTAAGTGCACACGGAACATTTTCCAGAATAGACCACATACTAGGCCACAAAAAGAGCCTCAGTAAATTCAAAAAGATTGAAATTTTGTCAACCAACTTCTCAGACAACAAGGGTATGAAACTAGAAATAAGTTGTACAAAGAAAACAAAAAGGCTCACAAACACATGGAGGCTTAACAACATGCTCCTAAATAATCAATGGATCAGTGACCAAATTAAAAGAGAGATCAAGCAATATATGGAGACAAATGAAAACAACAGCACAAAGCCCCAACTTCTGTGGGATGCAGCAAAGGCAGTTCTAAGAGGAAAGTATATAGCAATCCAGGCCTATTTAAAGAAGGAAGAACAATCCCAAATGAATAGTCTGAATTCATAATTATTGAAACTGGAGAAAGAAGAACAAATGAGACCCAAAGTCAGCAGAAGGAGGGACATAATAAAGATCAGAGAAGAAATAAATTAAATTGAGAAGAATAAAACAATAGAAAAAATTAATAAAACCAAGAGCTGGTTCTTTTTTTTTTTTTTATTGAAGGGTAGTTGACACACAGTATTACATTAGTTTCAGGTGTACAACACAGTGATTCAACATTTGTATACATGATAATTCTAGGTACCAGCTATCACCATACCAAGTTGTTACAATATTTTGACTATATTCCTTATGCTATACATTACATCCCGGTTACTTATTTATTTTACAATTGGAAGTGCGTGTATATATATATATATATATTTTGTGTGTGTGTGAGGGCATCTCTCATATTTATTGATCAAATGGTTGTTGACAACAATAAAATTCTCTATAGGGGGGTCAATGCTCAATGCACAATCATTAATCCACCCCAAGCCTAATTTTTGTCAGTCTCCAATCTTTTGAAGCTTAACGAACAAGTTCTTACATGGAGTACAAATTCTTACCTAGTGAATAAGTTACATGGTGAACATTACAGGGGCAGTCATCACAGAAGCTTTCGGTTTTGAAAGAGCTGGTTCTTTGACAAAATAAAATAGATAAACCCCTAGCCAGACTTATTAAGAAAAAAAGACAATTGACACACACAAACAGAATCAGAAATGAGGAAAAATCACGATGGACACCACAGAAATAACACAGAATTATTAGAGAAGAGAATACTATGAAAATCTATATGCTTACAAACTGGATAACCTAGAAGAAATGAACAACTTTCTAGAAAAATACAACCTTCTAAGGCTGACCCAGGAAGAAACAGAAAATCTAAACAGACCAATTACCAGCAATGAAATTGAATCAGTAATCAAAAAACTACCCAGGAACAAAACCCCGGGCTATATGGATTCACTGCTGAATTTTATCAGACATATAGAGAAGACATAATACCCATTCTCCTTAAAGTTTTCCAAAAAATAGAAGAGGACAGAATACCTCCAAACTCATTCTATGAAGCCAGCATCACTCTAATACCAAAGTCAGGCAAAGACCCCACCAAAAAAGAAAATTACACATCAATATCCCTGATGAACATAGATGCAAAAATACTCAACAAAATATTAGCAAACGAATTCAAAAATTCATCAACAGGATCATACACCATATCAAGTGGGATTCATCTCAGGGATGCAAGGATGATACAACATTAAAAAATCCATCAACATCATCCACCCCATCAACAAAAAGGACAAAAACCACATGATCATCTCCATAGACGCTGAAAAAGCATTAGACAAAATTCAACATCCATTCATGATAAAAACTCTTAACAGAATGGGTATAGAAGGCAAGTACCTCAACATAATAAAGGCCATATATGACAAACCCACAGCCAACATCATATTCAACATTGAGAAGATGAAAGCTTTTCCTCTAAGATTGGGAACAAGACAAGGATGCCCACTCTCCCTGATTTTATTCAACATAGTACTTGAGGTCCTAGCCACGGCAATCAGACAACACAAAGAAAAAGGCATTCAGATTGGTAAGGAAGAAGTCAGCTGTCACTGTTTGCAGATGACATGATACTGTACATAAAAAAAACCCTAAAGTATCCACTCCAAAACTACTAGAACCAATGTCTGAATTCAGCGAAGTTGCAGGATACAAAATTAATACACAGAAATCTGTTGCAGGCCTATACACTAATGATGAACTAGCAGAAACGGAAATCAAGAAAACAATTCCATTCACAATTGCATCAAAAAGAATAAAATTCCTAGGAATAAACCTAACCAAGGGAGTGAAAGACCTATACCCTGAAAACTACAAAACACTCCTAAGAGAAATTAAAGAGGACACTAATAAATGGAAACTCATCCCATGCTCTTGGGTAGGAAGAATTAATATTGTCCAAATGGCCATCCTGCCTAAAGCAATTTACAGATTCAATGCAATCCCTATCAAAATACAAACAGCATTCTTCAACAAACTGGAACAAATAGTTCTAAAATTCATATGGAACCACAAAAGACCCCGAATAGCCAAAGCAATCCTGAGAAGGAAGAATAAAGCAGGAGGGATCTGGCTTTCCAACTTCAAGCTCTTCTACAAAGCCACAGTAATCAAGACAATTTGGTAGTGGCACAACAACAGAAACATAGACCAGTGGAACAGAATAGAGACTCTAGATATTAACGCAAGCATATATGGCCAATTAATATATGATAAAGTAGCCGTGGATATACAATGGGGAAAAGACAGCCTCTTCAACAGCTGGTGTTGGCAAAACTGGACAGCTACATGTAAGAGGATGAAACTGGATTACTGTCAAACTCCATACACAAAAGTAAACTAAATGGATCAAAGACCTGAATGCAAGTCATGAAACCATAAAACTCTTAGAAGAAAACATAGGCAAAACTCTCTTGACTACAAACATGAACAACTTCTTCATGAACATATCTCCACAGGCAAGGGAAACAAAATAAAAAATGAACAAATGAGACTATATCAAACTGAAAAGCTTCTGTACAGCAAAGGACACCATCAATAGAACAAAAAGACATCCTACAGTATAAGAAAATATATTAATAAATGACATATCTGATAAAGGGTTGACATCCAAAATATACAAAGAGCTCATGCACCTCAACAAACAAAAAGCAAATGATCCAATTAAAAATGGGCAGAGGAGCTGAACAGACAGTTCTCCAAAGAAGAAATTCAGATGGCCAACAAACACATGAAAAGATGCTCCACATTGCTAATCATCAGAGAAATGCAAATTAAAGCCAAAATGAGATGCCACCTCACACCAGTTAGGATGGCCACCATCCAAAAGACAGACAACAACAATTGTTGGCGAGGATGTGGAGAAAGGGGAACCCTCCTATACTGCTGGTGGGAATGTAAATTAGTTCCACCATTGTGGCAAACAGTATGGAGATTCCTAAAAAACTCAAAATAGAAATACCATTTGACCCAGGAATCCCACTCCTAGAAATTTACCCTAAGAATGCAGCAGCCCAATTTGAAAAAGACAGATTCACCCCTATGTTTATCGCAGCACTATTTACTATAGCCAAGAAATGGAAGCAACTTAAGTGTCCGTCAGTAGATGAATGGATAAAGAAGAGGTGGTAAATATACACAATGGAATATTATTCAGCCATAAGAAGAAAACAAATCCTACCATTTGCAACAACATGGATGGAGCTAGAGGGTATTATGCTCAGTGAGATAAGCCGGCGGAGAAAGACAAGTATCAAATGATTTCACTCTTCTGTGGAGTGTAAGAACAAAGGAAAAACTGAAGGAACAAAACAGCAGCAGAATCACAGAACCCAAGAATGGACTAACAGGTACCAAAGGGAAAGGGACTGGGGAGGATGGGAGGGAAGGGAGGGATAAGGGGGAAAAGAGGTATTACCATTAGCACACATAATGTACAGGGGGTTCACAGGGAAGGCAGTATAACACAGAAAAGACAAGTAGTGATTCTATAGCACCTTACTATGGTGATGGACAGTGACTGTAATGGTGTATGTGGTGGGAACTTGATAATGGGGGGAATCTAGTAAGTGTATACTAATGATACCAAAAAAAAAAAAAAAGTCTAGAGACAGACCCTAGTGACTATAATGTAATATAAAGCTGGGGTTCAAGTGGATAATTTAATAAGTGGTGCTGGGAATATTGGCTAACGAGATGGAAAATAATTAGAAATTCTTTATATCATAGGCCAGAATAGATCAGATGACTTAAAATTAGCAAAATAAGTGCTTTACAAAAGAAGAGACACAAATGGCCAAGAAGCCAGAAGTTCAATCTTAGTAGTACTGTTTTCAGATTGGTAAATATGAAAAGGATGGCAATACTCTGAGAGAAATAGACTGTCTTGTACATTGCTAGTGGAAAGAAATTGTTATTACATACTGGAAAGGAAATGGAGCAACATATATGAAATGTCTTAAAATGTTTATTATGCCCTTTGCCTCAGCAGTTATATTTGTTAGAATTTAATTTAATTGCCTAGTTGGGTAAATTTTCAAATATATGGGTCAAGGATACTCATTGTAACACTTTATATTAGGGAAAAAAGAAAGGACATCCAAGGTACCCGATGATGAGGAATGGTTACTTTCCATGTGCAGGAATGCTATTGCAGCCATTTAAAATGATATAGGTGTGTATTTATCGAAACAATCAATTCCATCAGTAGAGGAATTGTTGGAATGGAATAAGACCATATATATGTAGTGTCTAGCACAGTGCTTAGCATAGGGTGAGTTCTCAAATGTCAGCTTTTTTCAAAGGTAGGGAAAACAGGTTATAAGTTAATATATGTCTGACTACCCTACCAACATCCATTACTGTCTCTACATTCTCATCAGACTGAAGTCTTTCTCTTAGGTCCAAGACTTTCCCCAGTCTAACCACTTATCTTCCAACCTCATACCTTTTATTTTTCCAACTCCAACTCCCTCCTCTAGCCAAAGGTGTCTGCTCACTGCCTTTTTGCATTTTCTTGCCTTTGTACTTTTGTGTACACCACTCATTCCTCCTGAAATGCCCATTCCCTTTTTGTGCTCCAGTCTAAACCCATCCATCCTTTTAAACCCTGTTTGCATCTAGTGAACCCTAACATTCCAGCTTCAGTAATTTCTTACCAACCACAGCTTCTTTGATGTATCCTGTACAGTTTCTTGTTAAGACACACACGTGAGAATTTGGCTAAGTTGATGCTCTGTAATGACTGCTGACCATATTAGACCATATCTTTTTAAATACTTTATTGAGGTAAAAGGCAAATCACATAAACCATTTTTTTTGAGAGGGCATCTCTCATATTTATTGATCAAATGGTTGTTAACAACAATAAAATTCTGTATAGGGGAGTCAATGCACAATCATTAATCAACCCCAAGCCTAATTCTCAACAGTCTCCAATCTTCTGAAGCATAACAAACAAGTTCTTACATGGTGAACAGTGCAAGGGCAGTCATCACAGAAACTTTCGGTTTTGATCACGCATTATGAACTATAAACAATCAGGTCAAATATGAATATTTGTTTGATTTTTATACTTGATTTATATGTGAATCCCACATTTCTCCCTTATTATTATTATTATTATTATTATTATTTTAAATAAAATGCTGAAGTGGTAGGTAGATGCAAGATAAAGGTAGAAAACATAGTTTAGTGCTGTAAGAGGGCAAATGTAGATGATCAGGTCTGTGCCTATAGACTAAGTATTAATCCAAGCTAGACAAGGGCAACAAAACATCCACGGATGCAGAAGATTTCTCTCAAAACAGGAGGGGTGAGGTTTCAAGCCTAACCTCTGTTGATCCCCAATTTCTCACCTGATGGCCCCCCTGCAACTGTGCCTGTCTTAGGTTGTTCCTCCCTTGAGGAATCTTACCCGTCTCTGGCTAACCAGTCATCTTCCGGGGCCATACAGGGAAATGTAAAGTTGGTAAGTGAGAGAGAAGCAATATTGTTTGAAAAGGTTAGCTTTTTACTTCTTTGCAGATTTATGCCCTGTGGCTTCTATGCCCAGCATTTGTATTGAGGTATCTTTATCACTTGGAAGAATTATGATACTCGGTAATTTTGATATGAGGCACGAATTCTACTTAAGGGTTGTAATTAGGAAGGAAGTAGAAAAGCTATAGAAGTAGCAGGCGGAAGAAAACATGGGAAGATTGATTATTTCTTTGACATATCTTCTTGTAGAGTAACATAAGCATGTATAGGTTTTAAACTACTAATTAAATTGCGTACACCTATTAACATAATAGGAATACAGCTACATAACCAAAGCAGACCTACAATTACCAGCCATCTCCAGTGAAACCAAGAAAACCAGTTAGGCACCCTAGGCATTTGTGAAAGCTTATCAATGATATGATGGATATTGTCTAACTGAATTTGAATAGTTTGAGAAAAATCAGACAAATTAAAACAACACATTCCTGGGAACTGTTCACATCCCATATGTTCTTTTAACAGTAGATAGTCTATAGTCGCAAGATTTTGGAGCGCTGCAACTTGCACTTCTCCTAATTCTTGGTTGAGTTCTGACAGTATAGATCCAGTCAAATTTGTTGTTTTACTGTATGCACAGGCCAGCTTAGATATCTCCTTCTTCATTCCAATGGCAAGTCCAGGAACTGGCAGGATGAATGCAGCTACACCTGCAACAGCGCAAGGATCTTTGTTGAAGTTTTTTGATGATGATCTTCTGGAATGACTCTTCCAGAGAATGTTGATGTTGGAAGTTCTTCTTCATATCGTATCTTAATTCTTTTTCTGGGTAGCCAATTTAGGCTTTGATCCTCTATGTAAACACAAACAAACCCTTTGCCCACACTTTGATATGTCCTTTATACCATTGTGAAGAACTTTTTGGAGATCACCACACAGGAACTGCTTTTTTTTTTTTAAGAGAAAGGAATATTATCAGAAAAATGTATTTCCATAGCTGATCATCTGACACCCTTTAAATGATCAAAATTAAGGATATTTAAAGCATACATTAATCGTTGATTTACAGTTAGTTTTATCCTATCAGGGAGTAATCCCCCTTTTCTTTCTTTTTTTTTGTTATCATTAATCTACAATTACATGAAGAATATTATGTTTACTAGGCTCTCCCCTATACCAGGTCTCCCCACAAACCCCTTTACAGTCACTGTCCATCAGCATAGCAAAATGTTGTAGAATCACTACTTGTCTTCTCTGTGTTGTACAGCCCTCCCCTTTCTCCCACCTCCCCCTTTATGCATGCTAATCTTAATACCCCCCTTCATCTTCCCCCCGCTTATCCCTCCCTACCCACCCATCCTCCCCAGTCCCTTTCCCTTTGGTACCTGTTAGTCCATTCTTGGGTTCTGCGATTCTGCTGCTGTTTTGTTCCTTCAGTTTTTCCTTTGTTCTTATACTCCACAGATGAGTGAAATCATTTGGTATTTCTCTTTCTCCGTTTGGCTTATTTCACTGAGCATAAAAGCCTCTAGCTCCATTCATGTTGTTGCAAATGGTAGGATTTGTTTGCTTCTTACGGCTGAGTAATATTCCATTGTGTATATGTACCACATCTTTATCCATTCATGTACTGATGGACACTTAGGTTGCTTCCAATTCTTGGCTATTGTAAATAGTGCTGCAATAAACAAAGGGGTGCATCTGTCTTTTTCAAACTTGAGTGCTGCCTTTTTAGGGTAAATTCCTAGGAGTGGAATTCCTGGGTCAAATGGTAAGTCTATTTTGAGGGTTTTGAGGAACCTCCATACCGCTTTCCACTATGGTTGAACTAATTTACATTCCCACCAGCAGTGTAGGAGGGTTCCCCTTTCTGCACAACCTCGCCAACATTTGTTGTTGTTTATCTTTTGGATGGCAGCTGTCCTTACTGGTGTGAGGTGATATCTCATTGTGGTTTTAATTTGCATTTCTCTGATAATTAGCAATGTGGAGCATCTTTTCATGTGTCTGTTGGCCATCTGTATTTCTTTTTTAGAGAACTGTCTGTTCAGTTCCTCTGCCCATTTTTTAATTGGATTAGTTGTTTTTTGTTTGTTGAGGTGGGTGAGCTCTTTATATATTTTGGACGTCAAGCCTTTATCGGATCTATCATTTACAAATATATTCTCCCATACTGTAGGGTACCTTTTTGTTCTATTGATGATGGCTTTTGCTGTACAGAAGCTTTTCAGCTTAATATAGTCCCACTTGTTCATTTTTGCTGTTGTTTTCCTTGCCCAGGGAGATATGTTCAAGAAGTGGTCACTCATGTTTATGTCTAAGAGGTTTTTGCCTATGTTTTTTTCTAAGAGTTTTATGGTTTCATGACTTACATTCAGGTCTTTGATCCATTTTGAATTTACTTTTGTGTATGGGGTTAGATAATGGTCCAGTTTCATTCTCTTACATGTAGCTGTCCTGTTTTGCCAGCACCGTCTGTTGAAGAGACTGTCGTTTCGCCATTGTATGTCCATGGCTCCTTTGTCAAATATTAATTGACCATATATGTTTGGGTTAATGTCTGGAGTCTCTAATCTGTTCCACTGGTCTGTGGCTCTGTTCTTGTGCCAGTACCAAATTGTCTTGATTACTATGGCTTTGTAGTAGAGGTTGAAGATGGGGAGTGAGATCCCCTCTACTTTATTCTTCTTTCTCAGGATTGCTTTGGCTATTCGGGGTCTTTGGTGTTTCCATATGATTTTTTGAACTATTTGTTCCAGTTCATTGAAGAATGTTGCTGGTAATTTGATAGGGATTGCATCAAATCTGTATATTGCTTTGGGCAGGATGGCCATTTTGATGATATTAATTCTTCCTAGCCACAAGCATGGGATGAGTTTCCATTTGTTAGTGTCCCCTTTAATTTCTCTTAAGAGTGACTTGTAGTTTTCAGGGTATAGGTCTTTCACTTCTTTGGTTAGGTTTATTCCTAAGTATTTTATTCTTTTTGATGCAGTTGTGAATGGAGCTGTTTTCCTGATTTCTCTTTCTATTGGTTCATTGTTAGTGTATAGGAAAGCCACAGATTTCTGTGTGTTAGTTTTGTATCCTGCAACTTTGCTGTATTCCAATATCAGTTCTAGTAGTTTTGGAGTGGAGTCTTTAGGGTTTTTTATGTACAATATCATGTCATCTGCAAATAGTGACAGTTTAACTTCTTCTTTACCAATCTGGATTCCTTGTATTTCTTTGTTTTGTCTGATTGCCGTGGCAACGACCTCCAGTACAATGTTAAATAACAGTGGGGAGAGTGGGCATCCCTGTCTTGTTCCCGATCTCAGAGGAAAAGCTTTCAGCTTCTCGCTGTTCAGTATGATGTTGGCCGTGGGTTTATCATATATGGCCTTTATTATGTTGAGGTACTTGCCCTCTGTACCCATTTTGCTGAGTTTTTATCATGAATGGTTGTTGAATTTTGCCAAATGCTTTTTCAGCATCTATCACATAAACCATTTTTAAGTGAACAGTTCACTGACATTTAGTAGATTCACAATGTACAACCACCCCAAAGCATGTCCATCAGTCCACAGTAAACCCCCTTACCCACGGAACAGTATCTCCCTGTTCTCTCCTTCAGCCACCAATGTTCTTTATGATCCATGGATTCACCTATTCTGCGTATTTCCTGTAAATGGAGTCATACAGTATGTGATGACCTTTTGTGTCTGGCTTCTTTCACTGTGTTTTTGTTGTGGAGGTTCTTCCACGTTGTAATGTCAGTGCTTTATTCTTTTTTAAGGTTGAGTAACATCCTGCTGTGTATGTGTATCACCGTTTGTCTGTTCATTGTCTGTTGATGGGCATTTTAATTTTTCTGAATAATGCTGCTATGAGCATGTATGTACATGTACTTGTTTGAGTCTGTTTTCAGTCTTTTGGATACATACCTAGGAATGAAATAGTGGGACCATTTGGTAACTCTGCTCTTTGAGGAGCCACCGTGCTATTTCCCACAACAGCTGCACCATTTTGTATCCCCATCAGCAATGCACAAGTGTTCTAATTTCTCTGTATCCTGGCCAACACTTGTGATTTCCCATTAAAAAAGAAATTATAGCCATTCTAGTGGGTGCAAAGTGGCACTGCATTAAGGTTTTATTTGTACCCCTAATTAACAATGATATAGAGCATCTTTTCTTGTACTCAATGGCCGTTGGTATGTCTTTCTTGGAAAACTGCCTGTTTTTCAATTGGGTTGTCTTTTTCTTGT
Organism: Manis pentadactyla; assembly: GCF_030020395.1. Classification (NCBI taxonomy): domain Eukaryota; kingdom Metazoa; phylum Chordata; class Mammalia; order Pholidota; family Manidae; genus Manis; species Manis pentadactyla. The sequence continues at coordinate 28,557,876 of NC_080030.1, forward strand.
TGAGTTTTAGCATTTGTTTATATATTCTAGATACTAGATCCTTAGAACATATGTTGTAACATTTAGGTGTCCCTGTCTTGACTTTTATCTCCCTTCTGTGATTTTTTTTTTTTAACCCTTGGTGAATTTCCAGATAGGAGATGCCTAATAAAAGGATCATAATAACTATGTAAATTAATGGTTGTGAGGACAATCAGTGATGGGTATGCAAGATTTTTTTACTTGGAAACCGCAAAATGTTACACAGTTGCAAAGGCGGAAGATAAGATGCCCCTTTCAGTGTTTGTTACACTTGTCCTTATTTTGGTTTCCTGGATTCTTAATATTACAATTCATTTTTAAGCACCTAGGAGCCCCAAGTTTTAAGGTGAAGAGAATAACAAGGAATGTTTGCTTTTCAGACTCATCCTTTTTGAGCTTCCATGACTCAGACTGCGAACCCAAAGGATCGCCACCCTGTGACTCCTTGCTTTCCCTCAACACTGAAAAGATCCTGGTACGAACCTTCTTTCCATGCCTTCTGTTGTGTGACCTGAAGCACAGTGATGCTAGTTCCCAAAGGCAGAGGTCATCTCTGTTTATCAACCAGAGTTGGGTCTAGGTGGTTCCATGTGTATAAGATAAAGATGGGTCATCTGGTATCTAATCACATTGAATTACTGACTTACGGATTAGATGACCAGTCATCTGGACCCAGTGCTTTGTAGTTTTAAGTTTTAAGGAATAAAGGGGAGATCGTGGTTGAACCTTATTTCTAGGAACCTTATGTATTTGCACAATCCTGTTTTTCCAGCCTTTGCCTGTGTGGGAATCTTTTGCATCTGTGTTTCTTATTAGTGCCAACAAAACTGTCCGGGAGATCGCTCCCTTCCAGGGATGAGTGTCTGGCGCTGGGTGACGTCTGTGTCTGTCTGTCCGTGTGAGCACATATGCTCCTCCTGCCTGCCTCAAGGTCGGGGGCCTTCTTTTGGTTCATGCATAAGTCTATGAAGCCAAGTTATTCTTCCAGAAACAAGGTTAATGTAGTGTTTCTCCAGGCCTTTCCCTTTAACATCCATGTAGATACTGTTTGCTTCTTTTGTTTAAAATTTCCCTTGAGGATACTCTTTCTTTTCCAGACAAAGTTTTGCCTTTTTGTGTAAGAACTACTGAATATAGGTAGGTATGCAAACAAGAAAAGGACCAACTGATTTTACCTAACTCATTGCGTAGCCATCAATTTGATATATGGAAAAATTTTTGAGTCAGACTGGGTTGCCTTTACTACTGGTAATGTAGTAAGTTGGCCATCACTGAAAACATTGAGGTAGAAATTTGGATAACCCTCATCTTGCGTTGGTGATTAGATTCTTAAGAGTTATTGGTGATCTTCTTACTCATAGTAATGCAAATATTTTCTACTAGTAGAATTTCCAGATGCACTAGCTAGTAAACTGTGGGAGAAAGCCCATCAATCTTGGCCTTTCCTTTCCTGTAGGTTGAAAATATGCGAGTTGGACTATTCATTTATTCACTAATTCTCCAGATATTTATTTCGAACCTATTATGTGCCGGGGGTTGTGCTACTGGGAATATAGCAGAGTCAGATAACCTTGGCTGCCCTGAGAGTCACCCACCACATAATTACACAAACAAACATAGGAGTGCAATTGTGTAATCCCATGAAGGAAGAACAAAGGGTCAGCATATAGTCTCCCTTAAGTTAGGGGAATCAGGCAAGACAGCTTTCAGGAATTGAAGCCTAAGCAGGGACCTGACAGATGGTCTGGAGTTAGGCTGCTAGTGATGTGGGGCTGTGTGTTTAGCTTTCTTGATCATAGCTTCTCACCTCTGTCCACAGAAGGCATCTATAGATGCAGTATTAGAAATGGGAAAGAGTCTTTTTGGTCAAGAAATTAATTTGTCCACACTATACTTTTCCTGTTACAGATTTATTTCTAATATAATAAAAACACTTTTAAATCAGATATGCTCTTCAGCATACTCTTGATTTTGCTTGGTAAATGATTTCTTTTTATTGGATTTCATTTCTTTTATCTTCCCCTATCTTCCTGCTTACAGGCTTGGCAAATGGTAGACCCTCATTTGAATACTGGATGAGATAATAAGACTTTTAAAATATTTAAGGCATTACTTATAGACTCCTTTTCTTGGCTCCAAGCAATATGCTATGCAGAAAAGTCCTTGGCATCTGCAAGCTTTTCTGTAACTGTCTGACACAGGGGAGGGGCTTGTGTATGTATGTCCAGGGCTGTGATGCCTCCCCAGGTTGTTAAATCTGCCGCTTCTTAAAGAAGCTCTTTGAGGTTCCCACACGTAGAAGTTCCCACCTTAGAGCAAAACAAGAAAAGGCTGGCAGAGTTTCTCTCTAGTCATCAAGGTCTTACTGGAAGAAATAAAGTAGAAAACATTTCCATAGAAGAATTTTCAGGTGTTTTCATCTTGTCTAGAGTCCTGACTGGAATGTGGTAAAAATTTTGAATCTCCTGCAATGGGATGCCCTTCTGGCCTGTATCTTTAACCTTGTGTTTTATCCAGAGGGACCTTATTCTTGACCTGCTTTTGTAGGCAAACCAAAGACCACTCTGTATCTGAACATCGATTTGGATTTTGAGGGGATAGGGAATACATGTGGAAATACCTGGTCACTGTGTACCTGAGTCAGTGAAGCCCAGGAGACCACAGTTCAGCATGGCTAATGAGTACCAGTCATTAGCTAAACAGCATATACATAGGTTGGAGGACTACCTCATGTAAAATTATTTGGCTATGATATATACCTGGAGGCATCTGTACTGTGGATTTAAAAAAAGAGGAATTCAGATAATTGGGTTGTCACTGGGTTCTAATCCTACAGTTTTGCCAAAAGCGACAGATCTTTAGTCTCTTACTTTCTCAGCTTTTCCTGTCTGTGCGTGTGTACAAATTCTCATCATATCTTAGGTGACTCTGATACGCAGTTATTTCAGTGTGTACCCTTAGGCTAGGCGCATCTCAATCTAGCGTCAGCAGTCAAATCTTCCTGTGGCAGCTCTTTGTATTCTCAGACATGATTTGCTCCAAAACACGGTGGAGCCATCATTTCATACAGTGGACCAATCCTGCCTGTAAAATCATTCCAGTTACTAGGCTAACTTATTTAATTTTTCCCTAGTTTCTACTTTTGTTTTAGCTCTTTTGCCAAATGTGCATGTGTGTGTCTGCAGGATGTCTTCATGGGTGAATTTACTATGTTGAGTAGGATGGTTATAGTCTTACCTACTGTGCATTATTTAATAGAAAGTCTTCTTTCTTGATCAGATGTTGTAGGTCCTTTTATGGCACCATCTCTGTTCAATGTATAGCTCTTATTTCTAAAATATTTTTAGAGTTTAAAAAGCAGTATTCTGGTACCAAGCCCACTGGAGGGGCTGACCATGAGAATGTGATCTTTGCAACATAATCGAGGTATTAAGTAGCTGTGGAAATGCGGAGGGAGCTTTGAAACACCCAGCAAGATTAATCCCTATGGAAGTAAAAAGACATTTGTTCTTGGGAACAAAACCACTGATGATAAGGGGAGGGAACAAGTCAGCTTCACTATAAACTGTGTCCTTGAAATACATCACTGATGTGACTTTAAGTGAATATTTTCTTGCTTCCATGTAAATCAGATGTAGCTTTAATTTTGTAAAATACAGGTTTTCATTATAAGCTTTCTGTCAGTTTGTGATAAGCTGAAATGCATGTTTGTTTTCTTTTCAGAGCCAGGCCAAGTCTATTGCAGAACAAAAGAGATTCCCGTTTGCTACTGATAATGACAGCACAAATGAAGAGTTAGGTGAGACATGCATTGGGGATATTCACTTGGTGTTTGCCTAGAATTTATGGTTAGATGAAGAGCAGGTAGGCGGGATGCGGTAGAAGGAACAGAGACTGTAGTTTGATCTTGGATAGGATGCTCAGGCGTGGTGAGGGTCCATGCAATATGTGTCCTACAGTAGAAGGCTTGGATGGAATGATCGGTAAGGACTGCCCCACATTTGTGTTTCTAGGGAAATTAATAATTATGCTGATGAGCTCTTATAAGCTATAATCATGCATTAATAGGTTATTTGTGTGCTGTCATCAAATCTGAGCAATATAGAAGTGAAAGCAGAAGAGACTCACACCTCCTCTAATCTGTGTAATAAAATAGCTAGGTTTAAGTTAATTTTACTCAAGAGGCCAGTCCATTACTATTGGGTCTGAGAACGTGGTATAGAAGAGTTGAATTTGTTTGGCTCGGCAGATAGATGGTGCCGTCTGGCTTGTTCATGGCATGTTTTAAACAGGCTTGTTTCCCCAGGGTCTGATATGCTTTGGGTGTGTCTCCCTCTTTGGTCAGCTCACACTCGAAGGAGTGGAAGCAAAATTGTAGACAGGACAGACTTGACGTAAGCACCTGCTTCTTTGCGGGGCCGGTAGCCAGAAGCGCCCTGAGAAAAATGTTTTCTGACTCACACATGATCATTGTACCCTTCCCACGGCCAAACACGGTTCATGTCAAGACTGGGCACTTCTTGTGCTGGCTCCCTTCCTCTGCTAGTGCAGATAATTAAGAGTTGACTGTTTTCAAAGTGTTAATCCCTTCTTGGTGATGTTCTTTGAGAACTGACTTGTTAAGGTATCGGATTTGGTCTTCTCTGAAGTTGCTGGACTCTGGTCAGCCTCTCAACTCATTTATTTTAAATAGTGAGTTAAAGGCCTGGTATGTGCCAAGCTTGTTCTCTGCTCTAAGGGAAATCCTAGTAGACCCTGGGTTGGCACAGGCCCAGGGCTGGCGTAGGATCTTTTGTACCACGGTATTTTTTTCTTGGAAGAGCAACTTCCTTCAGCATACTCATGCCAGGAGGCGTAGAATTGCTGGTTAGTAACAATTTCTCTGAGAATTCCAGCTATCCCAGTTTGTTTTTTAATGTCTTTGGACTCCCGCAATAATATTTGTATCCTAATAGGTATTTATAGTTGGGCAAGATTTGGGGTTTTTTAGTGGATATTTTGGGTTTTTCAAAAAGAATGTTCACCTTTTAGATGGAGAAATTTAAGAGCTGCATTTGATTTTATTTGAGCGCTGTTCACAGCCTACCATGGACAATTTAAACATGTTCCTAAGTACAATATTTATCCCCTAAATCATAGTTTGTGTTTATGGGTCACTTAATTCATTTGCTCATTCAACAAATATTTGCTGATTATGGGAAGATAGATAGGAAATTCTAAAAATTCTAAAAATTTCAGAAGGAACTTAGGAAAATTTTCTCCAGGCTTGTTAGGCAGGACCCAGAGAGTAACAACTGGTGACTAAGGTGATCACGTGACCAGTAAGTGGCAGTGCCAGAACCCAGCCCTGGTCTTGGTTTTCCATTAAATCAGCATTTTCCTGCACTCAAAAAAGTACAGGTCTGTGCTTCAGTCCCTGTTCATCTAATCACTGGGAAATTCAGCCCATTTTGCAGTTGGACCCCATACACAGACATTTATTTCAGGGAAGCTTCTGGTTTGGGAGGGTGGATCCCCCGAGCCAGGCAGCCTGCTTCCTTTGTCTCACTCCAGCTTGTCTTTGGACAGTTTAACTGCTTCTTTTCCTTATCTGCAAATGGGAATAATGTGTCTGCCTCATTGCAATTAAAGAATAAATGCATTAATACACAAAAGTTCAGGACTGTGCCTGGCAGGAGTTCAGGAGTGCAATATACATGTTTTTACTACTAATACAGCTGGCCATCTGCCAGGTGTGTCCACTTACCTTGTTATCTGATACATCTCAATATCCATTCTGATTCTTCTGAATATGAATTTGACCTTAATTTATCTTTTCAAAGAAATTAGGATAAAAACAGTCCTTTTTTGTTTTGAAGAATACACCTAAAGTTCTTGTATTATTATGATGCTCAGTGTTTTTGAACTTTACTTTTATCACCCTAAACCTCTCTGCATTTAATGTTTCTAGCACATTTAATGTTTTTGCTACTTTTAACTATTGGGAAATGTATGCTCTTAATGTCAGTAAAAATTTTAGTTGCCCATCTTGAACACCTATTCTAGGTCCTAGAATTAGAGGGTTGCAATAAAGTCCTTTGCAAAGAAATGTGATCAAAATAGTATTATGTCATGTGAAGAATACAGTTTTTTTTCAGGGATATTTGGGGATTTGGAGTTAGAGCAGATATTATAGATGGAAATGTAACTGAGAATATTAAAAATTATTGTTTTATGGACTGGTGCAAAACTTTAGTTAAAGTATTGCCCTGTTTTAATAGATTGTCTTGGTTCTAATTTCAAAATACCAGTTCCCTAAAGAAATTGATCAAACACTGTTTATTCGTTTTAGTGTATATTTTGAATAGTGTTTTGACTATATTTTGAAAAGAAGAGGTAAGAAAAAGACTACCATTGCATTGCAGTGGTGTGAATTTATCTACAGCTAAGCATTCTGTTAATGTATTATTAATTTGAGCCTCTGTTTTTGTTCTTACTAGGTAATTGGCAGTAAATTCAGCACCCCCAGGAATCGAGATTTGTGATGCCTATTTGGGTATTTCTCATAACTTTCACAGTAAAATCACATTGCCATGTTATATGGATATTATTCAGTCTTGTTACTTGTTCTTTTGATATATAGATAGGTAACATCATAAAGGTCACTTGGTAGTTGAAAATGAGTGATGGGCTTAGGAAAAGATAATTACTTTTTGTAGGCAGATGTTTTATAGATGGCTTTAATAATTTAATCTAGATAGAACTAGAACTAGAAGACTGATGAGCAAGTACGGAGTGCTAGCAGAATTCCATTACATCTTATTAACTTCTCCTTTTCTTTAACTGCTTCTAGTCCTTGGAGCTGCCTTTTAAGATTCAGTAAAGAATTTAGTTACTGATTCCAGTATGAGATCCTTTCTTCTTTCCTTTAATATTTTTTGTATTTTGTTTCATAGCTATTGCTTATGTGTTGATTGGCAGTGGTCTCTATGATGAAGCAATAAGACATTTTTCAACAATGCTTCAGGTAATTTTTCTTCTTACGTAATTTCAAGTTTATAATCATGACAAAAATATGAACTTACGTGTAACTAAAGTGCTGCAATAAAACATCAATTTTAAGGTTATACGAGAAAGTAAAGAAAATCAGCCCTTAGCCCTTTGTTGGTGCGGGCTCTCATCTTGTAACACGCTCTCATTTAATCTAAGGAAATCAAGCAGTTTGTTCATAGTCTCTCCCCTGACCGCCGATCTGGTGTCAGAATGGGGATTCAAATGCAGGTTTAGAAGAGGCAACATTAACTTCAGTTCACATCCCTCTTTGCATGGTATCTCCCATGAGATGTGGACCCTAGAAATTCTTGGAATTACAATGTTTGCTTTCTGCACAGGAGTTGATCTGTACGGTCAACTCAAGTTCCACCCATGGGTTTGTTTCTCACCTTAAAGTGTAATTATGAGACCTCTTCAGTAGAAGTATTGGGCCTTATTGTCAGATGACTGACTGTGTTAAAATCTGGTTAAGATAGAATGCTTAACTATACATGTGTAAGAGTTGCAAAGGAAATCTGTAATACTGCCTAACATTGTTGGTCTTATATCTCATACCGTTATTTAACTGTATTCTCTTAGATGCTTGATTGTTACTGATTGTTGATGTGTCTGTCCAGTAGAGTGTAGCAAATAAAACAGGGACTTTAGAGTGGAGATACCCAAGTTCTCATCCACTCTGCTGCTTACCAGCCAGTTATTTAACTTCCTAGATTACGGGGATAATAACAACTACCTCCAAAAATATTCTTGCTAGGTTTAATGATATATCCTCTAAAGTTCTTGGTTCCAGTGCCTGGCACATAGTAAGTGCTCAGTTAACCTTAGCTATTCAGAGCACCATTCTGACATACTCATCTGTGCTAGTGCAGTAAGAGCCAGCAGATAATTTATAATCCAGCCCGTGACTTAATTTAAAAATGTTAATTTTGAAATATTTACTCTATTTCTGTTCTCTTTTTAGACATGGGATTGGTTATGTTGATATCTATCTTTACTCTCCAAAAATTGATGAGATATCTTTAGTTATTACTTTTAAGTCCTCAGATTCAAGGTCCTGTGTGTTTGAGTAGTCATATGTAATAATATTCTTCAGGTAGTTCAAAGTACAAAGGAAGATTATAAATAGTTTTAAATATTGCCTTTCAATTTAGCATTGCTATATTTAAAAAGGTAAGCAAGCACTTTATACAGTTAACACTTAACCGTGGTTTGAAAGGGACGTTTTGAAACATTTATAGGAGCAAATAGTTAATTTATGGTAACCAATAGCAGAAAACAGTATGAGCTTATAGATGTCTTATCAATTCATTCAACTTTTTGAAAATATTACCATTGTAGTTGAAGGCAATATAACAATGTCAAAGAAGAAACTAAGTACTACAAAATTTCCTAATTTTGCCCCTTTACCATTATTTAAGTCTTTTGTTTATGGCCTTTTCAAAGTATGCCTTTGTGTTTTGTAGTCTGAGTATACGTACTATTTTATATTATGTTTCATGTTATTTCATACTGTAAATGTTTTCCAGTATTTCTCTACAATCTTATGTTTTTCTTGACTCTATAATACCCCTTGTATTGTCCATGTATTGTTGTAAAACATACTTTTCTTGCAGTTGCATTCAGAAAGCAGATCAAAATTTCTCTTCATGCCCAGAAAATATCTTACTGTATTGAAACATGTTGTGGCACTTTCATCAATCTGTGGTACACTGGGCTGCTTTCAGATGGGAAATTTTTCTTGGCGAGTGTGTGCATCATAAGGTCGGACTGCTTTTCTGGTGATTTAAGCTATTGAAAGGGCAGAAATGGAGGCTGGGGGGAAGCAGAAAGTTCAAATACCACTGTCCACAGAAGGAAGAGCTGTGTGATCATAACACATTCTATGCAGGAACGAGAGTGCCCACAGCTTTCCTGTTGGTGCTTTTCTTCGTGCTTTCTCTCTTTTTCTTCTTTATTTTAGTGCTTCCGGGCCTTTTCCACATCATGACACATGGCACACTGAAACAAATAGGAGGAGCATACTTAGAGGCATCCACAGAGAGCTCAGTGAAAATTTGTCACGTTTTCTTCATCTTATATGACCATCATAAATACAAAACACAAAGAGCTGATATTAAATGCTGAATTTCTTTTAAAAAATTTTAATAAGAAACTTGATCCTGCTTTTCTGGAAAAAAACTCTTCCATATTAGGCTTTATGTTTGAAATTGGTGCCCACAATTCCTATTTAAGAGCTTTTTGTTGATTTCTTCAAATTCTTGGCAGGCAGCCAGTCCCATCAAGAAATTGTACATACACAGGTGGTAGCAGGTGTCCAAAGAATGGCTATTATGTGGTTATAATCCTTCTTCAGTTGATCAGAACTCCTTTTCTCACTGTGAATCAGGATTTGCATAAATCAGTCTCTTTAAATTGTATTTTAAAAATATGATCATTCTTTAACTGCTTTTCCTTTTCTCTTATTGGCAAATGCAGTGATTCTATTTCTTAATGAAATTGATTTGTATTCCAACAATTCCTTCTTGTATCCAGTGCTCAGAGGAGTGGTGAGGCGTTCGGTCCCCACTGCTGAGCAGATGCCACTGTCCTGCCTTTCTCTTGTCCCATTAAGACTAAACTAAATGCCACTGGAGGATCATTTTTGTCTGCACCTGCTAATTAGATGATCACCTGTTCCTTGCAAGACCTTCCACATGTGCAAAAACCCTGTATTTTTAATCCGATAAAGTCCTTTAGCAGATCTGCGGTGATAATTGTCCACACACAAACTATTTGGGTTTTTTTAGTTCATTAACTCTTGATAAAACTTTCTTTTGGACAACCTGGGAACTCCAGTATGAAGGAGCAGAGGATGGAATCTGATTCCACTCTAAGCTGAAAACAAAGGGAACCAGGCGGGCTTGGATTTTATTAGATTCACTGTTTTTATAGTATCATTTAATGTAAAATTCGGATATGTGCAAGGAGCTGCTTAAATTCCAGAACGATCTTTGGTGTAAAGCTTTTATACCACCACCCTGTTGTCTTAGCTGCACCATCAGGGAACAAACCTATGAGACAGTTCCAAGATCTGTGTCATTTCAAAGTGTTCGTTTGAATGTTTATCCAAATGTGGTTTATTCAGCACATCTCTCAAGGAAAAAAAGTGCCCCTCAAACACCAGAGTTGCTAAGTGAGCACAGTTCCGAGGCTTAATAGATCTATCCATCGACATTGAAAACTCCTGTTCCACAACTGTGGAGGCGGTGTTGTCTCTAGATCAGTTTCCTTCCACAGGCGGCAGCGCATCAGTGATAGTGTTCTTGAAAAGCGGAGCCGTTTCCCTGGGCCTGTGCTGCTTTGGTCCCCTGGCAGGGCTGGGAGCATAAGCACTACAACCACTTGATGGGACAGTCGACCTCTGCTGTTCATTGTGTGACCTTGAGCTCACCTGATTCTAATCTGATTCTGGTGGAACTGAATTCATAAAAGAACTTTGTTTCTCACTGTATGCTGGCAGATAAAATTTAAACATTCCTCTGTGTATGACTTTGTAAATATCCTTTATGTAAAGAAGTTTGTGCACCTGCCACTTAGGTAAAACTTAATCCTCGTTACAGTGCTGTGTGGTGACTTTTTTAGGCTTGTCTTTGAGCCAGTGACTTTTGAGTTTTAATCAGAAAGCCAGACTTGTGGTGGAAAAATAAATATTTCATGAATCTAAAGTCACTATATAAGTAATATAATGACAATAGTAAATTAGACCTTTATGGATTTTAGAAAATTGATTTTCTGAGAATTAAAACATATAAGTGGACATGACTCTGTAGGGTAACTATCTTACACCATGATTTTGCATTTGTGTAAAATAAGTACTCTTGGAAAATTGAAATAATAGTTTTCACTTAAAGCACTTAAAATTCTGAAAACTTTATAAAATGTAAATATTATGAGACTTGTATACTCAAAAATACTTTGAGAAGCTGATATTCTGAGCCCAGTTTGTTTTTAGAAACAAACATTTGTTTTATTTGAAAAAATAATTCATTGTGACATTCCATAAAGAAAGAGTTTTGACTTGTGGTTAACATTCAAAGCCAATGATAGATAAGATAATAAAGTTGTATCAGATCAAAGAAAGTAATAAAACCTATTTAATTTTAGGAATCTTTAATACTAGATTATAACTGTTAGTAACAACCATAGTAATTGTATATCCTTCAATGCTGTTGTAAAAAAAATGCTAAAAAGGAAGAGTTAACTGAATAGAGAAAACATAAATACTATTTAATTTAGTCGTTCTTTTTGGCATTTTTTCTAACAGCATAAGTAGGATGCTTAATTATTGTTGTTATAGTCTATTATTAAGAGTTCCAAAATGTAAATAATAGATTCTGTTGCTTTTTTTGATTGATGCAACTTCATCTTATCTATCATTGGCAGAATGGGAAGGAGAGTAAGTCACTGCTCTAGTCCTGAGCAGACCAGGCAGGAGCAGCCCAAGAGGGCCATTGTAGAGTCTGCGTGGGGCCCCTGTAGCGCTCTCCGCCAGCAGGGGCCACAGGTAAAACCCTAAGAGCCAAAATAATAATGACTGAATTCAGGAAGTTGTCAGTGCTCAGGTATTTCACTATTATAAACTTCTCAATGGCCATTTTTTAAAGGTTTAAAATTTTTTACTCTATAAAAATGTTGCAAGTGCAGTAGCTGGTGGCACACCTGTCACACAACTTCGTCTGCTGAACCGTGGCCCTGGCCCTCCCCTTCCGTCTGCCCCCCCATTCTTACTAGCCGTACCATCCTGCTCACTTCCTCTAGGAGAACAGGCCAGGCAGAGCCGACTTTGATCAAACAGCCCGTAATGTCCATTCAGATTTCTCGGCTGTCTAGTATATGGCCAGTATTTGTTGCTAAACAATAACTGCCACATATTAAGAGTGTGTGCCACGACCCAAACATGGAGAGACACCCGCTTGAGGATAGTGTATTCTGATGGGGTGACATGCAAAGGCAAGGTGATGATGTAAGAGAAGGGTGACTTTACTGGAGTTCTGTCTCCTTGGATGGTCTAGAAGGCATCTTCAACTCAAAGGGTCTGAATGAGCTGTGCACGCTCCCCTGACGCCTCCACACACCCCTAGCCACAGCTGAAAAAGAATCCCTAGTCATATGCCATGTCTCCTGGCTCAGTGAGGGGCACCCCTCCACTGGATTACACGCGTCCTTGTGCACCACACATCTGTGTGCTACTCACGTCATCCCCAACCCTGTCTGCACACCCCCGTCACGTCTCCTGTGTCATCTGCTCCTCCTGGCTCTGATCTGCCAGATGACTGAAGCAGCTGTCCCTTCCTGGCATATCTCCTTATGCTCTACACACACGCACACACACACACACATGCACATATATACGCATGTGTGCTTTCAACACATACTTTGCTATTGCTTTTAGGTTATAGATAAAAGTCCTTAATAAGGTCCCTAGTACTCTCCAGCCTCATCTTGGAACAGATGCCATGTTCCCTGCTTCCCTCAGGACCTTTGCACAGCCTGCTCCCTCTGCCTTGACCAGCCCCTCTGGGATTCCCCCGCCCCCTACAGATCTCAGCCCAGGTATCCCTTCCTTCAGGAAGCCTTCCTAACCTTGTCTAGGTCTTCATGCATTTTCTAGAATCAACATTTACTAATCTGGCACTTACTGAGCTTGTAACCTTACATTTGTGATTCTTTTGGCTATGCTCCAAGAAGGCAAGAATCTTTCCCTTCTGTGTTGGTTTGTGCTTACTGTGGCGTTCCAGTACATGGAACCGGACGTGGCTGATAGCTGGCCCTGAGTAAATATCTGGTGAATGAATGACTACTGTCCATACAACATACTAAATAAGGTTGAGGAAAAGGAGCATATTTACTTTCCGAGGGAATCAGGAAGGAGTTAGAGAAGAGGCAGTGTTTGGGCTGAGACTTCAGGAATAGAGGACTTTCTTGGGCGTGGGGGCAGTGAGGGGGTGCTTGGGCAGATGGGAGAGCATTTGCAAACACGCTGAGGGTGGGAGAGCATGCTGCATCCAGGGAGCTGTTGAGTAACGCTGACTTACAGAGTATGAATTGTGAGTGGGAGAATGGAAGGAGGTGCTGAGCAGTAAGGCAGGAAGATGATCAGTATTTTCTGCAAAGGCATTTAGGTGTTACCTCCTTGTCAAACTGTGAGGTGCTACCCTTTCTTCAGGCCTGAAATTAATTGGCAAGTCAAGGCCAGCATTTTTAAAAACATGAAATATATTAGACTAAGAAATATAAGATTACATTGTATATAGTAAGGCTAGGTATGATTTAGTGAAACTTGTTTCTGATACATGTATGTATGTATGTGTGTATGTTACGTACATATGTAAAAAAAACAATGTTACAGTGTAAAATGTATTTTTGCCATGGGTTAGAGTACACATGTTTGATTGTTGCTGTTGTAGGTGTCGGGGAGCCAATGAATGATTTCAGCCAGGATAGTGACGTGACCAGACATCCCCGTTAGATAACTCAGTGAAGTCTGGAGACTAGGTGGGAAAAACAGGAAAGTGGTTATGGCAATTACAGGAGCCTAAGTGAGAGAGGGAGGCTTGGGAGGGGGAAAGTGGCCGATGGGTCGGAAGGCAGAGACACCAGCTGTATTCCAGAGGTGGAACTTCCAGGATTTTATCAGTAGACATGTTGGTGGGGCCATGAGGATTCTTGGAGTGGCTGGTCTGGCCCCAGGCATATGGGGGTGCTGGGCCCTTCAGTGGGATAACCACTTACTTAAATACACCTTTTCCTGATTCACCTCTTGGTCGTCTGGTATAAAATTTTTCTCAGTTTTGGCAGAAAAGCTTCTCAGATAGTAGATAATCCTGAGTTGTTGTGAATCTGAGAGCAGGGTCTTCCTCCCGAAGCTTGTCATCACAGGGTGGGCTCGCCGCACCCACCCCAGCCTGGCTGCGGTGCCGTCTGCTGACTGCTCTAGCCTCTGGGAGGTGGTGGTGTTATGGAAAAATCCAAAGACAGTCTTATTTAATTCCTTAATTCCTTATTTCATCAACAGGTAACAGTTTTTTTGGCTCCTCCCCTTCCTCCGTACCTGTATCCCTGTCCCTCTGACTTACTCTGCCTGTCTGTGAGTCAGGAAGGATACTTAAATGTTGAAAGTGTCATCTCTGGGTGTCAGGGTCAAAGGCTGCCCTTGACTTTCCTTTTTGTGGTTTTCTTCATTATTCTATAATTTATAATAGATTTTCTATGTATTCATTTAAATTTTTTGTTTGTAACAAAAATTTCTGTTATTTTCCATAGTACACATTACTTAAAACTTTTTTTTCTGATTATAAATATATATATGTTTGTTTTAAACAAAAGGAATACATGAGTGCATTAAGTAGAAGGGCGACATATCTAGTAATTCCATCCCAAAAGAAAATTACTCTGTAACGAGGATTAGTATTTTGGAGAACATTTTTTCTGGGTGCATACCAACCCACACAATCAAATATAGATTTCTTTTTTTTTTTTTAAGAAGTAACTAACATTCCTCTATAATTCTACAACTTGAACTTCTTTCCCGTTTAGCAAGTAGCGTGGACAACCTTTCATGCCAGTCACATAGAAGTTAAAAATCTTAGATCCAGAGCTCTATGGAGCTGGACCCAGATGGGCCCAGGTGACCTGATAATGCAGAAGAGAGGGGTGGGCCTGTGGTAAACTGATGAATCTAACCCCTAATCTCCAGAGGCAGCCGGCATTTAGCCCTAATGTTCTGTTTTTTTTTTTCTCATGTGAGAATGCCAAAATGTGGGCCTTTGTTGGATTTTTTTGATTTTTCAAGAGAAGCTAGAAATCTGTAATTATTTACCTGAATTTTTCCAGTTTTCCACACACACTATGAGTCAGTCTGCCTGCAGGGTGGTAGCCAAGATTGTGGCGATTCGTCTGTGTCACCTGATAAGAAATGTGCCTCATTCTGTTTAAAGTAACCTTTTTTGTTTTGCAACGTACGGCATATTCTTTATTTTTTCCCGTTTTCTCGTTGAAGCTGATGTGTCTGTTTGCGGTATGGCAGACACCATCTCCCAGATTTGAACCTGAACAATAGCTCCGTCTTCATAGTGCCTCGTCTTGTTCAGTCCTGTTAAATTCTCCAGCAGTGTCCGGAGTTCACCTTACAGCCAGAGGCTGCTTGCTTCTCTTTCTTAAATGTATAGGGAAGGAGTCAGGGAAGAGGTAGAAACTGCAGAGGCTCCATGTGGAGAGGGGCATTTCACTCAGCAAGTGGGACCATTCATCCCACCGACCTGTGTGTGGGCCTGGGGGGCAGGGGCACAGATGCTGTGCCCTTGGGGCTGAGAGGTGGGGCACCTCGCTGCCTGGGAGCAGGTTCTTGTTCTGACCTGTTGGTGTGAAGGCCTGCACCGATCCCGGCTGTTGAGCTGGGCCCCTCCTGGTCCTCACCGCACGGCACCGAGGGGCTCTTCCTATGAAAGGAGGCAAACTAGGAAGACACGTTGTGCAGCCCTTTCCTTCTAACCCTTCGCCTCTCGGAGCCTCCATCTCCGCTGTGAGCCGTCATTGTCGATGCTGCCAATCAGTGTTCTCTAGACGATTACATTTTAAGTAAGGTGACTATGAAATAAATTATTAGCACAGAGCTCAGTAATATTGGCTCTCTTTATTGCATTTTTCATGCAAATCCCCTGTAATGTGACTCATTCAAATGAGATTTAAGAATACAGACTTCTCCGGCCGGGTATTTATTATCAACTCAGGAGTGGTGGCGGCATAAAGTAGCGTGTGTCGCTCATGGCGTTAACATGCTTTAAGCAGAAACTGATGTTGTTTTTTTGTTTTGTTTATAGTTTTTGACGTGTTTCTGTTTTGGTCTGACTAGGAGGAGCCTGATCTGGTTAGTGCAATTTATGGCCGAGGGATAGCCTATGGAAAGAAGGGACTACATGTGAGTATGGAATAGTTAACACTTGCCGTAGTGCCCTGTGGCATGCCACGGACAGGGTGCCCGCAGAGCCGCCCACCAGCAGGGCGCTGCCGGAGCGTGCGGTGTGCCCTGCCAGTTCACAAACGGGAAGATGGCAACAGAGATTGGCCCAAGTTCAAGTGGCTAGGAAGTGTGGTGGACTAGGAATTTCTACCCAGGCCTTCTGGAAGTCACCTTTGCCATCCTTTCTACTCCAAAAGGCCAACCTTTGCCAGCCTAAACTTTATTTCACGATGAACTAGACATAGACCAAGAAAAGCCTGACAGCTTCACTGAATTCCTAAGAAATATTCATTGGTAAAAGCGAAGACAGGGTAGTGCAGTAGGACTTAGCATTTGAGTTTCTTATGCAGTTTTTAAGGTTGAGTAAAAGAACAAAAGTTTTTTTGTAAATTTATTTTAATTCTCGTGTATTACACTTGCCTCAGATAGGTGTATCTTTGTAGCTTATTCCCCTTATTTCTCTGAAGAATGTAGGAAGTTTATAATATTTTGCTCAGAGGCACTGTTGTGTATACAAATGAAGACTTGCCTTAGATTCTATAGTAATAATGAAATGCTCTAAGATCCAGATCTCCAAATTTTCAGTCTGGATTGTGCTATGTAAACTTTTTCTATTGTCTTACTGTATATTAAAAATATTCAAATAAGGTTACAGTTTGAGGGAGAAACATTACTTTTGTATCTTCGCCAATTCAAAACATTGTACTAATCAGGTAAGGCCTATTGGGGCAATTTTATGTGACATTTTTGTATACTCCTGAGACATAGAGGGCTGAGGACAAACTCAGATTTGGTAATGACAGAGGTGTTTAGGAAGAAAATAGTGTTACATTCACAGCATCAATAAATGACCCTATCTACTTTCAGGGTGTCAGTAAATGACAGAAGTTGTTCCATCAGAGATAAGCTGCTTCTTCCTAATTCTCATCTCTTTTAATTTTATTTCTTGACGTGAAATGTGCTTGTATTTGTAATGCATTTTTAATGTAAAAGTAACCTGTAGGTTTTAAAGTGTGCCTAGACTTCTTAGGGTGTAGGTGTAGAGGCCCAGGGATTTGGGGCTCACACTGACTTGACCCTTTCTCCTCCTGCATTGCCACTAGTCAGCATCATTTCACACGCTGGTATCCACATACTTGCCCCATGAAGTTCATTGACTCGGTGTTTAAATGGGTTAAATTTAGAAAATATCCTACCATCTGTGGAACTTGTAATAGGCAGCCAGGTCCAACATGGTATTGATGGAGAGGTAGATTTGAGTGAATCAGGTAACTGTGAAATGATTCATGGAACTGGGCAGATCTCTTATACAGAAGCTAAGTTCATATTTATTTCTAAATAAGTAGTTATATCATTACTAAATTATTAGTTTTTTCAGAAAATCTGTTCCACCTGGTTTGAGTCACAGTACATCTCATACTAAGCTAATGCCTTTTCAAGGATATTAAGAATGCTGAGCTTGCTCTGTTCGAACTGAGCCGAGTAATTACTTTGGAACCAGATCGTCCAGAGGTATTTGAGCAGCGAGCAGAAGTGAGTGTGGTTTTCTTTTTCCCTCTGTCATTATTGTATTAGATTTTTTTCCTATTATTTTATTACTTACAGATTTTAAGGCTCCCATATACCTATTGTGTTTCTCTCCATAGGTACTTAATGCCTTTAAACATGACTGAGATCACTAGAGAACTGTGGGCCAAGTGATACTTATGATTTTAACGTATATTAGTAATATTTAGTTTTAAAATATGTGGTCATGATGTGTACTACTGTCAGTGTTCATTAGAAAAATATATCACACATGATGTTTTACTGTATATGTGACATACTTTTACAAAACTATATGATAGTATGGGCAAAATGAAATTTAGAGCCATTAGAAGTCCGTGTGTGTATGTGTGTGTGTGTATGTGCGTGCATGCTTATATGTAATTCTTTTGAGCTATACCTGTCTACATAGAGACATAGATAAGGTAAGAGCAACTATAACCAAGCTTTGGAGGAACTTCTGACTTGAGGTGGAGACAGAGAGGTAACATGTGGTGGGAACACCAGGTAATATTTGTGCCGGTGAACACTAAGAGGTGCTTTGTCAGGAGCAGAAAGGCAGGGCCTGCTGGGCTCTGGGAGAAGCTGGCAGGGACAGGTGTGGGGAGTGTGCAGGGGCCTCACGAAGATGGTGCTGGAGCCTGTCAGATCCCATGTCTTGGGCACAAGGTGGAGAATCAGAGAAGAGAATTGAACAAGGTGTTCACATCAGAGGAGTGTGTGCAGAGGTGCTCCCTGCAATGCTTTTAAATGAAATGTGTTCATTGTACCATGTTCATAAAATAACAGTCATCTAGGTTTCATGTGCTGTTTGTTTTACTGCACATTTGACCATGTTAAGTGCTTTAGAATTAATGTTAATGTACTCAGTCTGAAGAAAACTTGACTTTAATCATCTGACCCACTGGGATTTCATAGTTGAATACAGGAAAAAATGGCTTCCCTCTCCCCCGCACCCTTTTAGGGGAGAAAACTTAGCAAGTAAGGAAACACTTTCAGTAATTTGAAAACCATATTTGTGATGTTTTTGTTCTCCACACTATGGTTCAGTTGTTTAAAGTGCATTTTATGTTTTATTGGGAATTTGGCTTTCTGAATACAATTCTTTCTCAATTAATGGTAGAATTCCTTATCTCTTGCCAATTTTGGTTTATAACCCCAAGGGTTCAGTGACTGGTTTGTCCATTACTGCAGGAGGGCCTTGGTATTTAGTGTGAGCCCAGGTGGCTGACTTGGTAAGAGGGGTGCTCATACCTTTTGCCTCCACTACTGTGATGTGATGTTACAATGTTATAACAAAGCATGAATTAGGTGTGCTTAGAAAGACTTATTTAGCAGCTTTAAATATTTGTGCATTTAATAAAAAGCTAATTGTGTACCCCAAAATGAGATTGGTAATCAGAAAAGTACTTTTTAACTATCTTAACTGTTCATAGTATCATTCCTCTTTTCTGGCATCATCATTCCAGCAAGTCTCTCTACATAGTGATTTTTTCCAGCTAAATTATAGCCTACCACTTATATATGTCAGAAATTATTTTATGAGAAAACTTTCACTTTCATACTTTCTGAGGTTGTCTATAGCATAATTTAACCATTGTTAGTTACTCAGGTCATTGTTGTATGTATTGATTATTGTGCTGGGGTGTGATAATTCAATATGCATCTAGGTAGGGATGTTGTCCCTTGCAAAATATAAACCCAGACCACTATGCTTTTTGAATTCTCAGGCAGATATTCTATTTCTTTCCTCTTTCTGAGCTGTTGTTCTTGTGATCGGTGATGTGCCTGCCTGAATCCAACCTCTTGTGCTGATTTGAAGTTCCTGCAGAATAGGAGAGCCTGATGGAAATGGCCTACTTATGAGAACAAAATTAACCCTAATTTGAGGACATTTGTTTGGGATAAAATGCTTGAGCTTGATTGCATGAATACTGATACACATTTTGGGTTTTCTTACGTCTTTTCTGGTGTACTTCTGCGTTCTGAATTGTCTTCTGTATTGTCACTGTTGCCTGAACACAACCAATTGCTGGATTGAAAGAGCTCTCCAGACACGCTTGCAGATGTTTTTGCTACTACTTTGCAGATCATGACTGAGGAGTTGAGAGTTAACACAAAAGGGCCTACAAAACACCTGGAATTTTAGAAATTGTCTCTCAGCACTGATGCACAGAGAGCATGGCTACAGGCCATGGAGGACTCTAATCTGTGCCTAATAATCTCTGTACTTTAATGATTCAAAGTTATCTTTCAGAACAATTTTGACATGACAAATTTTGCCTTGAAATGTAAAGGATAGGTTGAGAAAAATGGTCACATTTCAGGAAAAGCAACACCTGTTAAGAGTCCAGAATGTGAAGCAGTGACAAAGCAATTGCTGCCTGATGGCTTCACAGCCTCCCTCCAGCTGGGCCCCACTCGTGGCCTTGGGGCCTCACTGCGCAGTACGTGGGGTAAAGGAGGCTAGTCTGCCTAGAGAGTGATGCTGTGAGTGGAGTGTGGGGAACTGGAATGGGGAAGTCACAGATGTTTTGGCAGTTTTAAGGTTGGCCTTTGGAATTGTTCTTCCCTGATTACATTTTTGGATTTATAGATTCTGTCCCCTCTGGGACGAATTAATGAAGCAGTGAATGATCTCACTAAAGCTATTCAGCTCCAGCCTTCAGCACGGCTGTACAGGCACCGGGGGACCTTATACTTCATATCAGAGGTGAGTTATTTTTGCCTTGAAACATTTGCTTTCATGGTGGTAAAGATTTCACTTTTCCTTGTACTTCAGAAAGCTGTGCTATTTGGTAGGTTTGGGTTTGGGGCTGTATAATATTCTTGTGATGTGAGACAATTATAAAAGCATTTTCTTTAGCTGAAATTGAACCTAGTACAGAAATATTGAGTACCAAAAACATTTTCTTGCTTGAGCTGTCAGCAATAACTAATTCTGGACTAGGGAAAAAAAGAGAGACGGGGAGAAACAGAAGAGAAATTTTGTTCTTCGATTATAGTTTGGCCTTTCTTGCAAATGTCAGCATAGGGAGGCAAGCATTGTGACCAATATGATTATTAAATTTGGAGGTACAATTTGCATCTCTTTGGGTATCACAACTGAAGAGCCATCGCCTGAACTAACTGGTTCCCAAACTGTAGCTTCTCTATGTAAGTGACCCAAATCTAAGAAGATTTGTCTTTTATCATGATAGTGGTATTTATGATTACCACAGTTATTTTGTGGGTTTACAGTAATTTTGATAACAATTTCTATTGCTAAGGAAAACATTTTTAAAGTCTCAGCATAATGCATTTTAAAGTTGATGAATTGCATAATTATTTTAGAAGTATTCCATATAATAAAATGCTAGTATCAGAAAATAATTGTAGTCATCGATTGCATGAATACTGATACCCATTTTGGGTTTTCTTACGTCTTTTCTGGTGTACTATCTAACATGATGAATTTAACAGTTTTAAAAAAATCTTTTTGTGGTTGAGATAGTATACTTCAGTTAAACCTTTCTGAGTTTTTCCTGCCAATTTCCTAAGAAAATCAACTATTTAAACAAACAGTATAAGCATTCAACTAATGTATATGGTCATGAAATGTTTCCTCTAGAGCCAAAGAAAACAGGCACAGGATGAATTGGGACTTTTGTTTTCTACCAATCAAAAGTAGGAAATGTCCAAATATCTAATAAATACTATTTTGTTGTTTTTCACTCCTTTTTGTAGGATTATGCAACAGCCCATGAAGACTTTCAGCAGTCCCTAGAGCTGAACAAAAACCAGCCCACAGCTATGCTATACAAAGGTCTAACTTTCTTTCACAGAGGACTCTTGAAGGTGAACGTGCTGTACGATCTGTGCACAATAGAGCGATTCTGCCTTTCTTTTGTGGTTGGGAAGACTTGAGTGGAATTTAGTTTGGCATGTTTTAAAATGGCATCTCAAGTGTCTGTCTCACTGGCTTATTTTAAAATGGAAGTAGAGCTCCTACTATTTGGTAGGTAATTGGAGGAAAGCGCAGGAAGAGAGCAGAAAAGTCAGGAAGAGGGAGAAATATTCTTTACACTTACAAAGGATACCCAGAGGTTTATTTCCACATGTAATTGATCATATAGTAAATGCACTAAAGAAAGTATTGTAGCAAGGTGCTTTGGAAACAAAGATAAGAAAGATTGTTTAAACTAGGGAATTAGAGGAGGTTCCAGAGGACAAGTGGACTTTGTCCTGGGCCTTGAAGGCAGAGTGGGACTGGGGGAGGGCAGGCACTCGGGGCCGAGAGGAAGGGAAGCCTGCAGCCTGAGTGCTGACACAGAGCATGGACATCGGCCCACTCCGGGGGCAGCTGGTGGCCAGGCTTCAGTCTGGGGAGGTGGGTGGAGAGCTGGCTGACGGAAGTCCTAGGAAGTCTAGAGTACTGTGCTAAGCATTTTGACTTTAATTTGTAGGCCCAGGGAAGGTATAGAATCTAGACCCAGGGAGGTTGGGGAGGAATAAATAGTTGAGGCCAAATCTGTCATTTAGGAAGTGGACTGTGGCTTGACAGCCCTGAGGATGTGAGGGACGGAGAAACTGACAAGGAGACGCTGGCAGCGTCCCGGTCGGGTGGTGACTTAGGGCCTCCCCTGAAGCCCTCGGGAGCCTGCGGGGCATTTCTGCTATGACCAAGTCACTGGGGCTTGAAGGCTGCCACTGGGAGGAGAAGGTGAGGGACTCGGGAAAGGGGCCATCCAGGCTGCCTCCCGTGCGGGGCAGGGATGGAGTGACCCTGCCCTGGACTCTGCCTTCTCCCAGGGAATGCCGAGAACCTGCCGCGCAGCACATGCGCCCTACGCTGGGAGCAGGGGCGGGTCAGACTCCGTGGAGAGCTGGCTTGGGGTCTGGACCTCCTGGTGCTGACTCGGGGTCCCACGGCCTGGCACTTAGGAGGTACTCTAGTCCAGGGCACAAATGAACTGCCTGATGCGAGACAGGCTCCCAAAGAGCTGCGCAGTCAGCCTGTGCAGGTGGAAACGCTTCGTCCTGAGCAGGAGGAGCCCTCGTGGAGAAGGTTGTACATAACCTGAATTAAAAAGCTGAGAAGAATTTCAGACAAAAGAACATTGAAAATACTTCTTGTGAAACACACACACACACACACACACACACACACACACCACTTGGAGGGTGGGAAGAGGGTTCACCTTTAAAAAGGCCTGCAAGCCGATGAGCCCGCGGTGCCATAACGAACAAGACTTAGAAATTACATCAGTGGAAGAAGAAGAAAGGCCTGATGGAAGTGAATGGTGAATGCAACCACCCACAGTGTCAAAAGAAGAAAATTGAACACAAGTATCAAACAAGATAAACTGAATAAATACATCAGAAAGCAGGAGTCCTTAAAAGAGAGATCATCTCAACTACAACGTGAAAATGAGTCGCTCGGACAGCAACTGGATGACGCTCAAAATGAGGCTGAAGACGATAAAAAGGCCCTGTTTAACATCCTAAACCAGTTCCAAGAATCTGTAAAAGAACTTCAAACTGAATATAAAAACGTCGTATGCTAATAGGAAAAAATAAAGAATTAATCAGTGATTGTCGTCATCTGAAAGAAAGAATGAATCAAGGAGAAAATAAGAAAAGAAAACCAGAAGTAGTTGTGAGAGAACTGCAGCGACAACGGGGTGACACCGTAGTACGACCGCCTAGGTCAGAGGCTCTGCTTGCGGGTGCATTACATTGCCGTATTAGTGTGCAAGGTAAGACCTGGTACTTAAAGAAGACAGTAAATAAATACAGAAGTCGAGTAGAACCAGCACTGCAAGAGACGTTAGAGCAGTTAACAGCGACTGATAATGCTTCATTCTGAGGGCAAATGGAACTCAGAATTAAAGACCTAGAATCTGAACTCTCCAAAAAAACTTCTCAAGAAGGTTCTATTAAAACTAACTTGGAAAAATATAAACAGCTCTACCTAGAGGAATTAAAGTTTAACAGGTCATCTGCACCTCGACTAAATGAGACTTATGAGCTGCTAGCAGAGATCAATACCACACTTTCTGGAGAGAAACAGAGCACATCTTCACTCAGCTCTCTTACTGTGAGGCCAGGGCTGGAACCGACTTATGTTGGAATCCATTGACATTTATTGCTCAATAGACTTTACTCCATGAGAATATTTAATGATTTCTCACCTCAGCAAACAAACTTCAAGTAACAGAATGGAGACATACTTGTTCAAGATGCAGCAAGGATTGGAAAAAAATATAACTAGGGAACTAAAAGAAGCTGCTGTTAAATTCAAATCTGAATCCTGTATAGCTGCTCCTCTGGGATCTACTAATGGGTCAACTACAACACAAGATCTATTTTGGCTAAACATTCTATGATCACTTTTTCTGTGATGCTTTTTTTTTTTTTTGAGAGTGTGTGGTAACATTTGTTTATGTGAAAGAAAGAATAAATCCACAAAAATACATATTTAAAAAAATAAGGCCTCAGGCTGTAAAACCTTAGTGTTATGGGCAGTGCCTGTCACATAGTAGGTACTCAATAAGTGTTAGTGGAATAAATGAATTTCAAGGACAGAGCATTGGATTTGGACTTTCCTGAGCCCTCACTCCGAATCTTTTGACCGGACAAGTACTTAAACTCTGTCGGCTACTCCTCCGTGTCTGTCAAGTAGAGACGCTTCTACTCTGCCTCCAAAGTGACTGTGAGGATTAAACATAATGCGCATGGAAAGTACTTTACAAGCTGTAAACGTGAATCAGGTATTACACATTCTTTTACATGTGAGAATTTAATTCCATAGCCTCTAAAAAATAACTCCCATGCACTGAAAACCAAACCAAAAAGAATTTTGCAAATCTGACATCACACTCCTCAGATCCTTCTTGCCAAGTACAGGGAAGGTGGTTCTAACAAGGACGCCTCTCTTGCCTCAGTCTTCACATGGCGGCTCCAGGCGTTGGGAGCCATGATTTAAATTGTGCTTCAGGCAGCTACCAGATGGGCTTTTTGGGTTTATTTTGTATCTGCCCTCTATTCCTCTCATCTTCTCTGGGTCACCTTAAGTAAAAAAATTCAGAATTGCAATACTATATGCAAAGTCTCCCTGGAGGAGAGAAAAGATTTAAACCCAAAAGACCAATCATTAGTATTAAGAGGTTAAAAATATATAAATACATAAAAATTGTTTTAAAGTAAACAAATGTAAACAAAGGATTTCACTTTGAACTCTAAAGCCAGGTTTAGGAATGTGGCCCAGGCTCTTGGTGTTACTCAGAAATGAGGATTTTTCAGAAAAGAGCTTTAATAGAGACTAACCACCAGTTGGACCAGGACTAAATTTCAGTTTGGTTTCCTCCAAATCGACACAATGAGAACCTACAAAGAGTGCCTTCATTCCCTGAGCAATAGAAGCCCCTCAGTGAACCAGTCTCACCAGATTATTTGGTCCTTGGCTTGGCACCGTGCCCATGAGCACAGCATCAGCATGTGTGATGGATGGGAACTTTTTCTTTGCATTTTTATAGATCTGCTGTCCAAGGAGATCTGAGTGTTCACTTATTGTCTCACTCACCCCAACGGCATCTCCATCCCCATGAAGTATAGAAGGAGCAGAGGGTGCCCCAGTTATACAGATTGGAAAACTGAGTCAGTGGTGAAATGCCTTAATTAAATTAATGAATTTAGTTTAGATATAGAAACAGAGTACATAATGGACCAATGAGTTTGAGCTATCTTTGTATCCTAAAGGTGGTCTCTTCAAGTCGGAGCAATCTAGAGACTAATGAAGTGGGTGATTCACTCATTTACTTCATGATATAATGCATTAGAAATATATTAGGCACTGTTATATGACAAGTTGCACGACTGTCCAATTCAGTAGATATATCAGGCATTTGGGGTTTTCCTAGGGGGGGATAAAACAGTAAAAACTTTCCTATTGAATTCTGTTTTATCTATCGTGTAAGGATATTTCAAAAATTGTGCATTCCTGGCACATGTTTTTATCAGCCTTTACTTTGAGAGCTGCCTGAGATTGTTAGTCATGCTGAGCAACCCCCGAGTGATGGCTGCCTCCAGCTAGCAAGGCGGCTGAAGTGGAGACGCCCTCACTACCAGACCCCTTCAGAGCTAGACCACATGCTTAGAGACTGATTCACTCGAACGTAGTTTCTTGGTTCCCAATGGCTTAAAATCGTGATTCTGCTGTGTCCCCCTTTTGGCAGAATGAGGTAGAGAGCTGTGCAGTGATTAGACAGGAACCCTGAAACCAAAGGCTTAAAAGCTGAAGAGGGATCAGACTTTGAAGAACTGTGGCGTGCCAGCGTGCTGTAAGTGCAGTGGGCAGCAGACGTCTCCACAAGACGTCCACCAACACCCCAGGCCGAACCCCCACCGCCCCGCCGCTGCCCTTCCTCCCTACTTCCTTACGTTGGTTAATGCTCTGCCTTCCACCCAGGCTCTTCAGCTTAAAAGCTTCTACCCCCTCTTTTCCCTCATCCCCTGGACCCAAACAGCCACCAAATTCTGTCGTAGTTTGCCTTTAAAAATGTCTCCTGAACTTGACCCTTCTTTTCTCTCCCCAGAGACTCTCTCAATTTGAGCTCTCATTATCTCTTGCCCAGACCCCCATACAGGCTCCACGCCCCGCTCTCCAGCTGTCCTCTCTGTTGCAGTGGTAGTCGTCTCTGAAGAGTAGTTTGTGAGGTTGCACACCTGCTCACATTCCCCCCAGTCCTCACTGCCTGCAGGGCAGCACCCAGACTGCAGAGCATGGTAGAGGCCCACACACCCACCAGCTTGCCACACTGGCCTGGCCTCCCCTGTCCTGAGCACCCCGCACCCCCACCGCTCCACCTACCCCCTCCATTTCCGACCATTCTGTGCCGCTGTACAGGAGCCCTGCCCCGCACAAGACACTCATTCTTCACAAATTCCTGTTCACCCCGTAAGCCCCAGCTCCATGGGCCCTACTCTGTGGAGCCTCTCCCTGTGTTCCCAGGCTCAGTTAGTTGTTCCTTTCTCTTTATTCCTGGAGACTTTTCCTTGTCTCTCTATTGTAGCTCTTAGTTTGTATTCTAATAACCTGGCTACATAATTGGCTTTTAACTAGACTGAGTTCTTAGGGGACAGAGATAATGACTTGCTCATCCTTGTGTCCTCTGTACCTCACACTGTCCCTGGTACATAGTAGGCACTCGATACATGTTTGTTGAATTGAAAACGTAGTTGTAAAAATCCTAAAAGCTCAAGACTGTACCATGGCAGGAAGCCTAATGAAGACGGGTCCTTAATATCTCTTAAATGTTCAAATTTATCCATTCTTATCTTTCTACCAAACAGTAACCAGTGGCGTTCTTTGATGCATTTCTCACTGTTGCCTCGGAAGAGTCTGAAAGCCAGCCTCTCTTGCCCTGCTGGTACCCTCAAAGAAAATCAAGAAGCAGGGGATGCATGACTTTTTGAAAAAAATTAGGATTGTACTGCTTTTGTGTAACTAATTTCAGTGCCTACCAAATCATTAAATATTTATTGAGTGCCTACCATATGCCATCTTTGGTAGTTTTCCATTATGAACAATCTAATCAGGTGTGAAGTGATCTATCACAGAAGCTTTAAAGTCTCTCATTAAAGCTATTAGAGATCTAAATCTGCTTGTAGCCGTTAAGTAAGATAAGTATTTTCTTTGGGAATGTGTAAAATGTCTTCATAAATTTTTATTGCAGTAAATAATCAAGTCATAATGAAAAGCTCATTCTGTCCCGGTTCAAGCCTAGGATGTTTATCCTGAAACAGAATGGCGCATGTTATGAACCGTTTTCCCAGCATCCCAGGCGGCCAGGTGCGCTGTTTCCCAGGGCCGCTCCCTGAAGCACAGTGCCTTCTGGCTTTCACTCCCTGAGCCGCAGACCTGGAGGTGTGCCGGCGAGGCTGTGCCCAAACGCCCCCCATGTTAAGGTCTCTGTTTTATTTTGTCTTGCTGTTTCTTTTCCCAAGCAGCTCATGAGAATCCTTGAGAGAGCTGATCCGGGAGCCTTGTTGCTTGTTTCATTAACGACCTCAAACTGAGGCTCCTTTTTTGTCTTTTTGGTTGGTTCAACCTTAAATGCTGCTAGTCGTGATCGTTTTGAATTATTTTACACAGGTTTTAGGCTTACTTTTGCCCCACAGGGCCTTTATTACTTAAGGAAATGATAGTAATAAGAAGGTGATATCATTAGTAAAGTCCTAATGAAATAGATAGATGCTGTTTCCCTGTTTTGGAAGGAGCAACTTCTAAGGCTCTGTTGTTCATAGTAATGCATTTGTTTACTGTGGAAATTAAATCCTCCTGACTCATAGTTTGTTGTACCTTCTACCTCTCTTTTTTTTAAGTACTCCTATTTTTTAAAAAAATCACTCAGAGGCCATTTATATTTATGTCCTTTAGTGATATATAAGTGAAACTCAATTTTAACAGACCATTACACTAATTTTCTATATACTTATTATAGGAAGCAATTGAATCCTTCAAAGAAGCTTTGAAGCAGAAAGTTGATTTTATTGATGCGTATAAAAGTCTGGGGCAGGCCTATAGGTAAGTAGAGTTCTGATAGTTGGGGTAGGAGGGAGTGTGGGGAGACAAGGTAGCCTTAAAAAGAAATTCCTCCACCCAGAGAGGTGGTCATTCTTAATCGCATAGGCTTTTACCTACTTGTTTAGGTCTTCTCTGAAATACAGAAGGAACCATGTGTCAGGATATCAGGATGCATATTATTATCTCTATAACAACTTCAGTTTGTATATATCGGTCTAGAAAATGTCAGTCCCTCAGGGGTTATTGTTTTGAATGTTGGCATTATGAGCTGTTGAGTGATACATGCTCCTGCTTGTTCAGACAATGACTAAAGTTAATTTACATATCACTATGATCCTTCTGAAGATTCCTAGAATAAAGTGACCCAGAGTTACAATTATCATGGAGCAGCCATGCCCTCCTCACTCCACGCATCGCTCTGACCAGTAGAGCTATTCTGATTTTTGGCTTTCAAAAAGATGTTCCACTCAGACCTGAACAGGACGGCATGGTATGAGGCAAGGGACCCATGATTTAGGAGTCAGGAGATTTGGTTCCAGGCCTGGAATGCTCTTCTACAGTTGTGGGTCCTCAACTTCTCTGAGCCCCAGGGTCCTCACTTAGGAACATATTAGAGAAGTTAGAAAAGAAAGGCAATAACCGAGATCCCCTTCAAAACTCTCTTTAGTTACCTTATTTGGGAAGGATTAATTCAAGAGTTTACTTACCTGATTGAATCGGTAATTGGAGAAGCTTTCTTTGTTAACTTGAAGAAAGTGTGTTTGGATTAGTTTTGGGTTTAAGGAATGATATTTATCCTTCCTGTTCCACAAAATTGTTGGGAATATAAATTGAAAAAAGATTAGAAAGTACCTAGTAAATAGCATGCTATATAAATGTAAGCGGCTATTATATGTTTTTTAATAATCATTATTTATGGAAAATTGATGTATGGGTTTTTTTATGTAAAAATTTTATGAAAAATTTTTGTAAAAATTTTATACATATGAAAGAAGGCTGGTCAGTAAGTCATTTCCACTCTGAAATAATCACAATTCTAAAATATGCTGCTATTTTTTAGAATTTCAAGTTACATAATGATTTAGTAGATCTTAAGTGAAGTGACTTCAGTGACAGAAAAAAAATACAATAGGCTGTGAATTTGATTCAGAATGATAAATCTCTGTATGGTTGTAACTTACATACTTTTTTTTCCAAAGGAGAAATGTATGTTCATATCCAAATACTAAAATTTACACACAGTTTTTTAGGGGTTGAAGCTCATCGTGAATTGGGGAGAGAGAGCTCAGTAAGCACTTGCTTTTGGAAATCAATAAATTAGTTTTCCCCAAAGAATTTCAATGGCTCTGTGGTTATTCTATAATCTGGTAAGGTTTAGAAAAAAGTAAGTGGGATGTGATGTGTCAAAGCCTGTGGAGTTATGAAGCGGTAAAATAAAAAAGGGAATACTCATTTCAAGGTGTCTTGTATGAATATTGAACCATATCCTTACTAAAATGTCTGTACTGTGTTCATAACTTGTTAAATACCTAGAGAACTGGGTAATTTTGAAGCAGCCACCGAGAGCTTTCAAAAGGCACTGTTGCTCAACCAAAATCATGTCCAGACGCTCCAGCTCCGGGGAATGATGCTTTACCACCATGGCAGCTTACAGGAAGCCCTTAAAAATTTCAAGGTGAGCACCATATGTGAGGACAAGTAGTGACTCTATAGCATCTGACTACACTGATGGACAATGACTGCAATGGGGTATGTTGGGGGACTCAATAATATGGGTGAATGTAATAACCATGTGGCTCATGTGAAACCATAAGATTGTATATCAGTGATACCTTAATTAAAAAAGGGTGGGGCCAAGAATAGGTCTTATACTTCAGCAAAAAGAAAGAAAAAAAACCATTGCTTTGTTCAGTAGACTAACGTACAGAGCGTGCATTCGGTCTGATTGAACCTGGATGGAAAACTCCCCTAATCCCAGAATAAAGAATCCAGCACTTCACAGGTATCTTTAACTGTACCGATACTAACAGCATTTTCTCCTTCAATGCCTCAGCGGTGTCTGCAGCTGGAGCCATACAATGAGGTGTGCCAGTACATGAAAGGACTCAGCCATGTTGCAATGGGACAGTTTTATGAGGGCATAAAAGCACAAACTAAAGTTATGCTCAATGATCCCCTCCCAGGCCAGAAGGCAAGCCCAGAGTATCTTAAAGTGAAATATCTCCGAGGTAAGTCGGCAAATTGCAGAATCATTGAATTTTCATGCTCAAAGCTTTACAAATCATACTGATTGTCTCGTCTGGTCCACAGGAGACAGTTGGGTCTCAAAGAAGCTATGTAACTTGTTGGTAACACCCCTTGGTTAAGGGCCGTATCTGGACTAGATTGAGTCCATGCCTACTAACGGCCAGCCTAGTACTTTTTCTACTACTCCCTACATTTTTTCTTTCTAAAGTTAAAAAATTTAATCGAGTCAAAAAGACACATTGTGAACTGAATGTGACAGTCACTTGGGTATACATGACTCATCACATCTCGCCCTCACATAGGAACGGCAGGCAGGGAAGCTTTTAGGGGGTTTTTACTGTTAAGTGTGACCTGGTCTCTCTGCTCTGTCATTCCTTCATACCACGATTCTGACAGATTTTGGAGAAATTAAACTGGGAGGAGGAAGAAGGCAAATCGTTAAGTCACCCTTTTTTTGAGTCATAGTCTTACTCACCCTTCCTGTGCCAAGCATAAAGATAGTTTTGTTTTTCATAGAAAGCCCAAGTCTGCTTCCATTTCTTTCCCTTCCCTTGTCATCATTGGCCTTCTGTACCAATACTGTCCCGCTGAAAGAAATCGCAGGCCGCATATGTGACTTCACATTTCTACTAACCACATTAAAAAAGCAAGAACAAGCAGGTATAATTGATTTAAGTACTATACTTGGTTTAACTCAGTATATTCCCAGTATTAGTTCAACCTATAATTAATATGAAAGCACTATTCAATATATATTTTACATCATTTTTTGTACTAAGCCTTTGAAATCTGGTGTATATTTTATACACAGTACATCTCAATTTGGCTGCTAAATTTTCATTGGAAATACTTGATTTGAAGTTAGATTTCATAATTTAAAATGGAAAAAGTAAATTCGTATATGCAAGTTATTCCAAACATACTGAAGTTTACTAATAATTGTATCAAATATCAGTTTTTAAGTTTAAGTTAATTAAGATTAAATAAAATCTAAAATTAAGTTTCTCACTCACACCAGCTGCATTTTCAGTACTCAGTAGCCAGGTGGCTAGGAGCTGCCTATTGGACAACACAGCTCTGCACTCTGATTTAGAATGCCCTCTTCTCTCCTGGTTTAGAGGAGAACGTGGGCTTGTGAACTCCAGATGGAAGTAGGGGCGCTCTGTGTTCTGGTTGTTTCTGACATTGTTTCCCTAGAGATAAGCAGCAGTTGGTTGGTCAGTTGATGGAATCATCCACATAGTCAGTTGATCTGTTAGTTGACAGAGAGCCAGGCTCTAACACTTCACGTGGATTTTTAGACTAATTTGAAAAGTGAGGTATTTGGTGGTATTCATGGAAAGGTAGTTAAAATTTAGCCAAAAGTGGACCCAGATTGGCTAGCTTGTCTGTATCTGATCTGGGTCACTGAAGTCAATGGCAGGTTCCTCCAATTGTCATATAATAGTGACTTAATAAAATATGGAGTCTCCATTTAGAATTCTCATAATTAACACTTCATTACAAATTATTTGTATGGCAGCTAGCTGTAATGTTTCTTTGGCAATATTTGGGTGTGTCAGACCTCATTTCCTATCTGCAGAGTATTCTCGATATCTTCATGCACACCTTGATACTCCACTTACGGAATACAACATTGATGTGGATCTGCCGGGAAGCTTTAAAGACCACTGGGCTAAAAGTCTGCCTTTCCTCATAGAAGACTATGAAGAGCAGCCAGGGTTGCAACCCCACATAAAGTAAGTGCTTTAAATGAAGATGATTTTATTTTTCAAAACTGAGCTGTAAGTTCATCATGATATCTCTTGATTGGTAAATGGCTTTCTATTCATGTTTCTCATGAATTTATTTTTGGATATGATATGTTTGCAAATATTTCTTTTAGCTTATAAAGTACCTTGTGGCTTTTTAGATATCACCTTTCCTTCTAGCCTGACCCTGTTTGCTAGCTTTGTGCAACCTTCAAATTTAAAATGTACTTACACTTATTGGCAGTATTGTTCTTTTACCATGTTAACTTTCAAGACAAATCACTTACCATATTGAAGGTTTGAAATTACACTGCTGGTTGACTCCTGCTGCAGTCAGACAAAACAGATATGCTAAAAGACTATCCCATTACAAAAGTTAGATCTAGAACGGAAAATAGAAGTTCTTGGAAATCTAGCAATGACTTAAATTTTAAGAAAAATCTGTAAAGATCAACCCACTTACTCTCTAAAGAAAGAAAGTGGGGAGATTTACACCAGAGTGGTCCTGGTGAGCACATTTAAAAGAAAGTAAGTGTGCCAGGGGTTAGTGTATCAACACCTACTACAGCAGAATGCCTTGAGGAGTAGGCAGGATGGGCTCACTGAACTTTAAAGGGTAAAGTGATCCCATGTTGGAGGCATTCCCAGGATCTCAACAGAAGCAAATGCAAATCCTTCCTGGGGAGAAATTAGTACCACCTTGGGCTCCAAGTTTAAGATCATTTGGGCCCAGAGACTGAGAGCATATGAGGAACAGAAGCCAAGATCACCAAACCGTGTGTGAGAACAACAGGAACAACAAATAACAGACTTAGACCCACAAGGCCGTCAGATATGGAATTGTTAAAGACAAACTCTAAAATAGCTCCAAATGACATATTTAAAGAAATTATGAAGAAATCACAAACACGAGCAAGAAACAGGAGATAATCAAAAATGACCAGACATATTTTTTTAATGGAAGTTTTAATAGAAAATATAATCATTGGAATGAATTGAGCATATAAGCTAGACAGCATGTTTAGACATAGCTGAGAGAAAATTATAGAATTGAAAGACAGAGCATTAGAAATTCTCCAGAGTGCAGCACAGAGAGTAAAGTAGTTAGAAAACGTGACAGAGAGATGGATGATGTGGAAGATATAAGGCCTAGTGTACCTCTAATTGAAATGTCAGAAAGAGAGAATTGAGGAGAGACAATTTTTGAAGAAACACCAGCCAAGAATCTTCCAAAACTAGGGAAATACATAAATCCACAGATTTTTCTTAAAAAGCAGAGTTAAGAAAAGAATTCCGTATCCAGACACAATATAGGCAACTAGAGGACACCTAAGATAAAGAGGAAAATCTTAACAAATAGAAAGAAAAGTCCTATCACCTTCCTAGGGTCAGTTACTGACTGACTGTAAACCTCTCAACATCAGCAATGGCAGCAAGATGGTAATGGAATACTATCTTCAAGGTGCTGAAAGAAAATAACTTTCAACCTAGAATTCTATACCCAAAAAAACTATATTTTAAGAATAAAGACCCTATAAGTATATATTTAAATAATCAAAAACTGAGTTAACCACCCACTGGCATTCACTAAAGGAATTTCTAAGGCATGTCCCTAAGTAGGAAGGCAGTTGGCCCCAGGAGCAAGTTTGACATACAAGGATAAATAATGAAAAGAGAAAAGTGGTGAGCATAGCGAGTTGGTAAGTTTTAAACTTCAAGTTTTAGAAAGTTTACTGGGCAAAAATAGCAAGTAAGTTGAGGGATAATAAGACTTGGTCTAAAGGAGTGTGGGTTAAATAATATGTTAAAGCTTTAAGTTATCCGTTAATATTTAAAATATCTAGGGTAAGTACTACAAGTTAGAAACAGAGTGTACCACTCCCATATTAGTAGGGAAGTTAAAAAAAATAGAGGAAAAACCAAAAAACTAAATCTAAAATCAATCAAAAGGAGGCAGGGGGAGTGAGGCATGAAAAGTGGGATACACACACCCACAAAGAATAGGTTGAAATAAATCCAGATACAGCAGTAATCACAATGAATATAAACGGACTAAATGTCAGTTAAAAGACATAGTTGGATGGGATTTTTTAGACATCCAGTTACATGCTTTTTACAAGAGGCATCTAATGTAGAAGGACACAGAAAGTAAAGGAATGGAAAAAAATTACATTAGGGAAACACTAACTAAAAGAATCCTGGCGTAGCCAAATCAATAGGATCAGATTTAAGGGGTAAAAGCATTACTAGGAATAAAGAGTATTACTGCAGAATGGCAAAGGTTCAAATCACCAGGAAGATATAAACCTAAAATTATATATACCTTATAAAATAACTTCAGAAATTGATAGAAATATAGAGAGAAATAAACAAATTTAGTATCATCATGAGAGATTCTAAGTGTTGATAGGTCAAACGCAAAAAAACAAGGAAAGACTTAGATTATTTGAACAATACAATTAACAAACTTGACTAAGTCTACTATAGGAGCCATGTACCCAATAATTAAAGAATTCATATGCTTTTCAAGTATATGTAGGTCATTTACAAAGTTGACCATTTACTATGTATATTTCAATACATTTCAAATAATTGGTATCATGTTGGACTGCAATATAAATGAAAATAAATATAAGGAAAAAAATCTCCATTGTGTGGAAGTTTAAAATCATACATATTGAAATACATATTAAAGATGAAATCACAATGAAAATTTGAACATACTTTTTTTACACTGAGGTACAATACAGTGAAATGCACAAATCTTAGTGTACAGCTTGATGTGTTTTGACATGTATATACACTCATGTAACCATCACCCAAATCAAGATATCGACACTCTCACTAATTTTTTCAGCCCCCTTCACCTATCTAACCCATCACCCACCCTCTTCCCTTGTGGCAATCACCAGTCTGTTCTCTGTGTTTATGAGTGTATTTCAGTTTTGTTTAGTTGTTTGCTTTGTTGTTTAGATCTACATATATGTGAAATCATGTGGTATTTGTCTTTCTCTAGCTTATTTCATTTAGCACAATACCCTCTAGGTCTATCCATGATGCCGCAAATGGCAAAATTTCATTCTTTTTTATGGCTGAGTGATATCCCATTATATATCTATGCATCACATGTTCTTTACCCATTCATTATCTAGGGACATTTAGGCCGTCGCCATTATCTTGGCTTTTGTAAATAGTGCTGCAGTGAGCATAAGAGTGCATGTATTTCTTCAGATCAGTGAATTTGTTTTCTTTGTGTAAATTCCTAGAAATGGAATTGCTAAGTCATGTGCTATTTCTCTTCCTAGTTTTTTGAGAAACCTCCATACTGCTTTGCTTAGTGGCTACACCAATTTGCAATCCCGCTGGCAGTATGTGAGGGTTCCCTTTTCTCCACATCCTCGTCAACACTTGTTACTGTCTTTTGGATGGTGGCCATTCTGACTGGTGTGAAGTGGTATCTCATTGTGGTTTTGGCTTGCATTTCCATGATGAGTAGTGATGTTGAGCATCTTTTCATGTGCCTTTTGGCCATCTGTGTGTCTCCTTTGGAGAAATATCTATTCAGGTCCTCTGCCCATTTTTAAATTGGATTTTTTTTTTTTTTTGGTGTTGGGTTGTATGAGGTATTTATCTGTTTTGAATATTAACCCCTTATCAGATATATCATTTGCAAATATAGTCTCCCACAAAGTAGGTTGCCTTTGATTATACTTTTAAAGGCAACAAAAGTGAAAATTCCACATACCAACACTTGTGGAATACAGTGAAACCGATATTGTGAAAAAAATATGTATCTTTAAATGTTGTACTAGAAATGAAGCAAGCTAATAGAAAAATATAAAAACTAAGGAGTAGGACAAACAACAAAGCAGAAAGAAAGGGAAAAATTAATGAAAGTTAAATATACAACAGAGAAGTTCATCAGAGTCAAAATTTTGTCTTTTTTCACTAATAGAAATTACTATTGTGAGATCGATTCTTTTAAAAGAAAGAAAGTTTAAAAAACTTAATCACAGATGAGCAGACATTAAAATGCTAAGAAGAGAATGCTACGAAAACAAATGTAAACACAAAGAATAAATGGACTAATTCCTAGAAAATCAAAATTTACCAAACTCACTTGAGAAGAAGTAAAAGTCTGAATTATTAAAGATATTGGAGTGGTATTTTAAGATATTCTCACTTAAAAATCACATATCTACCATGCACATACACACACACCCAAAATCACCAAGCCCAAAGGATATTACAGAGTGTGCTGTCAAACTTTAAAGAGAATAGAAGGTTATATTCCCAAATCATTTTGTGAGGCCAATAAAATAAGGATACCAAAACCAGACAAGGATTGTACTTGAAAGGAAAATTAGAGCCCATTCTCATAAGTGTAGAAATAAGAATGCTAAACAAAATATTAGTAAACCAAATTCCTCTAAGTAGAAGAAAAATGACACCATAGCAAATTGGGTGTTTCCTAGGAATAATAAAGTGATCTAACTTGAGAAAATATATAAATATAGTTGACAGTTAACAGATTAAAGGAGAAAAACCATGTAATTTTGTCAACAATACAAAAAACTAAAAAAGAATTATATAACCATTTACTATTTTAAAAAGATAAAACCTTTTAGCAAACTAGAAAATGTGTAGCCATCCCCCCTTATCCATGGCATATATGTTCCAAGACCCCCATTGGATCCCTAAAACCATTAATAGAACCCTATATATGCTGTTTTTTTCCTATACATACATACCTATGATAAAATTTAATCTGTAAATTAGGCACAGGAAAGAGATTAACAACAGTATACTGTAATCTAAGTTGGGGCAATTTAAAACATAAATTGTTTATTTCTGAAATTTTCTATTTAATATTTTCTGACTATGGTTGACCACAGGTAACTGAAATCTTGTAAATCAAAACCACATAGATAAAGGGGGACTACTGTACTTTAGCCTGACAAATGGTAACTACAGAAACCTATAGAGCAAACGTCATTTTAACTAATGAAGTGTTAGATCCATACATGTTAAAATCAGGAACAAGACAAAAGCCTAAAACCATTGCTTCTCTTCAGCAGTGAAATACAGGTCCTAGACAATGCATAAAAGAAAAAGAAATCAACTTACATGCATTCCAAAGGAAGAAAGCTGTCATTTACAGATCACATGTTGTTTTACAAAAGCAAAAACAAAAAAACCCAGATCTACAAGCAAATTGTGAGAAATGATGAGAGTTTAGCAAGGTGGTGATTATTGGTTATAACCGATATACAAGAATCATTTGTAGATGTATACACCAGCCACAAGCAAACACCTTGTAGAACAGCAGTGAATACTTAGGAATATATTTCACAGAAGATGTGCAAAACCTGTATGGAGATCATTACAAAACTTTATTGAAAGTTACCAAGAGGAAGCAGATAAATTGTGAAAAGGACTGTGTTCATGAATTGAAATATCAATAATATCATTGAGTCATTTCTCTGTGAATTAATTATTAGTTCAATAAAATGCCATCCAGACTCCCAGCAGGTCTCTGAGGAACTTGATGAGCTGATTCTTTAAGTCAAACGGAAGAAAAGAGGGTCAGGAGTAAGCAAGTTATTCCTGAGAAAGATGGCCCCCTGGTTTGTCGGGGAAGGTTCTCATCCTCCCAAACAGCAGGGCTTAGGAGAGTGGTGAGGACAGAACGGTGTTGGTGCGGGGCAGGCGAGTGGGTCCAAAGGGCATGAGAGGAGCTGGCAGCACGGCTCCGCAGGCCCAGATAGACGGCAGGGGGATGCCGAAGGTCAGAGTGGGCCTTGTCAGGGAGTGAGGATGGGACAAATCGGTTGTCATACGGCTAAAATAAAATTGATTTTTGTGAGGGTGTCGATAGAGATCCAGTTCCAGATGGGTGAAAATCTTAAATGTGAGTGGCAAAAGTTTTCTAAAGTTTAGGAGAAAATATAAGTAAATACTTTTATGATTTTGAGATAGAGAATGATTTCTTAATCAAGACACATGAAAGCATAGACCTTAGACAGGAAGGTCGATCAACTGGACTGCATTGAGTGACTCTATGGCATCCCACTATGCTGATGGACAGTGACTGAAATGGAGTAGGTCGGGGGGACCTGATAATAGTGGGGAAGGTAGTAACCACAATGTTGCTCAGGTGAAACCTTCATAAGATTGTATATCAATGATACCTTAATAAAAAAAAATTGGACTACATTGAACCTGAGAACTGTCATTCTCAAATGACACCATGAAGAGTGAAAAAATAAGCCCAAACTCTGCAGAGGTACCTGCAACCTGTGACCTGAGGATCCAGAATTTATGAACAATTTCTACCAATTAAAAAGTAAAAGTCAAGCAAGCAATAGGAAAATGTGTAAAAGACATGAATGGGTAATTTCAACAAGGGGAAAACATGAATGGCAAATAAACATATGAAAAGATGCTTCAGTTCATAAATAAATAAAACCATGTGGGATTTCTCACCCACTAGATGAACAAATATTACAAAGACTGATAATAGTAATAATGATGAGAGGGGGATCAAAGGGAAATTTTATATCCTCCTGGGGAGACTGTAACTTGCTAACAGCCACTCTGGCCTGAAGTTTGTCCTTATCCTATAAAGTTGGACATTTCCACATCCAACAGTCTGGCAGTTCTTCCCTCACGATGTCTGTACGTATATTCAGTAGGAAACACTGCACTTGAGCGCGTATCTGACAGGAGACTTCTGCAAGCAGCCTCTGCTCACAGCTGAAAACTGGAAGTCATCCCAAATGTCCGTGAGCGGAATGGATAAATGTGATGCAGTCACACAGTGGGACATCACACAGCAGCGTAAACCAACGACCCGCACACGATGTGGATCGATCTTACAATGTTAAATAAAAACAATAGACTGCAATGTCATACCATTTTTCCCATAAAGCTTATAAACAATGCTATAGAATATGTTGTGTAGGGATATACATATATATACTTTTTTTTTTTAAGGTGAGGAAATCATGAACACAAAATTCAAGATAAGTGACCTCTTGCTGGGAGGCAGGACGGTAGGACAAGAAAGTGACATATGAGCAGATAGACCCATATAATGTTTTGGTTCCTAAGTTGGGTACCAAGTTTATATGCTTTTGCCTCTGTCAGTAATTACATAGCCAAAAGTAATAGGAAGAAAATAGACTGCTCAAAGAGGTTATATACATTCTCTACTGTCCATCTTTAGAGAAATACCAATCTGCAAAGAAGAGTTTGCACAGCAGGCCGAGCTGCTGCTCTTGGGAAGGCCCACTTGTAAGACCGGCCCTTGGCTGGCAACTGGGAGGGTCCCTGCCATGCCCAGGACTGATGAGTGCTTCTCTCTGCCTAAGCAGTTTGTACAAACAACAGGATTTATGCTAAACACCTACTTTTCCATCTGGGTGTCTAGAATTTGGGTACTTGCCAGGCAGAGGCTGCTTCCATGATCAGCTCCCAGTAAAATCCCTGGGCACTGAGTGTCTAGTGAGCATCCCTGGCCGGCAGCATTTCACATGAGGAGGTCAAGCCTGGGCGTCTCCTGGGAGTCTGGGAAGCTTGCGCCTGGTGTCCTTCAACTTTGCCCCGGGTACTTTTTTCCTTGATGATTGTGCTCATGTCCTCTTGCTGTAATAAATCACAACCATGAGGAAAACTGTATGCTGAGTCCTGTGAATACTGTAGTGAATCACCAGACCTGTGGTCTTGGGGACCTCAACGTAACCTATAACTTAGAATTGCAATCTATGTTACGAAAACTTCAAGCAGGCTGGCAGCTGGCCAGCAGCCAGTCGCCCACACCATTCTGGGTGTACTTGTGTCGTACAACTTGGGGCAGGCACAGAGGGTGGATGTACGGCCAGGGTCTGGTTGCTTGTTGAAAAGAGCAGTCCTTGCAGGTTATGGATTCTGCAGAAGCTTACAAAGCAAGTCACGGTCAGGGATGCTTGCTGAACTGCACGCTGGTTACCAGTGTTACCAACAAGCATGTGATAGTAATTGTATTGTGCACACACACTCACAAAGATTCCATCTTTTAATTTGTGTATGGTGGGGTGCAGAGCAGTGAAGTAAAGATTCTGCAGTCATAGGTCTCTTGATTAGCTTTCCAGTGGATGAAGTGACTGCTTTTCAGGTGAAATTGGATTACCAGACATCTGTTGTAAAAGTCCTTATCATACACGTTATATTTCTTCCAGAGACGTGTTACATCAGAATTTTGAGAATTATAAGCCCGAAGTACAGGAGCTGATCTGTGTAGCTGATCGTATGGGATCACTGATGCAATACGAAACACCTGGTTTCCTGCCAAACAAGAGAATACACAGAGGTATCCTGAAACCACCCGGAAATGGAAATGCTTCTGACATAAGCAAGGATTGTTAAACCATGTCATGCTTTGAAAAGGCACTTGTGCTTACTTAAAATCTCATGTGAGCAGAACAGAAATATATAGATTCATTCATACTGAATTTGGAAGGAAGACAGATTCCAGCCATGCCTTCTGTGCCATTGCTGTAGTGTAGATATAGACTATAGGCCATAAGGTCATCACTGTAGACCAGAAAGCTTACCCATGGGAGCTATTCCTCACTGTGGAAGTAAGGGAGAATTTGAAACTCCAGTTGCTTTGGTAGGAGGCAGAGTTGGGAGGAGACAACTGCAGGGTGTCTCTAGTTTCCTCTGATGGAATTTAGCTTTAGTAGGGAAAAGTAAAGGACACTTTTATTAAAGTGTCATTTAGTAGGGCCATCATGACTGTAATGTATCTCTGGTCTTGTTAAATTACCAATACCTGTGATTCTTTCTTTATACAGTGACCTTGGTGTTACCCTGAGACCCTGTAAAGTAGATGAAAATCAGTCCCTCTAATGTACGCTGACAAATTTTCTCATTGTTTCCTTCCTTTAGCCATGGGTTTGGCAGCTTTGGAAGTCATGCAAGCTGTACAGCGCACGTGGACCAACTCGAAGGTTCGAATGAATGGAAAAACGCGGCTGATGCAGTGGAGAGACATGTTTGACATCGCAGTGAAGTGGAGACGGTAACTAACATTTAAGTAAACATAAACTAGAAGGCCTTTCACGGTAAGATAGTGTAAGCCTCCTCTGGGTAACGGGCTTGAATCCTGTTTTGTTTACTAACAATAAGCCTTATAGGTCATGTTTCCTCTCTAAGGTTTGGTCAGAAATTTGCTGATGTTATTATTCCTTGAAAAACAGTTAGCTCACATTTATGAAATAAGAAGTGACTGTTGTCATGTCTCCATGCGCACTTTTGAGTTAAATACTTTAGAAAAAGCAGTCTCTTTGAAAGAGCACCCCATTGCTGTGCTGCCTTTGAGTGGACTTCAGCATACCAGGCCCTCTGTAGGGGAGGTGTACACAGCCACTCTGAGGGGGGCAACCGCTGAAGATCATTTACATGAGAAAATACTGCTCTGCTAGTAAACCTGCACTGACTTTTTACTTGGTCTAGTTGGAACCTCTGTTTGCAGTTTGCAGGCTGGTGTTTCATATTTTTAGATGTAATGGGCTGAGCAATTGCTTTCTTTTTTTTTTTTTGCTTTTTATTAAAGTGTCATTGATATACACTCTCATGAAGGTTTCACAAGAAAAACAATGTGGTTATTACGTTCACCCTTATTATCGAGTCTCTCCCATATACCCCACTGCAGTCACTGTCCATCAGTGTATTAGATGCCACAGAGTCCCTGTTTGTCTTCTCTGAGCTACACTGTCTTCCGTGGGACCCCACACACACCATGTGGACCATTCATGATACCCCACAATCCCCTTTTCCCTCCCTCCCCACCCGCCGTCCCCCACCCCTCCCCTTTGGTAACCACTAGTCCCTTCTTGGAGTCTGTTAGTCTGCTGCTGTTTAGTTCCTTAATTTTTGCTTCATTGTTATATTCTGCAAATGAGAGTCTTTCTCCTCCTGCCTTATTTCACTGAGCATAATACCCTCCAGCTCCATCCATGTTGTTGCAAATGGTGGGATCTGTTCCTTTCTTATGGCTGAATAGTATTCCACTGTGTATATGTACCACACCTTCTTTATCCATTCATCTACTGATGGGCTACATGTTTATTCTTAGTGCTATTGAACACTGGTAGGTGGATAAGGTCTCCATCTCTGACAAGCCCTGTCTTGTAGGGTTGCTGACCCCGACCAGCCAGTGCTGTGGCTGGATCAAATGCCCGCACGAAGTCTCAGCAGAGGCTTTAACAACCACATCAACTTAATCAGGTATGAACCTTCAGTGCCTCTTTCCCGTTTTCATGGGGGTTTATTCTAAATAGGTCATGGAGGCCACAAGTGACCCATGTCTCCTTCCTGGTGATTCTGTGGTGAGGGCACATACACATGAGGTCCTGCCCCTGTTCCCGTGGCAGAAGGAGCTGCAGCGTATGGCTCTTCTCTTTGATTGAGAGCTTAGCTGGAGGGAGAGAAGACTGCCAGATTTTTGCCTAGGACATCGGTCCTTAAAGGCCATAAAACATCATAGAAAGTAATCATATGGAGAACGTTACATTTACCATAGTAACCTGATGGTACTGTGTGACTCAGAATTCTCTGACGTGTCTGGTGGGGGAATGGCTCGCCTACCCACCACCCACACTCAGAGTGTTTGGGTCATTAACTATCTGGTCACTTGGCTGCCTTCCTGGGAGGCGGAGCCGGGTGAATTGATGGGCATTCGTTTTATCCAAAGGCCCTGCAGGTTAGGGATGTGGGTGACCCACTTGACTCCTTACCCCGCCCTTCATGTGCTTGCTCACCTCTGGAAAAATGATGAACAAATATTGGAGAACATCAGCCTCAATGGGAGCCGCTGGATTTAATTTTAGATAAAATTTACTAATGTGCTAGTTGTGTCATATCTAAAATGCTTCTGGTTCCAGAAACCTGATTCAGAAAATACTATTCTATACAACTTTGACATTTAAGTCTAATGGAAATGTCATTAAAACATTTTTTATTAATTTCTAGAAAACAAATTTATTTTCCCCAAGTGGCTTGTGTATCCTCATTTCCCATGGAATGATTCGTGACATTTATAAATAGCCTCAACCAGCTGTAGTGGAGGCAGCGCTGTGCTCTGCACTGGTGGTGAGACGTGAGGTACAGCCAGGGCTTCAGGAACCAGAGCCCCGTGAGGAGCAGAGACCAATGAACTACTGTGTAGCATGTGGAGAGTAGTGTGGCCATGTCTGCAGGATGCCTGGGGGATATAGAATGGGGCTGCCCAGTCCAGCCTTCAGGTGATGCTGGGCTCTTCGGCAAGATGGAAAGCAGAGAGGTGGGCGAGGCCTGGGCTGCAAGTGAGTGCGGCGTGGTCGGGAGCGTGTGGCTGGCGATCCGTCTGCCATGGAGGGACTGTCCAGAATCAAGGCTGGAAAGACAGGCAGAGACCAAAATATAAATAAATTTTTCCCCAAAATATAACTTTATACTCCATACTAAGGCGTTCTTTTTTTCCTGAAGATAACAGAGAGCAATTCAGAGATTGTACGTAGAGAAGTGCCATCAGATTTGCACATGAGGATGATCCATGGCTGCAGGTGGCAGAAGGGATTAGCGAGGGCACAGCGA
Organism: Manis pentadactyla; assembly: GCF_030020395.1. NCBI lineage: Eukaryota > Metazoa > Chordata > Mammalia > Pholidota > Manidae > Manis > Manis pentadactyla. The sequence continues at coordinate 28,601,656 of NC_080030.1, forward strand.
CTTCCCTCGAGGCAAGGGAAGTGGTTAGAAAGCTGTGTAGTAATTCAGGGTCTGGAGCAAGGCTGGGAGGGGGTTTCCCATTAGCAACAGAACAAGGTAGGTGGGCACGTCTGAGAGCTGGAGCTGGGGAAGGTGCGGTTCCAGGAGTGAATTCCAATCCATGAACTTGAGGTTCGAGATGCCTCGGGGGGACCCGGGGAGTGATGTCCAGGGAGCATTTGGATGCTGTATGCATACACAGCAGCTGGACGTGTCCATCAACATGTTGGCTGTACTTGAAGTTCTGGGAGAGAGATTTTAAAATGGTCCATGGAGATAGAAATGTGAGGAAGGTGATAAATATGGAGAGTGGAGAGAGGAGGTGAAGACTGTTGGTCAGCTAGACAAGCGAAAGAGTACCAGCAGGTGATGGTATCAGGAGAACCAAGCAGGCGGAGGAGGCGTGTTGCTGAAAGTGAAGGGATCCGTACAGGGAACTGGCATGAACGTCTGACCCTCACTTAGGTGCCTGAGGATTTTCCCCCCCTTGGGCATCTCTTGGGCAGAGTTTGGTGCCATTCCTACCAGAAGAAGCACCAGAATAAGTTCCACGAGCTGATGAGTGATCTTGCTAAGACAGTTCTTTGCTTCTCCCATTCATTGCTTACAAACAAGAGAATTTCCCAGACTTTTTTGCTGTATACGCTTACAGTTCTTATTGTTCTTTGAATTAACTTTGAGATTAGATGTTGTTTGGACCATATTCCTTTGTAAAACAACTCAATTTTTTTTTCTTGCAGGGGTCAGGTGATTAACATGAGATACCTGGAGTACTTTGAGAAAATTCTTCATTTTATTAAAGATAGAATTCTGGTTTATCATGGGTAATCCTTCAGTTTTCTTTCTCAAAATAATGGATAGATAGATTTCCTGTATTTTACATTAATTGTATTTATAAAACTTGAAAACTAAGCCTATTAACAGACTAAGTATATCAAATATCTACATAGTGTCTGGGATCATAATGTCTTTCCTAATAACTTATCAACTTCCTTTTTAATGGCTTCACAAAATCCATGAACCTCAACTGAGTGTTTTTAATCTTACAGACAGTATTGTGACTTTTCTAGTCTCTTTCTTCTAAAAAGCAGGGTGTTTCTTTGGGTTTCTTACTTAAGGATTTCAGCCTTACTACTCATTCTCCTTGCCTGGAAGGCAGGATGGTGTAGATATAACAGTGAACAGAACACTGGGGAAGAGGAATCTGAATGCTTAGGTATCACTAAGTACATGTAAACTTGTCATGAAAAGCTAGCAGGATACTTCTTCCATTTGAGCAATTGTAGAAAGAAAAAACATTTACTTCTAATTTCAGAGCTGGAATGGGAGAATCAAGGTTTCATGACCAGCCCGGACCCGTACACATCTACACAAAACACGGGCTGACAATCCATCATGTTTTTCCTTATTTTACATTCTAGTTGGGCTGCTGTCTGTTTCCTTAGGTCTTATCTGCAGCCCAGAACTCATCAGGATTAAACCATCCTGCTATTTAGATACTTCAGTTGTGGCCCACCATTTCAAATATTGAGGTACTCATAATTAGGGATTTATTTAAATTAAAGGTAATAGTGTAATGAATTATTACATCACTGTATTAATTTTAGTTTCCATTTCTCTCTCTTTCTCTCTCTTTTTAAGAGCTAATAATCCCAAAGGACTGTTAGAAGTTAGAGAAGCTCTGGAAAAGGTACACAAAGTAGAAGACCTTCTTCCAATCATGAAGGTAAATTTATCATCAGAATTGTGTGCAGTAGGTGTTTCTAGGAAAAAAATTAAAAGGACAGCACTTTCTAGAAAAGCGCTCATAATTGTTAAATTCATGTTTATTAATACTGTGCTATAAGAGGTTTAACATTAAGAAAGCGTGCTACCCGAGAGCACTAAGACAAACTCACTCTGCCTAATAACCAACATCAAGTGAGGCCCAAGCACGACGCTCAAGCACAGAGGCAGATCTCTGAGGAAGCAGCTGATACAGGGAACAAAGAGAACTGAAAAATACACATAATTGAATTCTGCTTCTGGCCGCAGTGGAGTAACGGGTAACTTGACTGCCCTTCCACACTCTGACGATCCTAAAACTGTGTAAAATACAAGGCAACTATTAAAGACTGATTCTTGAGAGGAAGGAGACACAGGAGGGGGGCCCCATTTGCACCCCAGCTTTCCTGCTGCACAGGTATGTGGAAGCCCAGGTAGAGTCCGGTGGTGCTGCTGAGCTAAGGGGCAGGAGTGGAGTTTGGGCCCGGCTGGGGGGCTGGAACTTGCAGGGCTGACTGCGGAGGCGGGAGCCACATGCGCCCAGAGGTCAGCGTGAATGTGCCAAGTGCCAGGCGACTTTACAGGGGGTCAGAGTGGCAGATGTTATGTATGGTGTAATGTACACACACAAAGAGTAAAGAGAAAATCTCCAAGGTTTCAGAAAAGGAAAAAAACATTAAATACTAAGTGAAGAAAACCCACTGATGCTTGACCTCTTCCAGCAATAGTGGATTTTCAAAAGACAAGGAAAATTTAGTTGAACTGACCAAACCAACGTCCAGGTATCAGGGTAAAGGAAACAATGTTTCTAACACAGTTATTTAGAAATTTCTTCAAGCCTAGATCCTCTTTGTCAAAATGCTCCAGGGATATATGTACTCTCACTAAATGATCCCAAGAAAAGAAAACAAGATATAAGAAATAGTAGGGAGAAATTAGCCAATGAAATCAATTGCTAATGCATAATGTTAAAAAATATGTGTTGTCAGAAATTAAAATGCTAAATAATGTCAACATATTAGAGGTTGAGGAAAGAGGATGTAAAAATGTACTAGGGTTCTTACAGCTTCAGTGAGAGAATATAATCACTCACCAACCCATAATATTGACAGAAAAATGGAAGTTCAAAATGTCCATATTAAAAATGTGAACATGGTAATAATAGAGATGAGATACACAATCTTCTAAACTGTAGAAATGGGAAAATGGAATGAAGAAAACAGTCAGTTCAACTAATAGCATATAAAAAGGGGAGGAGAAATAAGATGTGTAGGAAATGTATGTGACGGCAGGGACAAGTCTCAGCGTGACATTGATAACAGATCCCCTTTTGAAAGACTGAGGACTAGATTGGGTTTTAAAGTCCAACGGTGGTCTGTTGAGAGGAGGCACTTATAACAAAATGGCTTTTAAAAAGTTGAAGGGGGAAGACATACAGGCAAATACTAATAAAAAGTAGGTGTGGCGATATCAATATCAGAACCTTTTGAATCCGAGGAAAATGACTGGCAAGCCCCAGGCCTCTGTCCGTGCTGAAGAGCGGTGCTTCTGGCCAGACCGACACAGGAGCTGCCGGGAGGGTCTGATGATTGGCTTGGGGGTTCACGGTCCCCACAAGCCACTGTATTCACTCAGTGAGCACCAGCAGATGACCCACTCACTGCACTAACATGGAATTCATAGAGAATACATCACACCTCAGAAAATTCTTTAAAAAGTCACCACAGTGCCATAAAGGAGTTGTGAAATGTAAGTGGTTTATAGTGGAAGAGCATGTCAGCATTCAGGCATGTCTTCATAATGAGAAGCCATGAAGAAGTAGCCAGTTGCTCACATCTGCGTGTAAAATTGTGACCACGACAGCTACAGATGCAGCCCGTATTGTGAGTCACTATGTCACTGGTGACATGGTTTTCTGAAATGGTGAACTATGCTTAGTAAGTTTCCAAATCATATATGATATATGCTTTTTCCTCAGTTTATATGCTGTGTGCATTACTGGGAAACTCAGTGTGTCTTAAAGCTATGTAACAAGTATTTAGGGTATAACTGTAAAATATTCTAGTTCCAGGCCTGGGTAACTGTTAAATTATTAACAAGTTCTTGGTCTATGTGAAAGTCCAGTTGGACGTTGGAAGCCATATCGTGCACTTGGGGATGTCCAGTAGTCTTGGCCATCCCCCTACCCAGTCACAGTAGCCACAGACTCTCCCATAAATGCTCCAAATGCCCCCCAGAGGGCAGAGCAGCTTTGCTGAGGGCCACTGGGACTCACCCGACAGAAAATTTACTCTGGGCAGCTGAGAGGTCAAGCGTCATGGGCCTAGGGCCCTCCTCCCAGTGTGATGTCACTGCCTGGAGGTGACCATCCCGCCCCAACTGTGGACTCCTAGCTCTCACCCAGGATTATGGATATATTGGCATTTTTAAAGGCACGCATGGAAGTATATAAAAAAATGCCTTCAGGTTAAAGTGCTTGGTGACAGCTTCCTGTCACCTGTTGTATATTCCCTGAAATACACAACATGCTTTTGGTGAAGAACCACCTTAAAATACACCTGGCTCCCCTCAAGCAGCTTACTGACTGCAAGTTATGAAGCCCTCTGTCCCCGTTCCTACTTGCTGACTTAGGCCAGGACCTCACCTCGCCAAGTTGGTGATCACCTATAAGGTTGAGACCATGCCCTGTCTTACTGGTATTGATGAGCATGGTCAGTTAATCTACAACAAAGGACGCAAGAATAGACCATGGGGAAAAGACAATCTCTTCAATAAGTGGCTTTGGGAAAACTAGACAGCCACCTGCCAAACAGTGAAACTGGATCACTTCTTACAGCATACACAAAAACAAACGAGATGGATTGAAGACCTAAATGTAAGACCCGAAAACATAAGACTCTGGGAAGAAAATTAAACAGTAAACTGGGACTTTGGCATTAGGAATACATTTCTGGACATGTCTCCCCTGGCAAGGGACACAAAAGCAAAAATAAACAGTTGGAACTATAGAAACCTAAAAAGCTTCTGCAGAGGGAAGGAAACCATCACAAAACAAAAAGGCAACCTATTGTCTGGGGGAATTATTTGCAAATGATACACCTGATAAATGACTGATATTCAAAATACATAAAAACTCATAACTCAACACCAAGAAATCCCCACAAGTAATCCAATTAAAAAATGGGTAGAAGACCTTAATAGACATTTTTCTGAAGAAGACATATTGATGGCCAACAGGCACATGAAAACATGCTCAGCATCATTAATCACCAGGGAAATGCAAATCAAAATCACAGTGAGATATCACCTCACACCAGTCAGAATGGCCACTATCAAAAGACAAGCAGTAACAAAGTTGGCAAGGACACGGAGAAGAGGGAACCCTCGTGCACTGTTGGTGAGAGTGTAAATTGGTGTAGCCTCTATGGAAAACAGTGTGGAGGTTCCTCAAAAAAATTAAAAGTGGAAATACCATATGACCCGGTATTCCACTTCTGGGTACTTACTTGAAGAAAACAAAATGACTAATTTGAAAGGATATATGCACCCCTGTGTTCACTGCAGCATTATTTACAGTAGCCAAGATATGGAAGCAACCTAAGTGTCCATAGATTGATAAATGGATAAAGAAGATTTGGGGTGTGTGTGTGTGTGTGTGTGTGTGTACATAATGGAATATTAGCCATAAAAAAATGAAATCTTGCCATTTGGGACAATATTGATGGACTTTTGAGGGCATTATGCTAAGTGAAATAAGAGAGAAAACAAATACCGCATGATCTCACATATGTGAAATCTAAAAAAAACCTAAATTACAAAAACAAACAAACAAACAATAAAAAGAAAAAAACAGAAATGCAGAAATGCAGAGAACCAACTGGTAGTTGCCAAGAAGGAGCAGGAATAGGCATAGGCAAAATAGGTCAAGGTGATTAGAGGTACACACTTTTCAGTCATAAGGTCAGTCAGTCCTGGGAATGAATCGCACAGCTTAAGGAATGTGGTCAGTAATGCTCTGACAACTTTGTGTGGTGACAGATGGTAAATAGACTTACTGCGGTGAACGTTTTATAATTGCCAGATTGTTATGTTGTGGGCCTGAAACTAATGTATGTCAGCTATGCTTCAATAAAGAATGAATGAATGAGATTGTGGTCATTAACACATTTCTTCCACTAAAAGTGCTTTTCTTCATGAAGGACGCTCCTTGTTTGAGTGCCCACTGCTTCTTCCACCTCTTGTGCTGTCTGCTCACGTCCATCCCACCCTCCCTCCTCTGGCCCATTACTGAACACCTGCTGGGCCTTGCTGACCTTAGACAGCCTTCCCCCAGCGGTGTCTTATGTGAAACATCACCTTTTATTTTATCATTGGTTCTCTTATTCAAGTCCATCAATCATGAAAAAATAAAATCCTATAAAATCCTAAATTTAGCAATGCAAAATAACTGAATTTGGGGAGGATTTTCTAGAGTAATGACAAAACCTATTTAGTGGCATTTCAGCTCTGTCCAAGATGTTTTAAACAAAAAGCTGACTTCTGAACCTGTTTTCTTTCTCTTCACCCCTGAGGGGCAGTCATAGCTCTGCACACTTCCTTTGACATGCTTCCCTAGAGTCTGTGGAGTTTGAGTGTGTGTGTGTGTGTGTAAATAAAATTCTCCAGCTGAAAAATATTACTCTGAGTACTTTTCAGAAAAATCAAATTCTGCTTTGAAGGAGCACAGGCATGTCCAAAGGTGCTTTTTGAGTCACAGGATATTGGGTACCAATTCTTTAGCTAAGAATCAGAGTTGCTGCCGAGCAAGGTAAACATGAGAAAGATCCAAGGGCCACTCTCCGAAGTGAGCAGTAGTAGCTCTGCTGAGTGTGGGAGCCGGTGAGCCTTCTGTGCCGAGGTTCTCCGCTGCCCTCTGGCAGGGGTCCCAGGCAGTGAAATGTGGGCCTGGAGTCTGTGGGTGGGTGGGCGGGGACCAGGCAGAGGTGTCCTTGGCCACTTGCCGAACCAGAGAACACACGGTCTCTTGCATCAGGGTTTTCGGTGACCCTTCTTAAAAACATGCAAGTCGGAGTCTGCACTGTGTAGTAGCAGTTGGGGTTTACAATAAATTTTTCACTAGTAATGTGAATTTTCTTTTTCCCTGAAAGCAGTTTAATACTAAAACGAAGGATGGGTTCACTGTGAACACAAAAGTTCCCAGCCTCAAGGATCCAGGGAAGGAATATGATGGATTCACCATCACAATCACAGGAGACAAGTACGTAAGCTCCTTGAGTAAAGGTTAAAGGGGGCGGGTGTTGGGAAGCAAGTGTGCCTCCTGTTACAGGAGGGTTAGCGTGCTGGCCTTTTGCTTCATCCTGACATAAAAATGGTCAAAGTACCACATGTCACTATAACCAGTTATTTTTTTAACATGATACTTAGAGTCTTATGCTAGCAGAATATATTTTCAGACTGTGCTCAATCTGACTTCCTAGATATTAAGTATAATGTCTGATGTGGTTCATGGAAAGCATTCTTCTGGGTTCTTGAAGTTCATTGCGGGGAACCCTTTTAGTAATAAAATGAAAAAAGACGAAAGATTGGTATACTGGAGGCCATTGTAAGATTTTTAAAAATACAAGTTTAAATGCATTATAAGAACAGTAGTCTTAGCATAGAAAACTTAGAGTAACAGAAGCAAAGATAAAAACAAAAATCACTAAATTATTTTCTTTAAAAACTGAGACTATGCTGTACATACTGTTTGGAACCTGTTTGTCTTCCACCCCTACCATTACTTTATCATGAATATTTCTCATATCCTGTTCTTAGAAGTATATTCAATAATTGCATAGTTTTCCACTTTATGGGTGTTGTGTAGAATTTCTCCTCCTAATTCTTTTTTGTTACTGATCAGTTAGGTTATTTCCCATTTTTTCACTTTATAAATTGCCCCACCATGAATGTTTCATTAACTACAGTTTTATTTACATCTGCTATCCAGACTTCCTCTAGGAGCTTCCATATCTAGCATTCGATTTTGGGGTGGAATTGCCTCGAACTCACGCAGGCTGCCCTCCCCCAGCACCCAGTCGCTCAGCCGGCCCGTCTCCAGGTCCCCGTGCCGGGCACTGCGGCGTGGTGCGCCCAGCCCTCTGCCCCCCAGGCTCTGCCCTGCGTGTGCTGCCCCCGCAGCAGGGGGCCCTCTGTCAGGTTCAGGTTCCAGAGGCCTTCATGGGCAAACGGCTCATGTTTAACGGCTTCAGGTGTGTGACTTTTCCATGTCCTGGGATCTCTACCCCAAACCATGTATCAAAGTACTTTTCCAGTAAAGACCATCTTCTCCCCAAAAGGAATTCCAGGGTTTGCTATTAACATATAAGTGATTCTCATCCACCATGTATAGGTCCCCGCAGATTACATTCCCAGGCAGAAGTGGGATCCCTGGGCAGAAGAATACCTGGAACCCCTTCCCCCTGCCCGCAGCCCCTTCAGCTGCCCTCCTCGCCCTGCGTGCGGCCCCCTGGCCCCAGCCTCCAGCCGTTCACGCAGGCCCAGGGCCTGGGTCTGCCTCCGGGTGGCTTAGCAGCGCTTCCCCAGCGTCCCCGGGGCTCCCCTCCAGTGGGTGTCCCTGCCTCCCGAAGGCCCTGTGGGCTGCAGCCTGGCCTTGCCTCTGGACCCCGAACCAGCCCCGCTGCCAGGCGCTCGAGGCCTTCGGTCAGCGGCATCCGCCAGCCTCTCCTGAACGCTGTGCCTCCTGGAGTGCTACCGGCCAGCTCCCCGGGGCTGCTCGCTCCCTGAGGCCACCTGCTCCTGCCTCTGGGCCTTTCGCTCCCATCCCCATCTTCACGACCCCAGATCAGGCCCCGTCTTCCGGTTTTCTTCCCTGTCTTCCTAATTAGATCCACTGTCCCTGTTTTTGGGCCCCTGATGAACTGTTAGTGGCCCCGCGCAGGATCTCCCGGCCATTTGTGGCCTCAGCCTCCCTCCCTCCCTCAGTGAAGGCAGCCACCGCGCTGTGTCCTTCTTTTTCCACCGCTGGCATCTACAGTAAGTACCTGTTGCATCAGATTCATGCCCTCCATGGAGCCGAGCATCCCACAGAAACCTGGAAAAAAGGGAGTGTGTGGTGGGGTCTGAACCCGCGCCGCACAGTCTTTGCTCCTCATCACCTATCGTAGTAGGATGGCTGTTCGATAAGACATTCATGGTACAGCATCCGTCCTTTACTGTGTGTAGTTTCCTCCTGCATTAGTGTAAGCTCACATAAGCACGTATGATTAGACTGGGCAAAATCATCCTATTTCATGAAGAACATGGATACACGCCTCACGTGTGTGCAGTCAGAAAGGTAGGGTACACTGGCAGATGTGCCTCACGCCCCATCACCGTGCTCTTCGCTTCCTCTTTTGCTGTCTGTGTTCGGCTCTTTGAGTTCTATAATACATACCTTTGTCACACATTCTTTTATTTTTAGGGTTGGAAACATACTATTTTCTGTGGAAACTCAAACCACAGAAGAAAGAACCCAATTATATCATGCTGAAATAGATGCACTTTATAAAGATCTAACAGCAAAAGGAAAAGTACTAATTCTTTCATCAGAATTTGGGGTAGGTTTTGTTTCCGTGTTACCCATGCTCCCTATAACCCTTCTGGGAACTCTTTAAAACCTCTGTGCTTTCATTGGAATCATACATTGTCTGCTTGAAGTCAGCTTTAATTGATGCCCTGCAAATATTTTTTCCCTAATATTCCTATAGGAACAATTCCCATTTTTACTAACTGCAGTAACTGGGGAGGAGAAATGAAAAATTTATATAGTTACTATGTTGTACTACTGTAAGCTTAGGTTTTGTTAAGATTTAAATGAGTAAGTTGGTCCATAATGAAAATGGCCTGTGCTGCACTTAGTGGCACATTCCCCCTGCTGCCCACGCTGACTTGAGGGGTGCTCCTTGGAGGTAAGATCTGGCGTGTCACCTTCCTGGCTGCGGCTGCCACTGTGCAGAGAGCGTGGTGGGCATGCCACTTGCATTTGGGAACAGGTGCCTGTGTCTTGGGAAGTCACTTTATTTCTCTTGAATTTAATCAGTTCATGCCTACAATTAAGCATCTAAGTGTTCATACATAATTAAAGCATATTTATCAAAAATATCACATCAGAATCTTGGGGTAGAGAGACACAGTTTGAGAAAGCATACTTGGTATCAATAACTGCTTTGTTTTATTTTAATCACAATGTAAATTTTGACATTTCGAGTCACATTAAAGGAGACAGATTCATTTTTGTTAGAAAAATCTTGCAGTTTTAAAACAAGTGGGAAAATATTGCTCTAAGCTGAACTGTGTGTATACCCTTTCACTAGAAAAAAATGACAAAAGAGTATAAAATATTCAGGAATGTGAAAAATAGGTTCTTGTAGGAAAGGAATAATCCTTTTCCTGATGTACTTGATTCTTATGTGCCTTGTCACCTAATAAAAAACTTTATAATCTAGTATTTCAGTTTGTGAGCATGTGTCTCTTTTTCTAGGAGGCTGATGCTGTTTGCAACTTAATCTTATCCTTAGTTTATTACTTTTATAATTTGATGCCACTCTCTAGAGGATCCAGGTGAGTGATACCCTACAGTTTAAAAGTTTTTTTTAAGTTTTTACACTGGAAAATTGTGGTCTTTTTTGCTTAAACTACTTGTTGTGGGTGTGGATACAAAACTACTGGCAATGGCAAGAAACCCCCTTTTTTTTTTTTTCAAAAATCCACCCCCCAAAATTAATTGCTTGATCCACAACATCTTCAGAAGAATTTGAAAGACAGTTCCAATTTGGGTCCTCAGGTTTTACAAGCTAAGGATTCATTCTTCCAGTAAAAATGTTTTGAAGGCTTTCCATGTACATGCACTGTGCTTGCTATGCTTCTGTTTCTGACACTCGCCCGGTTGTCAGCCTACTCTCCTCACCCGCCTCGCCCAGGTTTTCGCCATAAGTTGACTTCAGCCCTAATGTTTATGCTTTGGAGTCACAAACCATTCCACTCTTTTTAAATGATTTTAAATAAATTCTTGATATTTATGATTCGTATAAGGAATTTTTAGGTGTCATAAAAGCAAGAGACATCTGTAGCATTTTCTTTTTCTTTTACCGAGTGTAGTTTACTTTGTGTGTAGTAAATCACATAAATGGCATGTGCTGTTGCTAGTTCATAAGTGAATTTAAGATGTACTAGCTAAAATAATATACTTGAATGTCGTTATCTTCAGTTGGTAGTCTAGAAGGTGAAACTCCAAAATGTGGTAGTCAGTTTTGTTCTAATATTAAGAAGACATTAAAACAAAATAGGAATGTAAACACTGTAAATCAGCATTGTTGTCATTAGTTGTGTCCTCTGAATATGCCGTGCGTAAGGCCCAGACCTGCCGCCTCTCCTCAGCCACACACGCAGGCGTCATGCACTTCTCCGCACTCCGTCGTGCACACCCCACACTCCACTGTGCACTCTCCTTTACTTCTTTGGGGGCCAAAGTTGTTAATGCTTAAACAATCAGATTAGTATGATTGTATTTATAAAGTATATTGTATTTTAAAGCCAAGCCCTCTGAAGTTGTTAAAAATAGCAGGCAGATTTTTTTTAACTCTAATTCATAAGGATAGAAAAGCCAAGTGAGAAGAAAACTCCTGATTAAAAGAAACACTTTCTCAGAAAAAATATTCTTGGTCACATTTTATTCTTAAACTAGGAGCAAATTAACGCTGATGGACAGTGACTGTAAAGGAGTATATAGGGGGGACCTGGTATAGGGGAGAGCCTAGTAAACAAAGTATTCGTCATGTAAGTGTAGATTAATGATTAAAAAAAAAAAATGCAGTTCCTATGTGGTGACCTCTAATGAGTTCTACACAATGATATAAAGGACATATAAAAGTGTAGGCAAAGGGTCTGTTTGTGTTTATACAGAGGATCAAAGCCTAATTTGGCTACCCCGAAAATGAACTAAGAAACGATATGAAAGAGAACTTCCAACATCAGCACTCTCGGGAAGACTCATGCCAGAAGATGATCATCAAAAAACCCCAACAAAGATCCACGCACTGCTACAGCTGTAGATGCACTCATCCCACCAGCTCCTGGACTTGCCATGGGAATGAAGGAGATATCTAAGCTGGCCTGTGCATACAGTAAAACAACAAATTTGACTGGATCTATACTGTTGGAACTCAACCAAGAATTAGGAGAAGTGCAAATTGTAGCGCTCCAAAATCTTACAACTACAGACTATTTACTGTTAAAAGAACATATGGGATGTGAACAGTGCCCAGGAATGGGTTGTTTTAATTTGTCTGATTTTTCTCAAACTATTCAAATTCAGTTAGATAATAACCATCATATCATTGATAAGTTTTCACAAATGCCTAGGGTGCCTAACTGGTTTTCTTGGTTTCACTGGAGATGGCTGGTAATTACAGGTATGCTTTGGTTATGTAACTATACTCCTATTATGTTAATGTGTGTGCGCAATTTAAGTAGTAGCTTAAAATATATACATGCTGAAGTTACTCTACAAGAAGATATGCCAAAGAAATAATCAATCTTCCCATGTTTTCTCCCGCCTGCTACTTCTATAGCTTTTCTTCTTCCTTCCTAATTACAACGAATTCTTAAATAGAATTCGTGCCTCATATCAAATTTACCGAGTATCATAACTCCTCCAAGTGGTAAAGATACCTCAGGACAAATGCTGGGCATAGAAGCCACAGGGCATAAATATGCAAAGAAATAAAAAGCTAACCATTTCAAACAATAAGGCTTCTCTCTCACTTACCAACTTAACATTTCCCTGTATGGCCCCGGAAGATGACTGGTTAGCCAGAGACGGGTAAGATTCCTCAAGGGAGGAACAACCTAAGACAGGCACAGTCGCAGGGGGGTCATCAGGTGAGAAATTGGGGATCAACAGAGGTGAGGCTTAGAACCTCACCCCCCCTGTTCTGAGAGAAATCTTCTGCATCTGTGGATGTTTTATTGCCCTTGTCTAGCTTGGATTAACACATAGTCTACAGGCACACACCTGATCATCTACATTTGCTCTCTTACAACACTAAACTATGTTTTCTACCTTTATGTTGTATCTACCTACCACTTCAGCATCTTATTAAAAATAATAAAGAGAGAAATGTGGTATCCACATATAAATCAAGTATAAAAAAAAAAAAAAAAAAAAACTAGGAGCAAATTAGCAAATATTTTTAAAAACAAATGAAAATACTCTTTATGTTTAACGTCCAAAGAATTCTTAGAATTTTCATCTTTTATGATGGGAAATCCATGGTGAGCTTTACTTTGATGACTGTGTGCAGGCCAGGAGTGACCGGTACTTGTTCTCTGTTTAAACAGTGTGATAGCTTACTCTGTCATCGTGGGAGCAGTGATGGCAAGCGGAAAAGAGGTAGCAGGAAAAATTCCCAAAGGGAAGGTATGTTGGAACTGGAAGGGCAAATGGGTGGTTGTGTGTCTGAATCCCAATCTGTGGATTTTTATGTTAAGATACATAAGTTTTGAACAGATCTCAAAGTGAGCCTTTTTTTCCTCCATGTTTAATTACATTCCTAAATGTCTTTCTTTTTCAGTTAGTTGACTTCGAAGCAATGACAGCCCCTGGCTCAGAGGCCTTTAGCAAAATAGCTAAAAGCTGGATGGACTTGAAAAGGTAACTACCTGTTGGGGGTCAGCAGAAGGACCTGACAATCACACAGGGAGGAAAGGGACTTCCTGCTGCTTTGGGAGCTGCATGGACTGGAATTGTACTCATTCTCATGAGCTCTTATCATACAATGAATTTAATCCACTTTTTCAAGGTTAAAATATTCTGTCAGGTAAGACCCCTTGAAGGGTCAATGTTTGGATAGAAATAAATAATGAATAAAAGATAAGGAAACTAGTTTGTGAAAGAAAAGTTAAAGGTGTCTTGTGTAATCAAATATTCATTTCTCTTGGCTAATTTATCCTTTATTACCAAACTCTTAGGTTCAATATTTAGAAATGAATTTGTAAACTGAGCTGAACCCATTTCAGACTTACTCAGAGTGATAGGACTTTGCCTTTTCAGCTACATTTTTACTGCATTCTAGATTTTGAGACGGTGGTACTTTGTTGTAATTTAGGCAAACAGTATGTGGGAGCCAGTAAATACTAGGCAGAAAGGGTTCCTAACAGTTTGCCCTGTGAGGAGTCCAGACACTCTGAACTTTCCTGACTGTTCTTTCCAGAAGCACTGATGAGTGTACATTTGAGATGAAATTAAACTCTCAGATGCTTTAATGGTTAGTAAAGAACAAGGGAAACCTCACTGACATTATTTTTCCTTGCCCCCACCCCCATGGTTGTTTACACCATGCCCACCTCCAACTGTGCCTTCCTTGTCTGTTTGACATAACAAGCACTCTAAAAATTGCTGAGTGATTTGTGTGTTTAAAACGGAGACATTTGTGTCCATAGTACACTCTTGTTCAATTTGCAAGTATTCCATTAGCTTTGTCATGCGCATTCTTCAGTTACACCTTGTCCCACAATGTTCTTGGTTCAGGTTTACTAGTTACATGTGTTGGATTAATATCACCCAAAAGTAAAAGATTGTGTTTCTGCTACTTGGCATAATTTTACCATGTTAATCTTTCAACCAGTCTTTAAGGAAAGAACCCCACCACCACCTACAGGGGTGCGGCTATGGTTTCCAGCGCACCATGACATACTTACTCTTTCTGCACTTATGTAACAACACGAGTGAGGGACCGTTCCTGTCACTACAGAGCGGGAAGGGGGCTCCAGCCTGCAAGGAGCTGGCTGGCCTGACACCTGGGTCTCTGACCCGACCCCCAGTCCAGCACGCAGCCCAGTGGGACGTGTGTGCAGGGCAGTCATGTGTAGATCAGAGTTTTGTTTCCTTTCCTAAAGACGCTGGCCACGCTGCCAGGCAGCTCGTGTGAGTCCCTCAAATGCTGTAGGAGGACTGCCTGTGTCTACAGCTCCTGCCTTTCTAACAGCGCCCAACGCGGAGCCTGTGTGGCTATTGGAAAGGGAATGTCATAGCAGGAATAAATACAAGCTTTGCCTCTTTTGTCAAATTGTGCTTATTTTCATACCCCTTCTCTGTGTTTCTTTTTCAGTATTTCACCTTCTTATAAGACTCTTCCATCAGTGTCAGAGACGTTCCCCACGCTAAGGTCAATGATTGAGGTGCTAAACACGGACCCCTCTCCACGTTGTCTTAAGAAACTCTAGTTATGCTGTGGTATTTATATAAGTAAAGGGCCAGACCTCTTGCTTCTTAAGTTATTTTTTAAATGGAATTGTAAAGAAAGTAGGTCCTTTATTACTTTTGATACCAATTTTTGATAGGAATTGAATACTTGAAGTCATTTTCTTTACTTTTCTGAACCATAACAAAAATCGTGAAAGACGGTTTTTTGGGGAAAAACCTGCATGTTTGGGAGGAAAGTGTTTGTATGAACAGGTGGCCTGTTGGTTTCCAATTACAAACTCACACCTCTCCTCCCTTATGGCTAAAACAGTTCATTTCACAAACCAAAAATTAACAATTAAAAGGAACAAAACAACAACACAACAGGAGCGTTTTCAGCCCTCTGAAGAACTGGGTATTTTTCAAGGGCCTTCTTTTTCTGCACATTGTGATGGGGCATCTTGTCTTCAACTCATATGACCTTCACGGGCAGGTTCTCTTGTTTTATTCAGACCATGAAGGGTCGTGGGCCGCCACTGTGGGCCGCAGGGCGCCCCACTAGGGGCGTGTGTTTGGAATGATGCGGACAGTATTTGCCAGTGACCCAAACACTGAATTACTGAACCATGTTTTGTTTTGTTTTGTTTTTTCTCTTTGTTAGAAAAAAATAAATGGGGGTGATTTCTATAAATCACCAGTTTTTGACACTGGATCATGTATGTTTTTATTTTGTGAACTAGCTTCACTTTCAGGTATAAGAACGTTCAAAAAATCACTAATTCTCTTTTCCAGACAGGGTAAATGACAATGAGTCAAACGGGCTCATTAAAATATTGCCGTTTACAAATCATTTTCATTTTTCTTGGATTTCTGTTAAAGAGTTAAAACTTCTGACTTCTTTTTATTATTTAGTTTTGTCTTGAAATCTCGCAAAGGGTCAGCACAGCAAGGTCTCAAGGCACTTGCCCTCGTGGGAGACTCAGTAGCCCTGGACATGAGCAGAGTCACCTGCAGGTCTTAGTGCGGCATCAGTGGGGCTGGGCCTTCGGGCACTGGTGTGTGCTTCCTAGCAGCCACGGAGACGGGGCTCGTGTTCTGGCCTCATCTGGCAATCGCGAGAGGAAAAGGGGATAATGATGTAAGTCATCAGGCACATTTTATAACAGATTTCACACCTGCACGTCAGCTTTCTCCTGAGAATAAGGCTGAGCTCATAAAAAAACAAGTGTCTTTATTTTCATTTTCCAGGGTGAGGGGCTGGGATTCTGGGGGTCAGTGACTGTCCAGGGTCACCCCCCTGTGGAAGCGGTGGTGCCAGGGTCCCCACCAGCTCCGTCTGACCCCAGGGCCTGCCCTGCGGCCCCCATGGTCTTCAGGTCCAGAGATTCAATTCTCTGGTTCTTCTGAAGATGCAGAATACTTAACGCTGTGCCGTATTATTGTAGACTTTCCATACACCTGTTCGGTTTCTTTGCACTCATGACTCCTGCTGTTCTGACCACACTGGTCTACCTGAAGATGTTTGAACCACAAAGGAGCTCCATCCAGGTATGCTCTTCAGAATTGCTAAGCAAGATGGGAATTGCAAAGATTAAACAAAGTAGGAGTGAATCCGTTTTTTAAACTTTCCCCTCTTTATGCTTATCTCAAAGTCACATCCTCCAATTTTATCCAGGATTTTTCTTCACTTTATCACCAGCTCTTTAAGATCTTTCCATGTATGGTACCCATTTTTCAATTAGGGATATGGTCCAAAAAGATTAGCCAGCTTTCCTAAAATATGACAGTATGTCCAAACCCCAGAATTGGAACATACTTTTCTTGAAGCCTAGTTTAGCAGCTCCAAATTACTACATTTCCATTTTTATTTAAATAGCCCAATGTCCCTTCATGCAAGTAGCATAGTTATCACATCATGAGAAATACTGAAATGCTAAATTCTGTGATTGCAAGATATTCTGGAAAAACATTCCATCTTTTGCCTCAAGTCCTAAAACTCAGGCCAAGTTGACTGGCCAAACTATCAGACTGCGGTCCTACCTGACTGGCTCCGGCTCCCATCCTCGAGGGCTCTTGGTCACAGGAAGGCCATGAAGACTGGGAATGCATTTTTATATTATAATATTTAAACTTTTCTCACCACATCTCTGTTAAATTGAAAAATTATACCTAACAATCAACCAGAGTTGCATCACAAGTTGTACTCTTTTAAAGCCTTAAAAATAAGCCTCTTTCTTGAAAATTAGAATTAGGTTTGCTTTTATCCTTAAAACTTCATACCAAAAACTTTCTATCATTCTGAGGAAACAAGACTGCTGTGCTTCTTTTGTTATGTTTATCTTGTTAGCTACCTTTGTCCTTTTGATTTCATGGTGTCCTTTTGATTTCATGGCAGCACCGTGTCAGGTGGGCCTCTGCTGGCCAGCAGTCAGGGGTTGCATGAGAGGCTGGTCTTGGCACAGTGCAGGGTGGCCAAATTGTGTCCCTGCACTTTCTCCTGTCCCACAGCCGTTCCCTTTAGAAATACTTTGGTCAACTCCTTTGCCTCCTAGCTGTTGGTCTTAGGAGCCCTGCAGTCCCTAGAGAATTGGCAGTGTGTGTTAAAGGGGCTGTGGATCCTGCAGAAATGCCACCCAGGGTGTGGCCCTTCCTCCAGGGCCCAGGGCAGTGCAAGCCGGCCTTCCTCCTGGCCAGGAGTCGCCCCACTGTCTGCTTCCCCAGCTCCCCTTGCCCGAGCCTCTGCTCTGTCCCGGAGCTGGCCCACACCTGACCTGGCTTCCTGCTCTGCTCTGCCTGCCCTAAAATGAGACCCAGTCTCCCGGCGGCCCACCCGCCTGGCCTCTCTGCCAGCCTCCTGTCCCCTCACCCGTGCACTCTGGCAGCTCTCCTCCCTGTGTGCCCTCAACTCACCAAGGCTTCCCTCCAACCTGAGAGTTAACTCGGCACCACCCACCGGAACGCCCTGGGATGAAGGGGGGGTTCTGTATCTGTCTCATCCAGCACAGCAGGGATTGAGTTTCTAATTTAATCTTGATTTAACTTTGGAGAGCCACATGTGGCTGGTGGCTGTTCTTTGGGCTAGCACAGCTTAGACAGTTCCTAGTCAGACTCTAGGATAAGTTTTTTCCTACAGAAACGATCCCAGATGATGTTCTCTGACACTGATCTGTATTGTTATGAGCTTGGTGACTTGACTGCATAGCTAAGCTCTATTTGTAAAATTCCTCCTATGAATCAAAATGTGCAAACTTTCAAAAGACTAAATTAAAAAGACCCTCTAATAAAACTTGCTAGTAAACTGGGAATTTTATTGGGACTGTTTTAATGTAGAATGTGTGAAGGAGAGGAAACTAATATCCAGCTCTACAGTCTACCTTCCAGTAACTTTGAAGTAAGGAAATAAGATTTCTGTGGGTCAGCGCAGAGACGGGCAACACCACCCAACAAAGCCCACCATGTCCCAGAGCAGCACGACCCAGCTGCGGTCACGGGTGTAGGCCAAGATATCTACGATGGGGCTGGTGATTTCTTGCCCCCAAGTCTCTGCCCTCCCCCACTCTGCCCTTTTTCCACCCGGCAGCTCCAGACAGGAATCAGGGGGCCTTCTTGAGCCTATGTTGGGCCTTCGCTGGCTTCCAAACCACGACCATCCAGTTCACTGTCACATCCCATTCATTTGCCTCTAAAAATAACCCAGTGCGTTCCTCTCTAGCCATCATCACTGTCTCCCACAAGCCTAAGCTATTTAATTTTAAATTAGTTAAAATTAAATGAGAGGACATGCTTATTCCTCAATTGCACTTCATTTCAGCTGCTCCTGGCTGCCAACCTGGACAAGGCACTCAGCACACGCGTCCCCACTGGGAGTCCCATTGGACGGTGCTGCCGGCCCAAGAACAGAGAGCCCTTCTGCTAGCTTGTGTCAGACAGCACTGGGGGAGCCCTGTGCTTTTAGGCAAGAGCCCGGGTTCTGAGGGATTCATGGTAAAAGCCACAGAGTTTGGTGGCAGCACAGAGAGTGGGGGAGAGAAAACAAAATCCCCAGCACCTGCTTGAAAAACTTCCCTTTGTCCCCCTTCCATGCAGGGGGACTGGGGTCAGGCTGGGACCCACACTTTCACAGGTACCCAGGGGGTCCAGGAGCCACAACTGAGAAGCTCAACCTGGGGTATCACGAGAACTCCCCTTGCTGCCTTGGGCTGTTCCCCCCTCAGACTGCTGCTGGGACACCAGCTATGTTCTTGAATGATACTATAGTTGTGGTTAGAATTATGGTCGTCCCTTTTTTCTTTAAGCTGTGTTCCCATTAATTATAAAATTGCTTCAGTTCTACGATCTGGAAGCCTAAACTGTCCAGTCACAGCACTCCATAGAAGTTGGGTATGCAAATCTATAAGAAATAAATTCCTTTTCTTTGTAATTGAATACAATTTGGTTCACAAGCCCTGATTTCTCCCGGCAACGGGAAAGCTGACCTGTTCCGATTCAAGGTGGTTCAGACACCTCCCATTTTAAACTGGCTCATTTCAGTTCCCAAACAGGCCAGGCTTGGCCTTCCAGGCACAGTCTGGGTTCCTGAGCCGGGCTTCTCAGCTGCCTGTTGTCCTGGTCTGGTGGCCCCACTGAGGTGCCACTCGTGCCCTGTTCCCGGGCAGTGGCTTCTGTCCTGCTGTGTCTGGTGCTGGAGGTCCCACGCCCTGCCTGGCTGGGATGCCCTCAACACTGCCTGCTCCCCCTCCCTCTCAACACTCCAGGGCCCTTGGCCGCCTCCTGGGCACCATGCCCGGCAGGCGGGACTCTGTGAACCGTCCTGTCCCGGTGGGGTCCCACCAGCCACCGCCCCTCTGTGCCCAAGCTGCGCCGTCTCTGAGGCTTGCTGCCTTCTTTCCCCGGTGGGGGCCAAGCCTGGGTGTCTCCCTATCCAGGGGGAGAGGCACTTAGTGAGCTCACACATTTAGGGCACCTAAGTACCTAGGTGGGTGGGTTTTCTAAGTGTTGTACATTATTAATTTATTTAATCCTCCCAAGTGCTCTGTGAGGTGACGTTCCTGTGCTCCATCAACAGCGTTGTGGTTGGACTGGTCCTTGTGGTTCTTAGGATTGCAGGTGCCCTTCAGCAACAGCTGTCAGAAAATGGAAAAAGAAATAGAGGTTTATCACTTCTAAGGCCTGGAAATCACACAGCACCCCTAGGGCTGCACAGCAAGACGGAGGGTGGGGGGAGAGAGTACGCCGGGCCTGGGGCTGTGCCTTTACTGGGGTCCAGGGTGGGGCCTAGGGTTTCGGGGGCTTGCTCTTATTGGTGAACTTAAATCATAAGAACAGGAAAAGCAAGGGAAGAGGAATAACAAGTGGCCCAAATGGTCAGCTACTGAACTCAACCAAGATAACTAAGGCAGAGGCGCCTCAGTCGGGGAGGAGGCCTGGCTCCTTATTCAGGGATGTGGCTGGCGGTGCATTTATGGATGCCATCTCCACAGTGGCCTCGGATCTGAAGTCAGGCCCTTGGACTATAAGAGAGAAAACCGACTGTGAGGGCTCACACTGCAGGTAAGCACCAGGGTTCACCCACGTGGAGGGCTCAGGTTGGGGGAGCAGCTTACCTGGCACAGCTCAGGAATTTTGCCAGAGTGCTTGCTGCATAGTAGGCATGCTCTGAAGCATGGTGTGGTGGGCCAGGGGGCATCGGCTCCAGCACCCTTGGCCTTCAGCCCAGTATACTTTTCACTTACTAAGTCATTCAGACAAGTTAAATATGTACAGTGGACAGATTGCTTCCAGCCGTTACCAGGCAGAAATGGCACCATTTGTTAGAGGTCCCCCAGCACTCATCCACCAGGGGGTTGGCTTGTTACCGATGCAGATCTAGGGGTCATCTAAGAATGGGCACTTTGTCCAGGCTTGCTACTCTCAGCTAAGACTGAGAACTGTCACTTACTAGGATCAGCATGTAAAATAACACACCTCTGTCCCAAAATAGATTCTGGATTAATGGGTCTTTCATTTAGTAGGCTTAATAGGTCCAAACCATTTCTTAACATGCAAATTAACTCCTAAATTACCAGTTTGTTGTAGAAGTACCTTCTGAAGTGAATATAGCATCTTCTGCTTCAGGTAAATAGATATATGTTATCCATTCCATTTCACAGAACTTTAATAATGTGTAAAAATACATGTAACACCAAAGATTAATATGCATGAGGGAACAAATTAACTCTATTAAAGTGGACAGTAACACGTTTTATATGCATGCCTTTCAGAAATGCATAGAGCACTTTAGAATTTAAAATGCTCTCAAGTCACCTAGTCAAGCTCCTTCAGTTAATAACTGAAAAAACTGGGATATAGAGTGGTGATAAGCTCTCCAGGGTCCCACAGGGCAGGTGATGGACCTCAGAAAACGGCACCATCATTAGTCCTGTTGCACAGAAGTCCTACCAATCCTCCCCCCACAGGCTCCTCTTCCTCAGGCTCAATAGCCCCTTGCATTGCTCTTCCCAGTCCTCTGTCTACTTCCAGTGCCCATTCCTGCTTTTTAAATGGAACCTACATGCATAAAAATCATAGTCCAGATGTGGTCTGGCCAGAGTAGAATGTGAAGCTTTTTATTTTTAAAACAAAGTCTCGTTATTGGAGTACAGTGTACATAGGAAAAAATGTATGTTCTAATTTACACACTGATCAATTGTCACAAATGCAACACACCTTTACAGCCAGCATCTAGATGAAGAAACAGAGCATTACTAGCACCCCAGAAACCTATGTAAATATATGAATCTATGCATACAGAAATATACATCATAAATTGTATATAATCATGGCACAAGAACAGACCCACAGACCAGTGGAACAGAATAGAGACTCCAAACATTAACCCAAACATATATGGTCAATTAATATATGATAAAGGGGCCATGAACATACAGTGAGGAAATGACAGCCTCTTCAACAGCTGGTGCTGGCAAAACTGGACAGCTACATGTAAGAGAATGAAACTGGATCATTGTTTAATCCCATACACAAAAGTAAATTCGAAATGGATCAAAGACCTGAATGTAAGCCATGAAACCATAAAACTCTTAGAAAAAAACATAGGCAAAAATCTCTTGGACATAAATATGAGCGACTTCTTCAAGAACATATCTTCCCGGTCAAGGGAAACAAAAGCAAAAATGAACAAGTGGGACTACATCAAACTGAAAAAGCTTCTGTACAGAAAAGAACACCACCAATAGAAAAAAAAGGCATCCTACAGTATGGGAGAATATATTCATAAATGACAGATCTGATAAAGGGTTGACATCCAAAATATATAAAGAGCTCATGCACCTCAACAAACAAAAAGCAAATAATCTAATCAAAAAATAGTCAGTGGAACTGAACAGACAGTTCTCCAAATAAGAAATTCAGATGGCCAATAGACGCATGAAAAGATCCTCCACACCACTAGTCATGAGAGAAATGCAAATTAGAACCACAATGAGCTATCACCTCACACCAGTAAGGATCGCCACCATCCAAAAGACAACAACAAATGTTGATGAGGATGTGGAGAAAGGGGAACCCTCCTACACTGCTGGTGGGAATGTAAATTAGTTCAACCATTGTGGAAAGCAGTATGGAGATTCCTCAAAAAACTCAAAATAGAAATACCATTTGACCCAGGAACCACTCCTAGGAATTTACCCTAAGAATGCAGCAGCCCAGTTTAAAAGACAGATGCACCCCTATGTTTATCGCAGCACTATTTACAATAGCCAAGAAATGGAAGCAACCTAAGTGTCCATCAGTAGATAAATGGATAAAGAAGATGTAGTACATATACACAATGGATTATAATTCAGCCATAAGAAGAAAACAAATCCTACCATTTGCAACAACATGGATGGAGCTAGAGGGTATTATGCTCAGTGAAATAAGCCAGGCAGAGAAAGACAAGTACCAAATGATTTCACTCATATGTGGAGTATAAGAACAAAGCAAAAACTGAAGGAGCAAAACAGCAGCAGAATCACAGAACCCAACAATGGTTTATCAGTTACCAAAGGGAAAGGGACTGGGGAGGATGGGAGGGAAGGGAGGGATAAGCAGGGGGTGGGAAAGAAAGGGGGCATTATGATTAGCATGTATAATGTGGGGAGGGGCATGGGGAGGGCTGTACAGCACCAAGAGGACAGGTAGTGATTCTTCAGCATCTTACTACGCTGATGGACAGTGACTGCAATGGGACATGTGGGGCGAACTTGTTGATGGGGGGAATCTAGTAAACCTAATGTTCCTCATGTGATTGTAGATTAATGATACCAAAATAAAAATAAATAAAGTGTAAAAAAAATTGTGTATAATCACAACAAAGACAGTAGCTTTTTAAGGGCAGTTTCATCACATTATTGACCCAAATCAATTAAATACTCTAATAACCTAAGTCTTCCTTTGCTATTGACTCTGTTTAATAAAACCTCACATTTGATCTTTTTATCTCCATTAAGCATCATAATTAGTATTGGTCCATTCTTATAGGACTGGGAGGCCGGTGTGTGGGCCTGACTGACTGCCTCATAGTCCTGATCCCTCAATAAGCACAAATAAGAGAAGAGCTGTGGCTGCAGAGCTGCCCCCTCCTGGCAGGGGAGCTCTCACCTGCTTTGTCCAGGGTGTCTTTGAGCTTGATCTATCTCTCTCTCCTGGTCTCCTTCCTCACCCCCAACTTTAACGTCACTTTATGTGTTTATTGACCATTTGTATTTCTTTCTTGAACTTTATGATCTTTGTCTATTGCTTTTGGTTTATTAAGAAACACACACAGTACATAAAGAATGACACACAGACATCCAGGTGCTCACTGCCTGGCTGAAGAAAGCGGTGCCGATGCCGCTGGAGCCCTGCATGTCCTGTCCCCCTATCTCACCTGCAGCCCTCATTACCTCCAAGGGGTAAGCTTGACCCTAAGTTTTGAGGTCACATGGCCTGTGCATTCCTTTATACTTTTACTACACATATATGTTTCTCTATGATTTATTTTTGCTTATGGATAGATCTGTAGCCATTTGCATCATTAGAAAACAGGCCTTGTAGAACCAAGCTTTTGATGAGATAGCTTAACCCCTCTAGCTCACTGCCTGTTCTGCCTTCGTGATCAGACTTGTGGACAGTTCATTTTCGTCTAGGGGAAAACATCAGTGACCATGGCGACACAATGGCTCTCAGGCCATCACATGACAAGGGACATGGTGTCTGCCTAGTAGAGGAGGAAGCCACTCTACTCTGAAAGCCTTCCCTGTGCTCCTTTCTCTGTCCCGAGTGTCTTTCCGGTACGAGAAAAAGGAACAAGACCAGACACACGACAGTGCTTGCAGAAGCCCGCCTGTCTCTAGCTCATTCCTCCCATCCATCGGACCCACGAATATTCGCTGAGAACCCACCATAAGCGCCAGGTGCTGAGCTGCGCTGGGGAACAGAAGCGAAAAGGCACAGTCTCTGCCTGCTTAGGGTCCAGCTAAGGAAACAGACAAGCAAATCAAGATGGCTCAGAGTTGCTGGTATTTACTATTTGCCAGGCACTGTGCTAAGCTCTTACTTGGAGAATCTCATTTAGTCCTCATGTGAAACATGTACAGCAGGGAAAAGAACAGCACTGATGGAAAAATGGAAGAGGGGAAAACATAAAAAACAGGATCACAGAGCCAGCAGGTGGTGGAGCTGGGGCTTGAACCTGGGCGGGCTGATCCAGAGACTGTGCCTTTACCAGCGTTAGAACTCAGGTCAGGAGATCAGTAACTATGATCAAGCAGGGAAGGGCTATGCCACAGGGTGAGGGGTCCCCTGGGGCACTGCTTTGAGAATGGCTCAGCAGGGAGGCTCTGCACAACACCCTGCAGAGCAAAGGGGAGCTCTTCTCTTGAGCTCAGACAAATGGTTCAGTCCACGCCCTGACAGACACTTCTGTTCTCGACTTACTTTCATTAATTTGGTGTTGGAGCATTGCAAGTAAGCTAGTTTTAAGGCTTGGCACAAAGGCATACCCCAACTTGCTAACTTTGGGCAACAGAGAGATTCCTTGTTTGTAAAATGGGGCTGTTTCTTCCCAGGTATCTAAGTGCCCAAAGAGCTGCAGGGGAATTTCTCTTTCTAAAAGTAACACAAGGAAAGCAGCCTGAGTTTTATGGTTCATGAGGTTCCTTTTATCTTTCCTTCCTTTGCCTTGGTATAAAGTCAGAGTGCCCAGCGACTGAACAAACAGCTGGTTAAAAATTATGAGAAGCAAGAGATGGCAAGTTAATAAAAGAGCAAGTCGTGGAAGGTTTGAGCGTGAGGACCATGGACAATGGGGTCATTACATCTGAGTCCGTGCTGGGGATGTGGCCGTGAGGTGCCTGAACCCCACTCAGCTTCATTGTACTCCAGTCCCTCTCTGCAGAGGCCCCTTCCCAGGAAGTGAGGATCTAACATTTGGTTGCTAAAATGAACTTAGATGACAGAAACAGACCCCTAAGTCTTCTGCCTCTTTGCAGATGGTCTTAGATTACTGCAATTTACAGGAACAGTTCTCTGTTTCAAATTAGGAAAATTACCCTCGCCTCAGGCTCTCAAAAGGAAAATTCCACTTGTACTTCTGGGTCCTGAGCCTTCACACATCAACTATGATTACAGCATGCATCCTTGTAAATGCAAGCTAAAGGCCATGGTGATGCTTTGCAAATGGATATGCTCGCTTCTTTCCCTTCGGTAGAATTTAAGATTAAACAGTGAACCTGCTTCCTAACAGGAGCTCTTTCCAGTGAAGGTCCTTGGTGGCAAAATTCAATAAACTTACAATATAGACATGACTTTTCTGGAGGAAAGCTTTGTAATACCTACCAAAATTCTTTAAAAAATGTTTATTCCTTCATCATTATGTGGAATCCTTTGAGGGGCAAGAAATATAAACCTATTCAAGCTGAATGGGGCAAAAGGGGAGAATCTCCTACAAAGACACAGTCCGGTCCTTGTGCTTCCTATAGCCAGGCCAACGGATAGGACCAGAACAATGTCTGGCTGTGACTGCAGAGAAGCCAGGATCTTTAAGTTCTCTCCCTCACAGTCAATTATTGAAAGACTAGGATTCTCTCTCTTTGTCGATCTCTGCTGCCCAGAGATTTTCTGACCTCTTTCTCAGTCGCAGGTCCCTAAGCAGCAAGCTCTGATTGGTGCCACCCCACTGCCAGGGAGACAGGATCATAGGTACAAAACCCCAGCCCATCCACTGGGGGGCAGGGAAAAACAGTTTCAAGAAAAGTGGGTTTTACTGATAACCTTCCTTCTGGCATTTATGAAAGTCCCAACATATGGGTTTGTTGGATAAATTATGTATTCCCTTATTTTAGAATACTATATGACTGTTGAAATAATGTTTTAGAATATTTAACAAAATTAGAGAAACATAATATTGAAAGGGCAAATTGCAGAGTAAACATTTATTTTTATTATGTAGTAAAAATAACTAATGTAATGAATATAAATTTACTATTATTTTTAGTAGGTCTACATGTACATGGAGAAAGGGTCAGTGTACAAAATAGAATATTCACATAATTATATTGTGTGTGTTTTCTCTATTTTTCAAATGTTTTTATGTTAACATTTATTACTTTTATGATCAAAGTTAATTTTTAAAATTAATTGACAAGTAAAATTACCTGAGATGAAAATGAAAAATCTCAATTTTATCCTGATACAGATATTTTATAATTTCTAAAGTTATGTAAATAAATGCAATGAAGTTTATCTAAAAAGAGAAAATGGCCCTTCTTAGAAATATTTTGGGGAAATAACTGCTTTAAGTATTGGTAATGTTCTATTTAAATGCTACTTTTAAAGTCAAGATGTTGAAAAAGGTCCTGGCCTGAAGACATCTTATTTTAGCAATCAGGTTTTTAAATATCTTAAAACATTATGTCTCTAGTATTTGATGCATAATTTAGACATGGCATGCAATTTAGGGACAACAATAATTCTAGCAATAGATATACGATTAGAAAATATGGACAAGGCAGAAAGAACATACTTGGGGAGAAAATGACAATCGCGTTGTTCCACATAAACCCCTGGTTTTTCTTTCTTTGCAGTGGAGAGAATTGAAGACAGAGAGACATCTGGATGGAATTTCCCAGCTGATAAGCCTTAATGGAGAGGCTGAGTTAGGTGGATCCTTCTCCTATTACTTAGAGAGCATTTAAAAGTTCAAAAAGAATAAAACTACTGACAGGAGCATCATATAAAAGGTTTTGATACAGATTTTACTAGGAACCTAGGACATATGATAAAATCTGGACAAGGAAAGGAAAGTATCAACATGAGCTGGAAAAGCCTGTTATCAGATCTGAAGAGAGACTAGTGTCTGGTCTTGTCCTGCTTAACGACACCATGAGGACAGAGCTTTGGGAGGGTCAGGACGGGCATGCAGAAGACTTTCCCACCAGCTGCCATCAGTGTAGTTCAAAGTCCAAATGCTGCCCCTCACCCCCAGGCCTACCATTCTAGACGCTCCAGCGCTGTCCTCGGCTGGTTTCGCATTTCAGGCTCAGCCGACGTGGACCTTCTCTTCCTCTGTCTGCAGTCCTGGCATTTACTGCCCTGGCTTCCTTCCACTCACTTCTATCTGTGTTCTTGTTGGGTGTCTTTTCTTGGTTTCTGGTCTGGATGGCTTGATCTTGGGCATGATTCAGGAAGAAGACATAAATAATATTACACAGCGATGAGGACTATAAAATAACAATGTAAAAAGTGCTGTAGGAAAACCAAAAGTACCTAATATTTCTGCCTGAAGTGGACAGCTAGGAACGACTACTCTGAGGAGGTGACATACTGTGTTGGATGTTGGTGAGTGAGTAGGAATTTGCCAAGTAAGATACGAGAATCTTCCCGGCAGAGGCAACGTTGGGAGAAAATTATCCAGACAAGTGAAAGTGCCTGGCATGCTTGGGACTGCTTGTAGATGGCACTGGAAAGGTGGTGGGGAGCAGAAGGTGGTGGGTCTTGCACTTGTGCTAAGAAACTTGGACTTCATTCTCTGAGAGTAGATATTAAAATATGGGAACGTCTGATTCCATTTAGAAAGATCGTTCAGAGGGTTGCAAAGTTGGCTGGAAGAGGGCAGGTCTTTCCCCACTCTCCCCGCCACCCCTGCCTTGTTCTCTGCAACCCTAGCTGGATCCTTAACTGAGACTACCTTCCATGGTTCTGTCCAAGGCCTTTCCTTGTCCTACTGCTCTTCACTGACTGTATTTGTTCTCATGGTTTGAACGCTTATCTGTGCACAATTTCAAGAAATTGTTAGCTTGCGCCTTGCATTTCAGCTGGCTACTCACTCCTTATGCCTGCATGTACCACCAGCCCCTCAAACTCAAACTGGGGGTAGCCAAACTCTCCAGGTCCTTCCCCACCAATCAGTTCCTCCTCCTGACTTCATTTCTGCTCTTTGCCCACCAGTCTCCATGTTCTCCAAGCTCAAGGCTGACTGGGTGTTGCTCCTTCCTTTTCTTTGTCCCTCATGTTTAGCCCATTTTCAAGTCTGTCGATCATTTGTTTGTGATTTCTGGCATCTGTGTCTTCCCCATCCTAATGCAGCAGCCTAGTTGAGACCCACCCCCCACCCCCATCCTGTTATAGGACCAAACACCTCCTAACTGGTCTTTCAAGTCTCTGGGAGCTTCTCCCAGGTCATTTTATTATGGTAAAGTTTCTAAAGAACTGTCCTGATTATAGAGGTCCACATGTAAGATAAATATTGAGCATAGTGGCAATTATCTTTGAAAGTCCTTTAGGAAGATGCTATACTGAAGCCATCTCTCCAAAAGTCCAACAAGAGTACATGCATTTTTTTCTTCCAGCATGGGAATAGGTTGTGCTTTCTTCTGTCCAGCACTACAAATACAGTTGGCTTGCATGTAGAAGCCATTTGGGGAGGGAAGTGGGAATGTGTTTTTAAACACTCCTTCTATGAAAGGTATTAAGAAAGAATTGGAACCATAGGGGAGCAGAAACAATTTTCCCTCCATCTGTCTGAGTTCTTGGCTATAACCCTCATTAGAAAAGAGAGATTAATAAGAGAAAAATGAGTAGAAGCTTATTAACAATGTATACCTCATGAACATATGAGAAGGGCCCAGGGAAAAATGAGTAACTCTTTGAGGTGGCTTAAACTCTGGCTTAAATAACCATCTTTGGCTAAAGACAAAAGAAAGGTGTGGGGGAGGAGAATTATGGGTGATCACCCAGAAAAAGCACAGTAAACAAGGGTAGGTTTGTTATGCATACTTAAGTCCATGCCTTCTCTATGGATAAGGGTCTAAAGTTGTGTCGGAGAGTTAGACTTTGTCTTTCTTCATGAGAAAGGGGGAAGGACACCTTTGTAAATTTATGTCCTGCTTTTAGGCAAATAGGGGGAGAGCAGGGAGCTTTTCTTATATGGGCTTCTTTTCAATTGCCTTCAGCTCAAAATAAACCTTATGCCGAACTGACCTATGTTGGAGTGGCATATTCTGCCACCCTTCAAAACTGGCTGAGAGTACAGCAGACCTATACTACCTCTCCTCACTCGGGGCGAGTGCTTATGGAAAGGATGGTTGAACATCATGTACACTGCCCCTCTCCTTTAAAGACTTGTCTCTAATTTTTGCTAAGCATCTATAATTCATTAGGTGGAAATTAAGCACAGATTTTGCTGACGTGGCCCATATGGGTGGGCCATGGTGTCCACATGCCTGCACATGAGCCCCCTCAGGGCTGATCAGAGCTGGGTGGACAAAGAAGGCACCTGAGGTCTGCCATCCTGTGCTATCCATTCAGGGGAGCTCCAAGGGTTCTGAAACTTCTAAAATCAAACCTGGCTTTCTATGTCTTTGTGAAGGTATATTTTTCAAGTTAGAAAATATGTGATTCTTTAATAGTTTGTTACTCTGATTAATAACTGTCAGCCATTTAGATGCATGGTATGTGATACTCCCGCTGTACCCTCCCTCTGGGCCCAGGAGAGCTGGGACGGATGGCTGTGTAGTGGCACATTTTCCTAAACTGGAGGGAGAAACAGCAGGGGGGCTTTACCACAGCCACACAGCACAAACATCTCCAGACCGGTTCTGCGGCTCTTCTTACTTCTCTCTCCACATCTTCCAGGCTCCCTTAGACCCTCTCATGGTGCAAGGAAACCCCATAGGCTCCTTACTTCATTAAGCACAGAGTTTAGATCTCAGCACGGTGCTCTGCTTTTTAGAATTTTTGCTTCTTGCAATGTGGTTCACAGTCCTCAGCATCATCTGGACCCTTGGTGAAACTGCAGGCTCAGCTGCCTGAATAACAGCATTTCCTGTTCCGTAGAGCCCTAACAGACACATTTGGGAAGTGCTAGAACAGAGGCAGCCGATGCTACAGGGAGTCCTGGGGCAGGGAAAGCATTGCGAGCAGAGGAGACCAGGGTTTGGGCCCCAGGGAAGGAGAGGAAAAGCAGAAACAAATCAGAACAGCAGCCCGGCAAAGGATACAGAGAGGAGAGGTTCCCTCAGGGGCCCAGAACCACCAGGCCCTGTCTCACTCAGCAGAGGGCTCGGGAGGGCGAGGCTGGAGGGAGTCCTGCTGCTCGGCAATCGGGGGACAGTATACAAGGGCCAGTGGTGTTGAGGGAAGGCCTTGGCTCATAGGACAGAGGGAAGAAAAAGACAAGAATCTGGAAGCGATGAGCAAATGGAGCAAAATGAAATGGAGAGGCATGCAGTCCACCTCTAAGAGGAAAGAGGAAACAGATAAATCTTGCACACACATTTGGATGACAGATTGACCACAGTGCCAGCTAAGCAGCCCCAGTGCTTTCTGGGATGCAAAGAAAGATCCTGGATGGAAGGAGAGAACAAGGCCTATGTAAAAGAAAAAATAGAGCTGGGCCCCAGTTAGTGGTGAAAAGAGATTTTATTCAAGACCATTGCAAAGGGAAGAGACTCCTCAGTGTAGAACTGGGCTCACTTTCTGACCTTCATAGCCAAGGAGCTGGGTGGAAGTCAGGGGAGACATCAGGGTCAGGGGGAGCCTGGCTGGACAGAGGGAACAGGACTCTTGCTGAACACAGGCCAGGGTGATGGACAGTCACCTGGGGGGTGGTGGGGGATGAGGAGCCCAGTAGGATATTGAGGATGATCAGGTATTGAGGGGAAGGGTTCTGGTTAAACTGACTTGCTAAAGCGACTTTAGCAGGTGGGCCCAGAAGGCTCCAGAGCCTGACTGCTGTGTGGCCTAACAAACAATCTTCGTCCCCTGGAGATGCAGAGCAGCCCGGTCCCTCGCAAGGAGCGAACACCTGGCCCTCCGAGACGGACCCTGTGTCCCCCACACCCTTCCCCACACCAGGCACGTGTATGCCCCCTGCCTGGGCCCAGCCCATGCGTCTTCAGGGGTGCCCCGTTGAGCCACAGAGGGCCTTCTCTCTTCTCAGCCTTCCTGGGTAAGCAAGGACCTTCCCCATCTGGGGAAGGTAGGATGGGCTCCCTGACAGGAGGCTGTGCTCCTGAGAGCCTCTCTGGGTGCCTGGGGCTTGAGCCCATGGGGTTCCTGGGTCACTAGCAGCCCTCCCAGAGCAACCTGGGGCCACCTCCTGGAGCCCTGTTCCTCCAGCACCCCTACTCTGCTTTGCAACACCCCCACTCCATCTCCCTCCTTTCCTTCCCGTTCTTCTCCTGAGAGATCCCATCTCTTCCGGAACTGCCTGCTCCTCCATCCCTCACAGCCACTTCCTATTTATCTGAACCCTGGCAGCTCCCTGAGCTTCCTCTCTGGTCCCCAAGAGTGGGGGCATGTACACACACACCACCCAGTCGTACCAGCCCTGTTCTTGTGGTGGGATTTAATTTCGAGATCCTAATGGCCTTGAGCGCTTACTACATGCCAGGCTCTTTTAAGTAGTTTATATATGTGGTTTCTATCTTTAACCCATAAAAACCTGCTCAAGTCCTTCATTCAGATTTACCATCCTCAGTTCCCACATACAGAAACCGAGGCACAGGACAGAATGGTTGGGGCCCCACCAGGAGCAGCATTGGAGGCTGGAGCTCGCGGCCCAGAGACCCCCGCCTCCCCTCCTGCCCGTGCGCTCCACTCCTAGGGACGCACAGCCTTCTGGCTGGGGGATCCTCCGCACCGCGAGGGGGTAGGAAGCTCCCAGCAGAACAGAGGGCCAATGGTCTTTCTCAACATGTTTTTAAATAAATAGAAAAGGCAGTGAAGTTGATGACCAAGGTGGCTTTGGTTTATTTGGCTCCAGTGTATGGAGGAGAAAAGAGCTGCTTTCTCTTTGTTTTGTCTCAGAAGCTTAGCTTTGACTCTCATGAGGCACACACTATGCGTAGAGACCATGCTAGAAGCACGAGTTGGCTGACAGCACAGGAGGTGAGGCGAGTTCTCTGCCCCCGAAGGAGTGCAGCGAGGGAGGCGGAGGGCAGGGAGGAGGACACCGGCCTGGCTCCTGTGTGACGCTTGCAAGGCTGGCTTCTCTTCCCAGGCCTTGGACACGCCGTGGGCCTTGAGGGATGTCAAGGGGCCTGCTCTCACTTCTGAACCCCACCACGCTGGCTCAGTCTTTTAAGCAAGAGTTTGGAGAACGTCCTGCAGGCTCCTCCACGGTAGTGAGCTCCCAAGTCACTAAGATAGAGACCGTTTCCCTCCCTAGGCTGCACCACCCAGCAGTCTGCTCTGCTCGGGGAACAGGGAAGAAGACACTCAAGCGGCATCCAACAAACACTTGAGAAAAAGTAGGGAGCTGTTTCTGGGCCCTGGGGCTTCTCCGTCTGCCTTTGGGCGGCGGGCCTGTGAGTTGGGTGGACGCGCCTTGCTCCATGGGGGTGAACAGCATGTGTTCCCATTCCTGCTCTGCACCCCCTTGTCAGGAGACTTTGGGCCCACACCTGACCTTTAGGGCCTCCCCGTCCTCGCTGGTAGACCCCTATCTTCACAGGGGTGCTGTGAGGGCAGATGCCAGGCACAGCACGGGTTCCGCAGATCCTTGTTTCCGTCGTTCTGGTTTTCCATCTGCTTGTTTGCTTTTTATCCTATTTTCAGGCTCCCTGTTGGGCGGAAAGCCTGGTGAGGGCAGGGTCTTGTCTGTCGCTCCCCAGTGGCTTGCAGGGCATCTGCGTGGATGAGCAAGTGTGCATTCAGTGACACCCTGGACGGCGCGCTAGCTTGATCCCAGCTCTGAGCCTGTGTTCTCCGAGCTGGAGCAAGCCCCTTGTCTCTGCCTGTGGTACTTTCCTCCGCCATTAGGTGCAGGAAACGGAACCGCCTTCTTCTTCACGGGCGTCATCAGGACCCAGAGCTGCTCAGGGGCAGGTCTCCATCAAGCAGATAAGCTCGGCTTCAGAAATGCTTCACTGGGCTCGGCTCCCAGATGCACAGCACATGGGGAGCTTGGCTTCTGCTTTTCCTGACCATAGTTTAGAGGACAGTTCGGAGGTTATGCAGTAACTGATTCCATCTAGCTATTGCTTACTGAGTAGGAATATAAGTAATATTTCTGAAATGTAGCTCTCTGGATCTCTCACAGCTTAATCAGAGCCTGCCGTATTTCTGGGTTTTCAGCCCAAATATTCTTCCAGGGAGCAAAAGGAGCCCCACATGCCCTGTAGACAGGGAGCCCACACTATCTTCATGGAACAGGACAGCCCATGGGAGCCAGAGCGGCAGGAGGCAGGGACAGGGGGAGGCGGGCGGGCGGCTCCCTGGGCACAGCCTGCACCCAGGCGGCTGGCAGTACATCAGCAGGGGCGGCAGGGGGGGTCGGAGGGAGTGGCGCGTTGGGAGGGCCATGCGTGCCGGATGACTGGTGAGACCTGGGCCGTGGTGGTGGCCGCGGGAAAGGACAAGAGACACTCTGAAGAACACCACAAACGCAATGCGACTTGTTTGGTGGGTGGGATCAAGCTGTGTGCTGGGTAACATGAAATTTGGGCCAATTTATGGTAAGAGCCCCTCCTCCCCCACTCCCCCCCCATCTAAGGAGCCTTCGTTAAGGCGCCCCCTTATGCACTGGCCAGTTGGGGTCACTCACTCATAGGTGGGGACCCTCAGGAGAGGTGACTGGCCTCCCCACTTCCCGTCATGCAGGGAGAGGCAGGGCCCAGCTTCTCTGTCAACACACGGATTTTCTATTATCAGAGTTCGGCAGCATTTGCTATCTGCTCGGAGTTGTGAAGGAGCAGTTGATAATTTTAATGTGTCTGTTACGCAAATTATATTTTCATAGAAATTAAAAAATAAATACAATCCCAGCAACTTAACAGAAACAGTTTTCATCTTTCTGTATTCATTTCCATTCTTTAGAGCATATCTTGGTATTTTGATAGTATTTCAGGGTAAAGGAATTCAAGGACAGAGATTAAGCAGACAGTATAGTGAAAGTATTGTGATGCCTGGAAGGCAGTCTTTGTAATTGCATGACATCTTTACCAAGTCCTGAGCTCTGGCTAATGTGGAAAGGGGCAAAGGAACAAACAGCCCTGTGTCTCCCGGCAAGCAGAGGGCAGTGGTGGGTTCCACGCCTCTCCCTGCAGAGTGGGGAGACCCCCCACATCTCACAGTGGTGACAGTCGTGAGCCAAGGGCCAGGAGCCCACTGCTCAAAGGTCAGGGCAGCCCGAATTGCAGACCAGGACAAGGCAGTCCGCATCTGGGAGTGCTCAGAGGCCGAGCACAGAGAGTTCAGAGGAGGAGGGAGAGGAGTTCCCTTCCCTTCCCAACCACCACATCATCACCACATGCTTTTATACCCTCCTGTCTAGCTCCTTCATTTTCTCTCAGGCCATGTATGCACTATTATTAAACCAAAGATTTTATATGAATTAGAAGCCATTTCCCCACTGTCCCAGTCCATTCAGGCTGCTGTGACACCGATACCTCAGGGACAAACATTTATTAGAGTTCTGGAGGCTGGGAACCCAAGCTCCAGCTGCTGGCAGGTGAGGGCCTGGGAAGGGCCTGTCTCTGGTCTGCAGGTGGCTGCCTGGCCTGCGTCCTCACACAGTGGAGCGCAAGGGGAGGGGCAAACTACTGCTCATCATGACGGCCCCGCCCTCAGGGCCTGATGGCCTCCCAAGGCCCCGCCTCCTAGCCTCCGACCTTGGGGTGAGGGCTCCATCCAGCACAGGACCTTCGGGGGACTCCACACACAGTCCATGACACATGTACACTGCCGTAAATGTTGGCATCGTTCTTCCCAGGACACCAAAGTCTATCTGAGATCAAACTCTGAAGAAGACAAGCTGCGTCCCTTGGCCTCCCTACCTTCTCTGGGTGCAGGCGGTCACGAGGTCTTTATGGAGAAGGAGGCGTTTGAGTCAGGGAGTAGGATAGGATTTCTGTACCTGGAGACAGTGGGGTGGGAGTTCCAGGTGCAGGGAGAGAATAAACAACTCCTTCTAGACTTATTTATATTCTCAGAGTGGACTCTAAATCTCAGAGGCTTTTCTAAATGCAAACATTCAGGCAGGTTGAAGATTTCTGTCGTTTTCAAGAGGCCTTTAAACATTTTTCACAGAACAGTTGAGCCAGTTATCTTTGCTACACAAAGTCTGATGGCAGCAGAGAGAAGGGCTCTGTTTTGAGCCTTATGTGGGTCATGTGGCTTTGACCAGAGAAGGCGACTCTGTCCTGTGGCAGCGCCTTCCACCTGCCTGGACTTGGGGACAGACCATGGTTGTCTCAGTGAAAGCTCTCCTTACAAATGGAAAAGTAACTCCACCCCTCAAAATGTTTTAAGCACATTTCCTGCCAACAGTAGATCTGTGAGGTCACGTCCTTTGCTCTGTCTGCTTTGTCCTTTGTCTTCGTCGTGAACACGGTCCTCCAGCGACACAGTGTACCAGTCTTCCACGTGAGCCAGGTTTTCACTCTGCTCTCCCATTCTTCCTCGGTGTGGGAGTGAAAAGCGAGAACAGTCCCCTTGCAGGGCAGCAGCTGGATTAACCGGTGACAGATGTAGGGACAAATCATCCTCAGGGAACCTGCCTGCATCCACGCTGAAGGCGTCCGGAAGGAAGGTGGCTGCCCTGCCATGCCACCAAAGACTCCCCTCCCCAAACTGCTGTCTGTTTGCCACAGTGCCTGGAATTTCGCCGTCAGTTTCAGCAACTGGCTTGCGCAATGTTGGCTCTGGCCGCTCAGCTTGTAGGAGCAGGACTAGAAAGCTTGCCCTCTGGTTTTCCGTTACCCTGCAGGCATCCCTGGGAGCAGTGGGGTCACAAATCATTTGTTTGGAACAACAAACTCATTCAGCATTTGTACTTGGGACCCTCTGGACATTCAGCCGTGTGATAGGAAGCCTGCAGTGAGTGACAGAGAGGAAAGGAGCCCTGCCTTTATCTCCAGCTGGGGTCAAAGGACTAAAATAGCCATCTGTGCACAACAAGGGACCTTCTGTGTGGGTGAATACGACACATGCAGCGCACGCAGTGCCGCGGGGATGTGGACTGAGAGGGGCTGGCTTCACCAGCGTGGATGAATAGGTTTTTAAAGACGGGCCTGACCCAGAGAAAGGAGTTGCAGAACAGCAACTGTCAGCCAAGATGTCAGGCCTGTAACAGAGATGCTGGGAGTCATTCTGGGTATTCACTTACTCTACTGAAAAAATGAGCACTGTATTCCACTAATAAGTAACTTAGAAACTTTAGTAAATTGTAGCCATACATCCAGTTTATTATTAATAATCCAGTAAAGCACATTAATCAAGTATTAGAGATTTAACAAAGGCAAAGGAGCCTTTGTTATGTGAATCTCTATTCCTTCACAGCCTGTGAGGGGGTATGGGAGATAATCTCAGGTGGGATTCTTCCTCTGGTGCTTTGGTCTCCTTATCAGTAAAGAGGGGATGATAATGCAAACCGTGTAATATCCATTTATTCATTTATTCATTCAACAAACAGTCATGGAGCCTTGACTCTGAAGCAGGCATTCTTGTTCCCAAGAGTAAACAAGACAGACCAGGGTCTCCCAGCTGTGGAAGACCCAAGTCATCTATCGGAGCCATTTAATTCCCAAGAGTTTCTTCTTATATTCCACAAAAGTTTTATTTTAGTTACCTGGTATCATCCAGATGATGTACTTTACATACTTTGGCTGATGTCCCTGAATTATCTGTCATATAACTGGCAAGACATTTTATTTGATCTGAAATACTTAATTTGGCTGTGTTTTGGAGGCAACATTTATTTTTGAAACTGCTTTGGAAACCACACGGGACCAACTTTCTAATGGCACAGAACCCTTCCGACATGATTTTAAAATCAAGCTCAAAGATGTTAATTTCAAGAAAATATCCTTAAATGTCAACCATGTTATATTTTTGATTATTGAAGTATAGCTGATATATAATATTATATTGGTGTCAGTTGTAAACATGGGATTTGACAATTACGTACATTACAAAATGCTCACCACAATAAGTGTAGTTACATCCATCACCATACAAAGTTATTACAATACTATTGACTATATTCCCTGTGCTACCCTTTTAATCCCCATGACTTATTTATAATTGGGAATTTGTGCCTCTTTATCCCCTTCACCTATTTTGGCTATCTGCCCTTCCCCTTCCCTTATGGCAACTACCAGTTCACTCTCTATATTTGAGTCTATTTCTATTTTTTTTGTTCATCTTTTATTTTTTAGGTTCTACCTAAGTGAAGTCATATGGTATTCCCCTTTGTCTGACTTATTTCACTACCATAATACCCTCTAGGTCCATCCATGTTGTGGCAAATGGAAAGATTTCATCTTTTTTGTGGCTGAATAGTATTCCATTGTGTATATGTACCACCTCTTTTTTATCTATTCATCTACCAATGGACACTAAGGTTGTTTCCATGTCTTGGCTATTGTAAATAATGCTGCAATAAACATAGGGGTGCATACATCTTTTAGAATTAATGATTTTGTTTTCTTTGGGTAGATTCCCAGAGGTGGAATTGCTGAGTCATTTGATGTTTCTACCTTCAGGTTTTTGAGAAACCTCCATACTGCTTTCCATAGTGGCTACACTCCCACCAGCAGGGTAGGAGGTTCCCTTTTCTCCACATTCTTGCCAACACTTGTTATTTCTTGTCTTTTGGGTAGTGGCCATTGTGACTGGTGTGAGTTGATATTTCATTGTGGTTTTAATTTGCTTTTCCCTGGTGATTCGTGATAAGGAGCATGTTTTCATGTGTCTCTTCACCATCTGTATGTCTTCTTTGGAAAAATGTCTATTCAGGTCCTCTGCCCATTTTTATATCATTTTTTTTTTTTTTTGCTGTGGAGTTGTATGATTATTTATATATTTGGACATTATCCCCTTGTCAGATGTATTGTTTGCCAATATTTTCTCCCATAGGTGCCTTTTTCTTTTGTTGATGGTTTCCTTTGCTGTGCAGAAGCCTTTTAGTTGTATGTAGTCGCACTTGTTTATTTTTGCTTTTGTTTCCCTAGCCTGGGGAGACATAGTCCCTGTGCATTAGGAAAAAATTGCTAATGCCGATGTTCAAGAGTTTACTGCCTATGTTTTCTTTTAGGTTATGGTTTTAGGTCTTAAGTCCACCTTGAGTTTATTTTTATGTATGGTATGAGACAGTTCACCCATATTATTAAGGATTAGAGAGGAGAAATCATTATCTGGGATTAAATCACTATTATCTGAATCTGGGATTCAGATTAGTGCTCTGTCTGTATAGCACCAAAATAATAAAGAATAATAATACTGAAAACTCTTCTGGACTTGGTGGCTTCATAAATAGTCCCCCCCATACTCTGCAACCCAGGCTATCTAGTGGCTTTTCCCATTGCTTCAATATACTATGCTGATGACATTGTTGATAGCAGTGTCTTTTATTGTGGAGCTTGTCATATTCATGACATTACAAAAATGTTTTCTTAGGATTTCTGGGCCTTCAGAATGTAAGGCCATCTCACATTTAAGACAGAACTCTCCAAGTGATTGCTACTACGGTGTTCAGAATTATCCAAGTGTTACTCCAGAGACAGAGACCCTAAGTTAGCAGCTGAAATGCAATTTTTTTTAAGAGTGGCCATTTAAATCTTCATTGAGACCTGTTACAGTCTTTACCATATGCCAGATGCTAAAGTAGATGAGAGCTCTGTAAAACTTCAATTGTTGTGCTCTGCCTCACACTTCAGAATCACAGTCCCCGGTCCCCATTTGTGGGATGTCATTTCTTTGCCTATGAAAACTTTCTGTCCCTCTTCAGTTTGCATACATGGTGTTGCTGAGAGTTCTTGTGCTTTCTGAGATGATTCCAAAATAAATCTTGTTATTTCACTTGTGGTTTTGGAGAGGGCAAAGGCCAGGCGGCCGACTTGGGGAAAATCGCTTCAAGTGCATTGGCAAAGCAAGTACAGGCGCGCCGCTGGGGCCCGTGCCTGCCCGCAGATCCTAACGCCCCTATTTAGGGGAAAAAAAGACTATGAGTAGCGGCCCGGTGCTTGGTTTCACTCCTGTGCCTTCACACGGCGCGGGAACTGGTTTTCCTCCAACATCCAGAGCCCAGCCCGGTGTCCCAGGCGGTCCCTGGGCCTGCTCGCGGGCCCAGCGAGGCGGGCGGCGCGGCGGGACGGTGCGGAGCCAGGCGGCTCCCGCGAGCCGGCGCTCAGGCACAGGGGAAGAAGGTCCCTTTGTCAAACACGTGACCTTGTCCCCGCCAGCCGCGCTGTCAGACCCGGGCGCGAGCCCCGGTGCACCACCAGCCACCTCCGGCTGGTGAAGGGACGCCCCAGATGCGGGAACCCCCGAAGGCGGAGCCGGGGAACGCCGGGAGCCGCTGGGGACCGGGCGGAGGGCGGGGCCTCAGGGCGTGAGCGGGCGTGGGGGCGGGGCTTATAAGGGCGGGACTCCAGGGGGCGGGGCGGGGGTTCCCGGAGAAGGGGCGGGGCTCCAGGGGGCGGGACACGGGGGAGGCTCTCGGGGCGGGGCGGGGCGGGGCGGGATGAGGGCGGGGCTCCCGGGGCGGGGGGCGCGCGGCGCAGCGCGGCGGGCGCGGGGAAGGGGCCGCGCAGCGCGGGCGGGAGCGGCAAGCAGGGCATGGCGTCCATGGCGGCGGCGATCGCGGCCTCGCGCTCGGCCGTCATGAGCGGCAACCGGCCCCTGGACGACCGGGAGCGGAAGCGCTTCACCTACTTCTCGTCGCTCAGCCCCATGGCCAGGAAGATCATGCAGGATAAGGAGAAGATCCGCGAGAAGTACGGGCCCGAGTGGGCGCGGCTGCCTCCCGCGCAGCAGGACGAGATCATCGACCGCTGCCTGGTGGGGCCGAGCGCCCTGGGCCGCCAGCCCGGCGACCCCGGGGACCCCGAGGACCTCGCGCGCTTCCCTGGCCTGCGCGGGCCCACGGGCCAGAAGGTGGTGCGCTTCGGAGAGGAGGTGGGTGCGCGCCCCGGCCCGGCGGCCCCTGCCTGGGCGGCCGCGCTGGGAAGGACGAGGCGCTGGAAGGGGTGCGCGCGGCCCGGAGCGGAGGTCGGGGTGGGGGCTCCCCGGGCAGTTTGCTTTAAAGACTCTCCGTCCGGACTTGCTGCGCGGGGCCGCGCCGCACCCGGAGACTTCTCCCGGGGCTGAGGGCGGCTGCCCCGCCTTCAGCGTGGAAACAGCAGAATTTTAAGGCGGACCAGCGTGGCTACTGATCCACCCTGCCGTTCAGCTGTAGGGCCGTGGGTGCCCTGAGCTCCTTAGTGCCTCAGTGCCCCCGGGTAAACCGGGAATAACACCCACCCCGT
Organism: Manis pentadactyla; assembly: GCF_030020395.1. Classification (NCBI taxonomy): domain Eukaryota; kingdom Metazoa; phylum Chordata; class Mammalia; order Pholidota; family Manidae; genus Manis; species Manis pentadactyla. The sequence continues at coordinate 28,642,447 of NC_080030.1, forward strand.
GCCTGCCAGGGAAGGCACTTAGCAAATTATGTTCATTAACATTGATACTAATATTTGTGATGAGCCGTATGGGGAAAGTGAAATTGCCAAGGAAGAGGAGCCTTCCAGGATCAGGAGGAGAAACCCAGCCCTGAGATGTTTGTTTCTCGAGTGAGCACAATGGGCAGCTTTGTCTCGGGGGGAGCATGGTGGCTCCATTTTTGTACGGCAAAACTAAGAGAGAAGTTCCTCTGAGCTCCAGCAACTTCGCTGCATAGAAGAGCACATCTAAGTCTCTGACCTAGACACGGTGCCACACTTGGGGGCAGGAAGAAACTCAGGGATGCCCACTGCATCACAAGGGGCTGAGTGTTCTGTACTGCTCAGAAACTTGGTCTTTTTCTTGGAAATGTGCTTAACTAAAACCTGTTTGGTGCTATTAGAATTTGCAATGTGGCGGTTTGGGCTTTCAAACGCAACTTTTGCCATGAGGGTCAAATTGAAAAGGACCAAGAAGTGTACAAATGCAGCATGTGCCCTGAGAAGGGTGTGGGCTGCAGGAAGGGAAGCTGGGCATTGAGAGCTTTGCCCAGGAATTGAAGAGTGTGGAAGGAATCCTAATGGGGTTTAGATCTGGTTTCAGGCTTGGGTGTGCCGAGCCATTTGTTATTACAAAGTGCACATGGTTATAAGTCCACTTCAATATGAGGAAAAGTGAAAAGACAGATGCTTCCAGTGTTGCCTTCTTCTGACCATTAATAGAAGAGTCTCCCTTGGACTTTCAGCTCTGAAGGCTTTGCCAGGAAAGACAAGGGTGTGGGAAACCAGGGAGATGGAAAATACAGGTTTAGACTGTATTCCTAGGGCTGAAACATTTTTTCAGTGTGAAAGTGTGCATCACTGTACAGATGCTTGCAGCGTTTATGCTTAGGTTTGGGTGATGCTAAAGGCATGAGTAAGTGAATCTGAGAGGAAATAAGCCTGTAAGTACTTAGAAATGTTGGAGAGTGACTGTCATTTTTCCTTAACTTGCTGTCTGGCTAAGAATATCCACAGGCCTGCTTATCACCAAAAGGCTCGTGCCATATAAGGGCCTGATATCACTGCTGACGAGAGATGTGGCCAAGTTACTTTTGTACTCAGTTCCTTAACTGAGGGCAGACTGAGCCCTTTCTGAATCTGTAAACCCAGTGAGATTTGAAAGCAAACGGGCTTGTTGGCTGTGGTACCTGCATGCCCTTCCAGGAGCGAACCAGCCCTATTCTTCAGAACTGAGCTCAACTTTACAGAGCAGGCTGAGAGCATGCCTTGGGATGCCTCTGACCAGCCTCAGCACAGATGGCAGGGAGACAGGGAGACACTGCATTTGAGGGCAGGGGCACAGGAACAGCGCCCAGGGTTATGTTTGCCTGCCTTGTGTGCCTTCATGGCACTATGAAGTCTCACATGCATTCCCCAGGCCTGGCAAGTGGTTGGCGTGAAAGTGGAGTCTGTGGTCTCATGCCCAGGAGGAAGGCTGTCTGTGGAGGAGGGCTGGCTCCTGGGCATGTGGGCTGATGGACAAGAACAAGGTAGGGCGACCCCCAGGCAGGCTGCTGGGCAGAGCTGTGCAGGGAAGTGGCCCTAGGGCTGTCCAGAAAGTCCCTGAACCAGACTGAGTAGAGAGAGCACTGAGTAGAGAGAGCACCTTTCCACTTGATACATCTTTTGATGAAGTCCCAGGGCCTCCACATCCAGTCACAGAACGCTGAGCCTCCCCAGGGCTCTCCAGCACCCACAGATGGACCTCTGATGGATGGGTGCTCCAGGGGACCTGCATGCAGCTCTCGCTTTAGTGGTGGTGGGACCTGAGATGATAAGCTGGGTGGGCCTTATTAATAGTTAGATGAAGACCACCTGATGTACTGTGGTCCAGGGTCGCTCCTAAGGCGATAGTAGAAAGAGCCTGAGCTTTGGGTTTGAATTTTAGGTTTTGATTTTGGCTCCCCCATGTCCCAGCCCTTTGTGGTGAACCACGAGTCCCTCTGAGCTTTGGATTACTCACCTCTGCATGGAAATCCCATTAACAGGATAACAGTAGAGGTAATGTATGTACAAGGCCTGAGTCACTGCTTCATGAAATACATTCCTGTGGTCGCTAAGCCTGATGTTGGAGGTGCGGAGCTGTCTGTGTGGGAAGTGGCCCTGTCCTGGTGGGCTGGGGGGTGTGGCTGTGTGTATAACCTGCCTCCTGATCACCAGTCACTCCAGCCTTGGGTTGAAGGATGAGGGCGTCACCTGCATCTTTGAGTAGCCTCTCCCCATCGCCAGCAGTGTGGCCTGTCTGACACAGCACTATTTTCAGTCAGATCATGCAGACGGACTCCAGATGGGACCGTCAGCCAGTCACCACTGTGCTACACCAGTGGGAGGGGGATTGTGTATTGATGGTCATAGGTCTTGGTGGCTGAGCTCACACATCCACGTTGCAGATGGAGCCACTCTGTACAGTACAGTGCGGCCGTGTGGCCTCTGTGTGCGTTGTTACCCTCACTGAAGTGGGCCCAGGGCCCAGGCCCAGCTGCGTGGGGAGGTTGGCTGCCTTTGAACACAGAAGCCACGAGGGGATGTTGGCTTCCCAGTTCTTTCTCCCCTGGGAGTCAACTGAGCCAATAAAAAAAGGCCTATTTTATTAGAAACTAGAGGCATTCCAGCCTCAGCATAATCTTCCCCAGATCTTTTAAAGATTCCCCTTGGTGGGAACCCTCCTAGACTGCTGGTGGGAATGTAAGCTAGTTCAACCATTGTAAAAAGCAGTATGGAGGTTCCTCAAAAAACTAAAAATAGAAATACCATTTGACCCAGGAATTCCACTCCTAGGAATTTACCCAAAGAATACAACAACTCAGATTCAAAAAGACAGATGCACCCCTATATTTATTGCAGCACTTTTTACAATAGCCAAGAGATGGAAGCAACCTAAGAGTCCATCAGTAGATGAGTGGATAAAGAAGAGGTGGTACATATACACAATGGAATATTACTCAGCCTTAAGAAGAAAACAAATCCTTCCATTTGCAACAACATGGATGGAGCTAGAGGGTATTATGCCCAGTGAAATAAGCCAGGCAGAGAAAGACAAATGCCAAATGATTTCCCTCATTTGTGGAGTATAACAACGAAGCAAAACTGAAGGAACAAAACAACAGCAGACTCAGAGGCTCCAAGAATGAACTAGTGGTTACCAAAGGGGAGGGGTGTGGGAGGGCGGGTGGGGAGGGAGGGAGAAGGGGACTGAGGGGTATTATGTTTAGTACACATGGTGTGGGGGATCATGGGGAGAACAGTGTAGCACAGAGAAGGCAAATAGTGAATCTGTGGCATCTTACTACACTGATGGACAGTGACTGCATTGAGGTATGGGTGGGGACTTGATAATATGGGTAAATGTAGTAACCACTTTGTTTTTCCATGTGAAACCTTCATAAGAGTGTGTATCAATACCTTAATAATAAAAAAAAATTCCCCTTGACGAACATATGATGTCAGCACAGCTTCAGCACCAGGCCACCAGCCGCACTGTCATCTCCCCCAGTCCCTCCCGTGCAGAGCATCTGTTGCTGCTGCCCTGGAACATGTCGCTCCCTGGAAGAAGAGAAGGAGCACCCTGAGTCCCAGACCTGGACTCCAGCCCAGCCACGCCTCCAGCGAGGTGCTGGCCTCCTAGGGGACGCTGTCCCTCTGTGAGATGCGTGGCTCCCAAGGTTCGCGGGCCTGGCTTGGAGCAGCCCTAGGCACTTGGGGGTGCCCCCTGGGTCAGGTATTTGCTATGGACGTTTAAGGCATGTTTGCAAATAGATGCTTTTAACAGCTGGACTTTCCCTGTGCTTCTCTATTACTGCATTTTCCGCCAGCAGTGAAGTCTGAGAACATCTTACTTTGGGAGAGGGAAGGTTTTCGTTTTAGAAGGGTGTAGAGACCAACCCAGTCTGCTTCCTGTTATCAAATAGGAAAAAAACAACCTGAATTTTAAGGGCTGTGTTGTTGTCTGCTCCCTGCCCCTATGCTCAGACTCATAGCCACCCATCTAGGAGGCTCCGAGCACCTTGTTGAGAGTGAGAGGTTCTGAGCTCGGTGCTGCATTCTCGGCTCCAAATGGGCCGTCAGCAGGTGTTCCTGGAAATCCAGTGCGTTTACTTCTCGCGGACCCCCCTGCCTCTTCCACCTCTCTGTAGACTTGGTGGACCTGGGCAAGAAGTGTGTTCCCCATGCCAGGCCCTGGGACCCTGATCAGGGCTCTGCCTGCTGTGGAAGGCAGTTTTTCAAAGTCCTGCTCCCACGCAGCTCCTCTGCCCCAGCGGCCCCGTGTGCCCAGCTGCCGTGGGAAGGACGTGTCCTTCCCTGTGTGCCTTTGCCCTTCCACCTCTTGCAGGAATCTGGGGGCTTGCTGGCCAGTCCTGCTCTCCTCTGGGCCTTCACTTCCTTTTCTGGGGGTGGTCTTGGCGCCCCTGGAACCCAGACACCCATGCTTCTGCCTGAGCCAGCTCTCCCTTCAGCAGGCAGCCCCACTGCCCTTCCGGCTCCTGCTTCCTGGCGTCTGTGAAGCATGTTTCTCTGATGTCCTCAGAGGGCGGGGGTCAGTCAGGGGCACCCCAGTTCAAACTGCTGAACTTCTGCCATCCATCCACTGCCCTTGGGGCCGCCTGCAAAGGGCCTGCCTCTCCTCTCCCTTGGGGTCCAGGCTGGCCAGCCTAGATGTTTGTGTTTTAAAATAAACTTACTAAATTATTTTAAAATTTATAAAATTACTTTATAAAGTATGTTACTTTAAAAGTTTCAAACAGTGCAGAAGCAGCATCGTGAAGGAGTTGGTGGTGCTCTTCCAGAACTTCCCTCGATCATTACATCTCCTTTGGACTCATGTTTGGCTGGGCATGTGGCTTCTGGCCCCCGGGCCTGGGACTCATGAGGCCTCCTCTTTCCCTTCCCCTCCAGCGGCTTGGCCTTTTTCCAGCCTTTGACAAAAAAGCAAAAAGGAAATTTGAGAGTTACCTTGTCAGTGTTTTGGACTTGTTTTTAAGAGAGGTGGAATGTGTAATTAAAATTCCTGCTGACTGTCTGGCAGGTCCATGCGTCTATTTGGAAGAGACGACAGAGTGAATGTGGCCCTTTGTGTCCCTGCAGCCTGGGTTCTGAGCCCCGGCTTTGGGCAGGAGCTGGGAATGAGCCCCGTCCGTTTCCGCAGGCCGTGAGAGGGAGGCTGCCAGGCCTGCCCTCCCGGCTTCCCTGCCCGGCACAGCCCCCGGCCTGGCACCTGTGCGGGGCGTGAGCAGGCGGCTCTCCCCGGCTCCTGCGGGAGGGCGGCCCGGCCCAGTGACCGCCAGGGAACAGGTTTGGCAAAGAAATGAAGTGATGTGCTCACCATTGTGCAGGAAGGGTGAGGGCAGAGCCTGGGAAGCATGCTGGCAGGTCTGGAGTCCTCTTATACTTGACAGGAGTCACTTTAAGCAGGAGATTCCCTTAGTACTGAAGAAAATATCTATTTTTCAAAAAAATAAGGGAAGGCCAGCCCTATCTGTTTAAACTTCCTGCTCATTTTCTTGTTCATTTCCTCAGACCCCTCCTCCACCTGCCCCCTTCCTGCTCCACTCCCACATTGGTGCTGAGCTCTTGTTTTTACTGTGGTCCAGGGAGGCCTCCGTGTTGAATTTGCATCCATGGGGGACCCTGCCCAGCAGTTACCTCTCACCTGCTTTTCTGGAACTGCAGCTTTGTCCTTCCAGTTATGGAAACCTTCTTACCTCAGCAGAGTTCAGTATATTGCAACTCCAAGGGAGAGGCATCGATTCCATCAATATATAAACAGTAGTCCCTGAGAATACGCTGTTGCCTGGTAAACAAGGGCCTATTTTCATCATGCTTCTTCCTAGTTCACCTCTTTTTTTTTTTTTTAGAAGACTATGTCTTAGAGTAGTTTGCAGTTCACAGCAGAATGGAGCAGCGAGCACGGGGAGTCCTGGGTACCTGCTGCCCCCATGTGGGCACGGCCTCCCCACTAGCCCACCCCCACCACAGCGGTGCGTCTGTCAGCGTGGATGACCCCACAGTGACACGTCATCATACCCAGACTCTGTAGCTGACCTTAGGGCTGACTCTTGGTGTCATACAGTCTGTGGGTTTGGACAAATGTGCCATGGCCTGTACCAGCTGTGAGAGGAGCATGCAGAGTATTTTCACTGCCTGAGATTCCTTTGCGCTCTGTTTGTCCCTCCCGCACAAGCCCTTAGCAGGCCCTGGTCTTTTACATCTCCACAATGCCAATGTCACGTACTTGGAATGTCATACAGGTGGAGTCGTCCAGTAGTAGCCTTTCCAAATCAGCTTCTTTCACTTAGCAATATGCATTCAAAGTTCCTCCATGTCTCTTCATGGCTTGATATCTCATTTCTTTTCAGCGCCGAATAACATTCCATTGTCTGGACTGACCGCATTTATCCACTCACTGAAGGACATTGTGGTTGCTTCCAGGTTCTGGCAGTTATGGATATAGCTGCTATCAGCATCCACGTGCAGGTTGTATGTGGACATGTTTGCAACTCACTGGGCTAAATACCAAGGAGCGTGATTACCTCACTTGTTTTTAATACACTGCTGCATCTTTGAGGGACAGAACTCTCACTTAGCAGCTCTCCAGGAAGAATATGCTCAAAGTGTGTGCCAAGGGGCCCAGGCCACCTGACCTCCCCGGAGGGCGGCACAGTCAGCAGCACGGGCTTCAACAGCCCCTTCCCCCAGGCTTCACCGTCTGAGCCTTAGTTCTGTAGCTTGTAGTATTTCACAGTTTAAATTTATTTCTTTCAAGCCAAGATGCCATCATGTATGGTCCAGAAACCCCCCCCTAGTTTATGGACTTCAGGAGTATAGTGACAGTTGATGGCCCCAGTGGGCACCCTGTACTGTTCCAGGATTCTGGGCTGTTTCTGAATCACTCAAGAAAAAGCCAGTATGTTTCTGGGGAGCTTACTGGTTGGGATTTTAACTTCCAGACACTCAGCACTGAAATTTAATAAAGTGTGCACCATGTTCTGACCACTAGGTAAGAACATTTATGGTTCAATACTTACTTTAGTTACACACAGTGTTATTAGAAATGCAGTTGCAGTAGTTTTGAAGGCCAGGAAGCATAGAAGAAATAAAGGAGCTTTTTAAGTGATTCTCATTATGCTGGAGCTTGGCAGCATCCGAGATGGTTCATGTGCCTTGGCTGTTTATACTGATGTCCAGGCCAGGATTCTGCCTGCTGTAAGGTGGTGAGAGCTGGCCCCCCGTGAGAGCAGCCTGAACCCAGGTTGGTTTGTACAATCCTTGATTGGGGATGATGAGAGCCGCTTCTGCCCACGGGATGGCTGGGCAGACAGAAGGGGACCCTGAGCCCTGAAGGTCAGCAAGGACAGGCAGCCTGCTTGGCTGCGCGGTTGGGTGTTTCTGGCACACAGAGGGAGGGAGGCACGTGTGCAGGACTGGACTAGTCAACTCCATTAACTAGGGAGTCGTTTTAAAAACAAAGTCAGGTGGGACACACAGATTTTGCTGCTGTGCAAACAGCACCCCGGATGACTCTGATTCTTAAGCAGGCCTCTGGGCAGCTAGCCTCTGGCATTCTTCAGTCCTGAATCTGATGTCTGTGAACTGCTCCTGTGTGGACCTGAGGCCAGTAAGGAGCTGAGGAGGGTCTCTCCCACTGAGTGCCTGTGGTAGGGGTGCCACTGAGAGGGCATTTGCAGGAAGGTGCTGATGTTCAGGCCCAAGAGGCAGACGGACCCCCAGTCTGGCACGCACACGGGCCCACAGTGCATACTGGACCTTGTGAGTGCTGCAGGGGCCTCAAAAGCAGTTCTCCGAGTGTCACAGCAAAGGGGCTGCTTGCTGTCGGCTGGCTTTGTGGGAGGCGCAGAGGCAGCCTCAGAAAGCCCAGGCTCCTGTCTGGAGCTGACCTTGGATGTCCTCGGGGGCCCCCCGGTGCGCACAGCGCTGTCCGTCCCACGCACTTGAGATGCCGCAGTGAAGTTGACTGGCCCCCAGTTTGGAAAGAAATTGTAAAGGAATAAGTGCTTAATTGTCTCTCATCAAATTCATTAAGAGGACACATTAATATTTATAAAATTTCACAGGAAGGTGAAATTTTATAAATATTAATGTGTCCTCTTAATGAATTTCAAGTCCGGAGTGTCTCAGTTTAATTTTGGAATAGTAATGAGCTGCACAGAGAAATCATAACCAATGGAGTTACTTGTACCAAATAACTTGAAAAGCAAAATTACCAAAATCCTTTTAAAGTTTAATTGCAGAAATTACATTTAATGTAGAAATGTGAACGTCAGTATGTTTGAGTGTATTGGTTGCAGCCAGATGTGCTGGTGAAGGTCTAACATCTGGCTGTGGGGGAGCAGCTGACGGGTGGCACCTGCTGAATGCTGGTGGAGCCCGCATCCCCCCAGGGCCTGTTGCAAGCCCCCAGGGGACTCTTGGAGCCCAAGCCAGGCTGGGAGGAGCAGTGACATGGCTGTCATGTGTAGGTGTGCATCACATCCTGCACATGCAATAGGTATAAATAACCTCAAGAGCACAGATAGTAGCAAAATCTACTAAGGTACTCAGGAAATGGTGATGAGTTTTGAGTATTTATTTACCTTTGTGGGTTTTTTTTTGCAGGGGGGACAAAAAAAACACTCTTTTGAAAAACAGATTTTACTTTTTAGAGCAGTTTCTCAGTAAAACTGAGCAGAAAGTAGAGAGAGTTCCTTCCTGCCTCCCCCCTCACACACGCACGGCTTCCCCGACTGTTAGCATCCCCACCAGACATTGTTTCAATGGATGAACCCACAGTGACGTGTCTCTATTGCCTGAAGTCTTACTCGTGGTGGTGTACATTCCTGTGTGGTACACACATGGGTTTTGAGAAAAGTGTCCGTTATCACAGTCTATCGCAGGTACAGAGAATTTCCCTGCTCTAAACATTCTCTGTGCCCAGCCTATGTGGCCCTCCCTCCCCTCTAGCCCCTGGCAACCTCTGATCTTTTTACTGTCTTTATAATTTTACCTCAGCCTGAATGTCATGTACTTGGAATCATGCAGTCTTTTCAGATTTCATTTTATTGTGGTAAAATACATATAACATAAAACTTCCCATTCTAAGCATTTTTAATTGTGTACGTTTTGTACCTTCCCAATGTTGTGCAGCCACCAGGGCTGTCCATTTCCAGAGCTTTCCCATCGCCTCAGCAGAGGGGAGCTCTGCTGTGTCAGGGTGTTCTCATCCCTCCCTCGCCGCTGGTAAACGCCACCAGCTCCGCCTCCGTGCGTTTGTCTGTTCTAGGGACCTCGGGTGAGTGGTCGCGCACCACTTGTCCGTCTCTGACTGACATGGTGCCCTCAAGGCTCATCTGTGTTTCAGCATCTGTTAGAACCTCCTTCCTTTCTAAGGCTGAGTAGGGTGCTGTTGTGTGGGTATGCCACATTTGGTCACTTCCTCTGTTGACGGACATTTCTGTTCTCACATTGTGGCTGCTGTGAACAATGCAGTGAACCGTGGCATACGTGTGTATGTTCGTGTTCCTGTGTTGAGTTCTCTTCGCTGGGTACCTCGGAGTGGAAGTGCTGGATCAGATGGTAATTCTCTGATTCCTTTTGAGGGACCCTCTCCCTGTTTCCCACAGTGGCTGCCCCATCTTACGTCACCTCCAGCCAAGCACGAGGTTCCCATTTCTCCATTTCCGTGCTCACACTGCTGTTTTCCTTTCTTTAAATAACAGCCATCCTTAAGAGTGTGAGGTATGTTACTTTGGTTTGTAGTCCAATGTGATCGTAAGTTTGTATCATTTAATTTTTAATAATGCCTTTAACAACAGGTTCAAAAAATTCCTAAAAATTTCACAGTCAGCTCTCGTGAGTTGGTGCAAGCCGGCATCCGTACACTGCTGGGTGCAGCCTCCAAAACTAGGAATGTCCAGGGCACACAGAGATCTTAACATGCTCTGACATCCATTCTTTACCAAGTAGTAAATGCCAGAGTCTTCATGAGAACACGCGTTCTGCTACTATGGGCAGAGGATATATGTTCTTTATAAAAAACATGCTGCTTCTGTTAGGAGGTGAACATTGTCTTGGGTAAATATTTCCCAGATAAGAGCGAGTTAAGGCCTGAGACGTGAGAGGGAAAGACACCTGGTGTGTCTGTGGCAGAGGCCTCGGAACCACCTGTGGCGCTGGCTGTGCATCCAGCTGTCAGCGGCTTCCCTCTGCGTTTTGTCCTCCTCTGGGTTTGGTGACCTGAGGCTTCTTCCCCTGCTGTGCTCCAGGGAAGATACCAGTTTCCAGGGAGATTCGCTGTAGTCTGGTATGCCATCTCACTGGTTGACTCCGAGGGTGAATCTTGGCCCAGATGAAGCCCACACGGTGCTGCCCTGGGGTCGGAGCAGCACATGTGCTTCGGTGCTGTGATGGTCTCAGATCTGGGTGCCACGGAGGCAGGCGGGGAGCCCAAACAGCCTCCCAGAAAGCATTTGTGATAGTCCACACGCATGAGCCTGGCCACATTTTGGTGACCTCCTGGTCACTCTGGGAGTAGAAGGGAGCTGTGTGTGTGTGTGTGTGTGTGTGTGTGTGTGTGTGTGTGTGTGTGTGACTTCTGATGCCGTTTTGCATCCACTGCCCGCGAGCCTGTTTCTGCCTCCGGTGCTGCCTCCGGTGCTGGACTGTGCAGTCACAGCCGACATCCGAGCTTCCATCACATTTTTGCTTGGCATGTTTATTTTTGTTAAGTGCTCTATTATTTTTTATGAGCTCAGAGTTGTAGAAATGTAAGGAATTTGGCCCTTGACTCAGCTTCTTGATGGAGCCAACAAAGGACTACTGATCCGACACAAAGCTGGGGAGAGTCACAGTGTGACCCTGCCTCTGTCTGTGACCCCCGTGGAGTTCCAGCTAATTTGGGCTGCAAGCCGGAGACTGCTGGCCCACCAAGCTCCAGGCTGAATCTTTGTTCCTCACAGTCTTGCATTCACTCACCTCAGAAAGCCAAAAGCCTTCTTCTTGTCCTCTTTGCAGATTTCCAAGGAACTGTGGGTACATAATTAATGTTTAGAAGGTAGATCATATCACCCGGTGGGAGAGCCCAGCTCCCGTGTGCCTTACGTGCCCGGCTGATCGTCACACACCTCCTCCACCCACTGCAGAGGCCCCCTGTCCTGTGGCTGGATGGAAGGAGCCCCTTTGCCAGTTTGCATTCACTTTTCCACAGGCCCAATTCTAGAATAAAGGGTGTTTTCAGTCTTTCAGCCTCCTTTATTTTTCCCATCTGAAAACAAAGTCCTTCTTGTTTTATTACTTCAAAGAGGAACCTAGGGGGTCCCAAGGTCATGGAATTTTGGGGACTTCCAGGTCATTTAGCTCATCTGTGCTGTGCCCCCGCCCCTCCCCAGCATAGGCTCAGGACACAGGCTCCCCTCTGCCCCCCACAGCTGAGGGCTGGACCTGCAGCCTCTGCTGGGAAACTTCTCACAAAGGCTGGTTAACTCACATTCCTCCAGGCAGTCCATTTCCATTTTTGGAGGGATGGTTTATAAATTGAGAAGTAACTTGGAGTCCCAAATGGGAGTGCAGTGGCCCACGTTCCTATCATTTTTAGTTTGGCCTGGCGGCCAGGGGTGGCAGGTCACCAGCTGAGCAGGTCAGAGGCCGCTGGGTGGGGGTGCTGGAGAGGGTCTGGGGCAGTGGCGCAGCTGGTGCAGAAGCTTTGCCAGGGGCTGGGGGCGCCTCTGGGTGGGGCCTTCACGACAAGGCTGTCTCCATTTAAAACAGTTTGTCCCATTTTCGGTCTGTATCACCCAGTGTGTCCCAGTTTTTGGTTCAGAAAATGTGATCTGCAGTAGAAGCTGGGTACAGATGAGACGGTTGCTAGCCCAGGAAGACAGCTGGGGTTCTGGGGGTAGCTAAGACCAGGTGATTTCCTGTTATTTTTTAGGCCAGTGACCAAATCCTGGTGCACCCAGGGTCAGAGTCCCAGGGACTGCTCCAAAGGGCCCCTTCAATCTATTCTGCTCGGTGTGGATGGGGGGTGATTTCAGAGTTCTCCTTACAATTAGGCACTTGTATTAAATCGGCGTTTCCTTCACTGATTTTGCTTATCACTGCCTTTCAGATCTGGTAGGCCTGGGGGACAAGGTGGGGCTCAGTCCTACTGGTGCTGGCCGGTGGATGACTGCCCGGCCTTCTGTGCCTGTTGCTTCGTTTCATCTCCACAGCAACCCCGCAATGGGAGGACGATTCTCCTTTTACGGATGAGGAAGCTGAGGCTCAAGGGCCATGTCTCCCTGGCCGCAGGTCTAGGCACCGGCAGAGCCCGGGCCGGAGGCGGTTCGCCCTCCTCCCTTTCGGCTCCACCTTGCTGCCAGCTGCGGGGCCTCCCAGGCTTGCTACCTGGTGTTTGGCTGGGGAGGGCCGGGAGGGATGCGCCCGCGGCCTCCGCCAGATGGAGGTGGTCGGCACACTGTCCGCAGAGCGTGAAAACATCGGGCTGGTCCAGAGCCGGGAGGAGGGACGAGCCCTAAGGTTTGGGCCCCTCCCCCGTGGCCTCGGGTGGATGTTTGCGTGGGACGTGTTTGGGTTTGGATTTCAGACTTATTCTTGAATTTTTATTTCAGGACATAACTTGGCAAGATGAACACTCCGCTCCGTTCTCCTGGGAAACAAGGGTAAGTTGGATTAAATTTAGATTTGTTTGTCCTTGTAAAAAATTGCTTAGTTATGTATTTTTCAGCATTTGATAGACTGGTGGCCCCACAACCAGGCTGTGGGTGACGCGCCCCCTGCTGGTGGACAAGGGAGGAGCTGGAGAATTGTGGGGAGCCGGGAAGTTGTGCGGCCTCAGGTGCCCTTTGCCTGGGGTGCCCAGCCATGCTCCGGAAGCAGGGCGGGAAGCAGCGTGGGCCCTTCAGGGGCCTTTTCTCTGCTCCTACCTCCGCCCACAGCGCGCAGCACCTGGGTGGGATGCTCCATAAGCCAAGGAGTTTATGTCGCCTTCTCTTTTGGCGTGGTAACAACTACTTTTATTAAAATGAAATCAGGGCAGTAAGCCAGGCGGAGAAAGACAAGCACCAAATGATTTCACTCATCTGTGGAGTAGAAGAACAAAGAAAAAACTGAAGGAACAAAACAGCAGCAGATTCACAGAACCCAAGGAGGGACTAGCGGTTACCAAAGGGAAAGGGACTGGGGAGGGAGAAGGGGATTAAGGGGTATTACGATCAGCACACATAATACAGGGGGGCACAGGGAAGGCAGTATAGCACAGAGAAGACAAGTAGTGACTCCATAGCATCTGACTACGCTGATGGACAGTGACTGTAATGGGATGTGGGGGGAACTTAATAATGGGGGGTAACCATAGTGTTGTTCATGTGAAACCTTCATAAGATTCTATGTCAATATGTTAACTTAAAAAAAATGAAGTCAGAGGGCAACAGAGACAGTAAGTTGGGTAGGTGTGGGGCTGAGAGAGACCGTGGCCGAGAGGAGACCGCAGATCCACCGGAACTGTCTGGACAAGCAGGCCGGCTGCAGGCGCGAGAGTCCTGGGGGTGGAGGAGGGGAAGGGAAGACGCGCTTTGTGCCTGGGGGAGCCCGGGAGCCGGGTGATGCGCACACGTGCGCTGGCCCCCACGAGCAGCAGTCCAAGCCAGCGTGGGCCCCTGCCCTGACCTCCGAGTCACTCATTTATCATTATTATTATTGCCAGAGTGTCTTGAGAGGATCAAGCTCAGCTGTGTTTAATTCATTCCCCCGACCCACTGTCTGATCCAAGGAAAAGAGGGAGAAGAATCTTGGACCACTCAGCGCTGGGTGCCAGGGGGCTCTTTCCTTAGTGGGCGCGGTGAGGGCGGCTGTGGCCAGCACTGGGCTCCGATAGCTATGGGGCTCGTTTCCTCACCTGCCCCTGCAGTTACTCGTCCCAGCAGAAATGAGCGTCCAGGGGGCGTGCATGGAGACTGGGGGAGAGCGTGGCACAGCAGTGAGGGAGTGGGTGCCAGGGCCCCGAGAGGCCCTCCCGTGGGGGCCTGTGTCTGAGGAGGAGATGTCTGACGGGTTCAGTGGGTGAGTACAGCTGGTACGTTGCTCATGGGCGGCATTCGGTAAATGATTGCTGGCTGCCCAAGCAACAGGAGCGCCTCATGACGTGGAACCCCGTGAAAGCGAGGTGATTCTCAGAGTTAGGAGGTGGTCTTGAGAGTACATGGCATCGATCCAGATGAATGCGCTCATTTGGCAAGCTCGGAGTCCTGCTGCCTTCAGGGTGCCATTACATTGGGTCCCAAGCACCCTAAAAATAAAGATGCAGATATCTGCATCTTTAATGTGCTACTTTTTATTTCCACTGCAGCTAAATAGCCTAGGTTTGTGCAGAGGGCAGGGTGATGGACTGGTGTGCCTGGAGGTGGAGTCCCCCTATGGACATGGACACCGTGGGAAGGGATAGCCAAGGTTGAGGTTGGAGGAGTGAAGGATGTCAAGGAGGGCCTGGAAATACAGCAGCTCCTACGTCCAGCGGTAGATCCTTTGTCTAGTGACACTGCAAAGGCAGGTGTAGGTGGGTGGGAAGAATGTCTTCACACTGGTATTCAGCCGGGGGCCTTGGTACACCTTGGAGATGGGCTCCACAGAGGGGTGACTGTGAGGAGCTCTAAGCCAGAAGATGCCATCTTGGGGTGGTGGGCAAATAGATGCTCTGCAGGGCAGGGGTGAGCAGCTGCGCCTGTCGCGGCCCAGAAAGTGGCAGACTCCCCAGGACTGGGCCCTGGGTCTGGTGATACCACCGCGATACAGGCCCAAAGAAGTCAGCGGTTGAGACGGCCTGAGCTCCAAGCCCATGTGCGCCTCGTGAGAGTATCTGCTCTCTCAAGAATCACCTCTTCCAGTGTTCCTGGATCTGCTGTATGTAGGACCGGGCAGTTCATCTGTTAGCTGACTTGCTGCAGGTAACATTTTGGGACAAGGGTGCCTGGGGCAGGGGCTGGGATGGGGCTCAGCTCCTGGGCCAATGTGGGGACAGCTGCCTGGAAAGGGGCTCGAGCACAGGGGCAGCTAATGCAGTCCAGTGTGGCTCCCTGCCCCGGTGCTGACTGCCTCAGCGACAGGCCTGGGCTCTTAAGAGAAGGCTGATAAAATCAAGTGAATGTGAGTTGCTCATTTTGACTTGCATCCTTTTAGTGGAAAGTGTGGGCTTTGTGGCTCAAGAATTCTTAGTCCGTTTCATGTTCCCTTTCAACGGGGGAAAACCAGCTGAATCCATGAAGTGGGGAGCTCACTCTGTCCCCCCGTCAGTATGATCTCTTGAGGTCAGGCTTAGTCTACTGTTAGAGCCTTGTGGAGGCAAAAGAGAGAGCATTCCAGAGAGAGAGGAGCTCATCCCTCCCCTTGTTCACGGTCGGTACCAAGTTCCAGAGGTCCTCGCATGCACCCTTCCCCAGCCTTCGGCTCCAGTGCCTGCCTCCTTCCCGGGGGCTCACAGTCTGATAGGAGTGTCTTTGGGGACGTGGCTTTAGCCAGGGCAGGTGGCTCCGGGCTCCAAGCGCAGGCCCGGGCAGATACTGCTTCTTGCTGTCCCACGTTTGACCCTTGCCTCCGTCCGTCAGTTCCCTGCTGATGCGTAGCAGGCTGCCGCACAGCTTCGTGGCGTAAGCTCTCGGTTCTGTGGATTGGCAGTCTGGGCAGTACTCAGCTGGCTGCTCTTCTGCTGACCTTGCCTGGGATGTCAGGTCATCCCAGGGCTGACAGGAGCCAGTCACTCTGAGATGACCCTGCTACTTGTCGGTTGATGCTGGCCGTCAGCCGGGCTCCACGTGGGTGTGGAAGAGTTCAGCAGCTGGAAGAACAACAAATAGGGGCGGGAGGGGAGGCCCACAAGGCCTCTCCAGGCTTAGGCTTAGAAATTGCACTGTGGTAGTTCTGTTTCGTTCTGGCCAAAGTGAGGCCAGCCCAGCCAGGTTCAAGGTGTGAGGAAATAGGTCGCACCTTTGGCGAAGTGGCAGAGAATTTATTGATTTTTCAGTCTGAGGTTCTGTACCCTGGAAGGTGTGACACTAGGTCACTTCATTTGGTTGTTTATTGACCATCCTTTGACTTTTTTTTTAACTGTGGCAAAATACACATAAAATGTACCAGCTCAGTCATCTTGAAGTGTACAGTTCAGTGGCATGAACTACATTCACATTTGTGTGACCATCACCCCTGTCCGTCCACGGACCTCTTTTCATCTTGCAAACTGAAACTGTGTCCCCATCAGACACTGACGCCTGCCCCTGCCAGCCCAGCCACCCTCCATCTACTTTCTGTCTCTATGATGTCATTCATTGATTTTAAAAAAAAGTCAGTGGACATATAGTGTGTATCCTTTCTAGGTCAGATGTTAGACTAAGATCCAGCACTGAACAAACACTTCTGCAAACAACAGCCCAGGGAGTGGACAGCTTCCTTCAGTGGAAAAAACTTCTGCAGGAGAAAAGCTTTAGCCACACAGCTGTTCTTTGTGTCATTTTCCCCCACTGGGCACATATTTATACATGTGTTGGTAGCTGTAATCTCATGCCTTCCTCCAACTATTCAGATCAATATAAGCTAAGTGCCCTGCTCTTTCTCAGCTCTGACTTTTCATAGGACTGCTAGGCAGATCGTCTGAGGCCAGGGTAAGCGTGACCCACGGTCCCGACTGTCGGGGGCAGAGCTAAGAATCCCAGGGATTCGGGTTTCCTGCCCAGTTGCTGCACCTCTGCGTGGGCTCCTTCCTTTAGGCCAGCCCATGGTGGCCCCACCTACAGAGAATGAGCAGGTTTTGGGCTTGGGACCTGGGGTCACTGCCTAGTCAAAGGCACTCAGAGCAGGAGAGCCCTTGATGGCGGGGCGGGTGTGCAGCAGTCTCTGTGCTCAGCTGTGCCCTCACTCCGAGTCCTGCTCAGTCTTCCAGCTCATCCCTCTTTACCTGGGTCACCTCCTTCCCAGGCTGACGCGGGCCTGGGGCCTCGGTGGCTCCATCGTGGGAGGGCAGCTCAGGGAGAGCAGCCTGCCCAGCTGAGGCCGGGTGCTCATGGTCGCGGGGTTTCCCACTCGTCTGTCAGCTTGGCAGGCGTGGGCGGGGAGGGGGTGCCTGTGGGCCCTCTGGCGGATTCCTCTCTCATGCCGCTGATGCTTCAAGAGGAAAAAACTCAGCCCTTGGAATGCTCCGGCGGGGGGAGGCAGGGAGCAGAGAGGCCTCTGGGCATTCTCCCGTGGGCCTGGGCTGGAGGGTTTGGAGGACATGCCTGCTGAGGCAGGTCCGGCCCTGGTGCTGGGCCGCTGGGCTCTGGGGAGCCCCCGCCCCCAACACACACATGTGCTTTTTCCTTTGTGCTGCCAAGGCTGTCTGGCTTTTTCCTTTGTGCTGACCTCAGTCCTTCCCATGTTCAGCTGCCCATTTTGGGGGTAATAAGTAGGAATGGTTGTATGGATTCCCCGATTCCTTTGATATCAAAAGATACCTGATGACCCATGTGGACCATTTCCAGAGTAGGGGGGCCTTCAGGCACCCCTACGGGAGACAGATCGGCACTCACGCTCAAGCACGTCCTCTGCGCCATGCTCCGCGTCTGGGATTTGCACGCACATCGAATTATCCTGCCCTTGGGAGCTGGGTGTCATTGTTCCCGCTGTGGATCAGAGCTCCGGCCGGGGCTGAGGGATGGTGGTAACTAGCAGGCGGTTGAATCGTTGAAGGGAGATTGCAGTCTGGGTCTGTCTGTGGCTTGCGGGTGTCTCCTGCCCGTGGGCGTCAGAGGCCATTCAGTCGAGGTGTTCCCTGCATGGAGGATTCCCCTGGTTCCGAGCCACGGCTCTGCTTGCTGGCCCTCCTCGCTGCCAGCTGAAAGTTTCTGAGAAACATGGTAGCAGCAGCCATCCTGCCACTTGTTACAGTGCGGGATCCCCGTTTGGGCCCCTGGGCCCTGCTCCCCGAGACTCCCCCATCTCTGTCCAGTGGCCGTCTCCCTCCTCCCTGTGCTGTCCCTGACCTGACGTCCTGACGCCCAGGGGCTTTCCAGCCAGCGCCCCCTCCAGCCCTCAGCCCCGTCTCACAGGCCGCCTTGGGGCTGTGTTCCTCTGACCTCGGCACCTCTGTTGGCCCTCTGAGCAGGCCCAGCTCCCCCCCAGACCCTGTGCAGGTCCAGCGGCAGCCAGCAGCTCACACGCCCCCACCTTCCCTCGGATCCTCATGACAACCTGTTTACAGATGAGAAGCGAAGGGGTGTCAGCTGGAAACTGGAGCCCGGGGGCAAGTGCATGTGCCCGTCCTTGGTGCTGTGGTGGAGGGGGTGGTGTGCCAGTCCCTCAGGCCCTGCTGCTCCCTGCTGGCCTGCAGGGCCTGACCCTGTCTCAGTGCCAGAACCTGCTGTCTCTTCCCTGCTAGGCTGTCACGTCCCCATATTTTGTGATTTCCAGTTTCTATTATCTTCCCTTCTTTCTCCCCTTCCTTCTTTGGAGGGGGAAGGGGAGAATAGATGTTCAGTGGTTTGTGGATTTATGCAGATTTGCTCCAGTATTCGATCTTATTTTCTGACAATATTTCTGCAGCCTTTGTCTCAATAATTTAGACCTGCTGGAAGCTGCCAAGCCAAACAGTTCGTTTTGGCTGCATGCACTCCCCTTTACTGAAATATCCCACATTCCTCTCCAGTGAGGGGGCCGTAAAAATAGATGCTGGCCTTGGTTGTGGTGGTTCTGTTTTTAGAACAGATGTGGCCAGCTGAGACCCAGTTCCCCTTGCAGGCCACCACTGCCCGGCCTGGTCCTGGCGGTGGACTGACCTCGGGCGCATCCCCCTGGCCACAGCCAGCGCCTGGACGGCGAGGGGCTGTCCACAGTCCACCGGGGCGGGGGGCGGGTGTCCTGCTTACGCCCACACTGCTCCCGCCTCACAGGTGGAGTAGGACAGTGGGCCGGACCCACCCGGCTTCCTGTCCGTGCCCAGCAGGAGAGCCAGAGCCCGTTACTGTCAGCTTCTCTTCTCAGGCAGTGTCCTCTGCTGGCCCCCCTCGGTGCTGCTCAGTGAGGGGGCCAGGCCAGTGTCACCTCCTTTCCCAAGAGCTCCGACTCCACACCTGGGAAAATAGGCTTTTTTTCCAGAAATAAAAAAACTGCATCTTGAACTTCATTGTCTTTGCGCTTTCCCGTGCTCATCACAGGGTCCAGGAGTGGTCCCCCAGCTAGCCTACCCTTTCTGCAAGGCAGGGCTGCCCCCCTCTGGCCCACTGACCTGCCCTGGGGAGAGCAGGTCCCCCTCCCAGCCGTGTCCAGAACCTCCAGTATGGGTACAGCCTTGAAAAGCGTGAGGTCAGAGCCCGCAGCAGCCCCGGGTCACAGAGAAGTCCGCGGGACAGGACAGCGGCTCCATGGCAGTGCCCCTGGCCAGTTCAGACTCCACGGCCCGACCCTGGGCACCCAGAGTGGGGACTCCAGTCACCCGGGCTCCGCTGTTCCAGGCACAGACACCACCTGCGTGTCCCAGCCACGGGCAGCGTGCCGTGACCTGGTGACCAGAGGGGGCGCAGGAGGGGCACCTCTGTGCGTCCCATTTGGGTGT
The DNA here is from genome assembly GCF_030020395.1 of Manis pentadactyla. Classification (NCBI taxonomy): domain Eukaryota; kingdom Metazoa; phylum Chordata; class Mammalia; order Pholidota; family Manidae; genus Manis; species Manis pentadactyla. Next base: position 28,662,068 of record NC_080030.1, read on the forward strand.
CTAGTGGGCCTGGGGCCCGGGGAGGCGGGCGGCACAGCCAGCAGAAGCCGCCCAGCCTGTCCCGGAGAAAAGGGGGAGCGGCCCGCAGGAAGAAGGCCTGGGTGGGGCGGAGTCAAGGAAGCCAGGGGCAGTAAGACGACTTTGGGGCGGCCAGGGCTGCCGAGTGCACGGGAGGTGGCGCCTCACGGGACCGCACACTGCGTGTCTTTGCAGGTGAGTGTGGAGCCGCTTCTCGCCCTTGCTCCTGGTGTTGCGTACCTACGGAGCCCCTTTCACGCGTAACCCCCCCCCCGGGGGGGAGTGACACCCTGGGGCCGCGGTCCTGGGAGGAACGACCTTGCCCTGCTCCCCACCCTCCGCCAGGCATCTGCTGGGGTTACTGGCCTGGGGCTGAGACGTGAGCCGGACAGGAAATAGGCCCTTTGCTCCTGTTTGCTTCACTCCCCCTCCTTCCCAACAGGTGTGTGTTTAAATACAAACAACAAACCCAAATCGGAGGACTCTCTTTTAAAGAAGATGGCAGTCACATTTTATTTGCAGAGTAAAAACAACATACACCTGGGGAAAAAGGCCCAGAAGCAAACAGGTCAGGACTTCTTATTCTCCAAGTGTCCCGGCTCGCTAGTCCCCTTTCCCTGGAGCCCCCCAAACCAGCTAGCCACGTCTGTCAGCAGAGCCCTCTCCTCCCGCCAGATGGCGCCCTCCCCGGGGAGCTGTCCCACGGTCCCCGATTGCCCAGGTCGTTGCTCGGGTGCCCTTGCAGCGGTGGCCCGAAGCAGTCTCGGAACTGCCGCGGCCGCCTGTGTCCCCAGTGTCCCCGGCTTGGCCCGTGGCTGCTCTCCGCGTAGACAGATGTTTAGCTTAGTCTTCCGGAGGCTCCTATGCGGGGATCCCCCCTGGAGGGATTGCCTAAAAAGCCTGGGGTTTGACACACTGCTCACTCTTAAGTGTCTTCTATACACTGCAGTTTCCACATAAAAGTCAACTCTGTTCTCTAAATCTTGGTCCCTACTTCTGAGATATTTTTAGCATTTTGTTTGTTTAAAGAAACCATCATCTCTGCCCACAGTCTCCCTGTTTTCTGTTGTGGAATTTGGAAAAATGCAGGTATTGACAATGGTTCACCCAGAAAGTGTCCTTTAAAAATCAAGTTAGATCGTTGACACCCTTACAGAAATCCTGTTGTGTGCATGGCTCTGGTTAACATGGACGATGTCCCTGGCGGCTTCTGGCTTTTATGCATGGCATGCTGCCCGGCATGGCCTCAGGCCTTGGAATCATTGATCCAGGGTAAAATCCCAGCTGTGCCATTTCCTAATGGGCTAGTGACCCAGGACGGTTCACTCAGTGGCTCCAACCCCCCATTTTCTCACTTGTAGAGTGGAAGTGAAAAATAGGCAAACTAAAAACCCAAAAACAAAAACATGCCTCTCAGTAATCTGCATTTGTTCTGAACCAGAGCTTCAAGCAGCCTTTGTGATTTGAGCTCTAGTTCTTCACGGCCTCATCATCTCATCTTCTGCCTTGAGGAGAGACCTCTGGCCATCAGAACTCGGGCTTTTAGAAGTCTGCTTTTGTGTTTTGATGTTTCACTTCTGGAAATCTCTCTGAAGAAGTGAACTCCACCTGGGGTAGAGCTATATGCATGCAGATGTTTTGTGGCAACCTTAATTAAAACAACACAGGTTAGAAGCAGCAGATTGTCTGTCCAATAATAAAAAAGTGGTTAAGTAGATGGTGGGACCAGCTGCTCAGCTGTCTTGCACCCCTTAAAAATGATGGTTATAGAGACCATGTAACACCCTGGATGATGCTTGTGATTTACATGGAAAAAAATGCCCCAAATTATATGCATAACAGAACTGCAACCTCATAAAACATGGACATGGAGAATATTACACAAGAATATAAAAAACAGTGGTAGTCACGGGAAGAAATGAATTTTTTCCTCTTTTTTCTAATTCCCAAACCTTCTGTATTGTAGTTTTATTAATTGTTTTTTAAGGGGGCATTGTATGAGGGAGCACAAATAGTGAGGAGGAGAAAAGGTTTCAAGACTGATTTTAGAAATGATTGGGATCAGAAATTGCTTGTTCTGCAGAATCTGGGGGACGATGTCCTCTGGTGTGAGGGGTTTAGGGTTCCACCTAATGACCGGTTTGCTGGAACATCTCCACGCTGTCATTTTGGAGGTCGCCGTGCCAGTGGCACCGAATCAAGGACAGCATTTCTGGGGCGCTCAGTTGCAGGGTACGGGCTGTGCAGGTACCAGGCCATGCCCTGGCCTCTGGGGTCTGTGATCTAAGGTGGTGATGGGGCCCTGGCTGAGAGGAGCAGGACCCAGTGAGAGTGGGGAGCGGGGCCGCCTGGGGGGTCTCAGAGGAGAGCCCTGCAGCCGTGGGGTCTTGGTCCGGCAGGCCGCAGCTCGGGGCTCAAACAATGGCATTTATTTCTTGCAGCTCTGGAGGCTGGAAGTTCAAGATCAAGGCGATGGCGTGGGAGGTTGGGTGGGAGCCCTCCTCCTGGCCTGCTGCTGTGTCCTCACACGGAGGGGGAGGTCTTCTCTTACTCTCCTGATGAGGGTGCTGGTCCCATCGTGGGGTCCCCTCAGGACCTAAACGCCTCCCAAAGTGCCGCCTCCTAACCACACCACTTGGGGGGGTGTTTAGAGCCGCAGTGGGTGACTTTGGGGCGCACAGACGTGCAGTCCTCAGCAGGCCCGAAGGTGGAGGGCTGGGTCTCTGCAGCTGCCCTCAGGCCTGCCCTTGACCTCGATTCAGTCCAGGAAAGCAGGGTCTGGCTCTGGGGTAAAGGAGGGGAGGCCGGGTGGGCCGGGTATGACCCTCACCGCGGTGCCATGTTGCTTGAGCCATGCACCCCCTCGTCACCTGCCAGGGAGGGCATCCCCCACCAGGCAGCTCCTCAGGAAGGTTCTGGAACCACCTCAAGGGGACGCTCACTGCGCAGAGGGCGTTAATCCTGAGTGAGAACTGGAGCGTGAGCCATTCGTGGTGCCTTCGCACAGCCGCAGCTGGCACCCTGTTGCAGGGGTGCGGTGTGCCCTGGAAGTCACCCCTCAGGGCAGAAAGCCAGAGTGCTGCTGCTGGGGGTGGTGTGGCGGCGGTGAGGGGGCTGGCGCAGCTGTGCGGGTGGTGATGAGGGCCGCTGTCTTTCTTTCTCCCGTGTCGGGCTGCAGAGCCAGATGGAGTTCAGCGTGTCCTCCTTGTCCATCCAGGAGCCGAGCGGCGGCACCGCCGGTGAGGTGCGGTGCAAAGCCTCTCAAGGGGCGCAGATGCCCCGGGCCCCCCAGGGCAGCAGGTCATCCAGCCTGGATGCTCTGGGACCTGCCCGGAAGGAAGAGGAGGCCTCCTTCTGGAAGGTCAACGCAGAGCGGTCCCGGGGGGACGGGCCCCAGGCCGAGTTCCCGTCGCTGACCCCCAGCCAGATCAAGTCCATGGAGAAGGGAGAGAAGGTCCTGCCTGCCTGTTACTGGCAGGACCCGACCCCGAAGGACAAGGAGGCCACGGCAGAAGGGCCGGGCATCCTCCACCAGGAGCAGTGTGGCCTTACCAGCATGGGCACCGAGCACGAGAGACCCCAGCCCGGCCAGGCCTGCACTGCCACCGCGGGCGACGCCACCCCCTCCGAGCCCGCGGGGGAGCCGCCTCCTCCCGAGGCCAGGCAGGAGGCCAAGGAGGACACTCTGTTCTCAGAAGCCATGCCTGCACAGGTGGGTGGTGCCTTCCCCTGGGAATGACAGGGGAGGCCTCCCCAGGATGGCGGGCTGCAGGTGCCCACACTCCCTGCCCACTCCTCGGGGGTCAGGAGAGCTGGGTTGTTACTCAGCTTGGTCACTGACAGGTGCACACGGAGACCTGTCTGTAAGTCCATCTCAATGCCCTGACTTGTTTTCTGCCAGGTGGTGTGGCCCTGGTGCCTGCTACCCTTCCCTGGGTGCCAGAGGGCAGGTACAGGAGGGGTTGGTTACAGGACTCACAGGGGAGGGCTGTCCGCGAGGGAGGGTTCGGATGCCTTTGAGGTGGGCTGGGCTGTTGGCCAGGAGGGGATCAGTCTGTGCCCCGCTGTTTCTTTCCATTTTAGTGTCATCTAGACTCCCTTTTATTTTTTAAATATATGTCTTTCATCTTGAAAATCTGAAACTGTCCCCATTGAACACCGACTCCCCAGCCCTAACCCCTCCCTCGCACCCCCTGGCTCCCACACTCATACTTTCTGCCAGTGAATTTGACTAGTACTTCATGTAAGTGGAATCTTAAAATATTTGTTTTTTTCCATCTGGCTTATTTTGCTTAGCTTAATGTCCTCAAGACCCACCCCAGTTGTAGCATCTGTCAGAATTTCCTTTTTAATGCTGAGTAATATTCTGTTGTGTAGATGTACCACATCTTGTGTATCCATTTACCTGTTGATGGACATTGGGGCCGCTTCCCCCTCCTGGCTGTTGTGAATGTTGCTGCTGTGAATGTGGGTGTACAAATATCTGTTTGAATCACTGCTTTGTATATCTTTGGGATATAGACCAGAAGAGGAATTGGTGAGTCATGTGGTGAATCTATGTGTAGCTTTTGAAGCCATGCTGTTTTCCTTCGTGGCGAGCTCAGCTGCCAGCAGCGCACGAGAGCCCATCTCCACATCTCAGCTGCACTTGTTTTCGTCCCACTTTTTTGACAGTAGCCACCCTAATGGCTGTGATGTCTCTGTCTCTGTGTGGCTTTGATCTGATTGTCTCTAAGGGGGATGTCAGCATCTTTTCATCTTGCTTGTCGGCCATCTGCATGTATACTCTGGAGAATGTCTGTTCGGGAGGCTTGCCCGGCTGTCACCGGGTGTGTGCTCTGTCGTTGTGGCCATCCTCGGGCGTCTCCTGAGTGGGACCCCACCTTCCATGCCTGTCTCGGCAGCTGAGCCTGCCAGCTGTCTTCAGGAGGAGCAGCCCCTGGTGGGAGCTGCCTTGCCAGCTCCCGCCAGCTTCCCCGCGCCCCCTCAGCCCCACGCTCCTGCCCTGTCTCTGACCTTCCTTCACGGGCTCCTTACAGGCCCACTCAGCTCGCCTCTATCCCCATCTAGTGACCTTTCTCTGATGCTGTGCAGCTGGGTCTTCTAGAGGAAGCAGTTCTATGAAAGACGTGAGTCTTCATTGTAAGGAAATGCAGGAAAGTGTGCGTGGGGGAGTGGAAAGGTCGGATAGAGCACACGCAGTTCTCTGAAGGAACAGATGTCTGAGTGCACAGAGTGCACTGCCACCACATGTAAGAAACTGGTAGGAAACCGGCAAGAGGAAAACGTGCCCGATTGTCTCCGGTTTTCCATGTTTTGGCTCACTTTGCATCTATCTCAGATGCAGCAAAACTGGCCTGAGATGAGCTTCAAGTGAAGCTGCTCAGCTACTGCCTGCCGTTGCCTCTGTGTAAGCATTTTCTGTTTGCTGGCTGTGTGGAAGGTGGGGTGTCAAAGTGTCCTTGCCCAGGAAGGCTGCAGCCCACCAGTGGAATATCTGCCTGTGTTTGGCCAGAGGAAAGGTTCTCACAGGTCACAGGTGGCTGGTGGAAACCTGCTGCAATGTGTCTGAATACAGTAGCAGCTTGAGAAAGCCCGTGCTCACAGAGGGGCCCTTCACATCAACCCCGTGTCCCTCAAGGGGGTGTCCTTGGCCTGAAGAATGTCTCTGGGTTAGGGGTTTGGGGAAATCACTCCAGAACCTTTCCCACAATCTGAAAGAAAAAGCTATACATCCCTTCCCCGTATTTTTTATTTCCTCAACTCTGAAAGCTCTTTTTGTTTTGTCTGTATGTGTGTGTGTGTTTTACATTTGAAGACCATTTTATAATTTTTTCTGTTATTCCATGACTAAATTTAAACATGCCTGTCATTCAGAAATAGAAAAGATACACTTTTCTCCTTTTCTCTGCAGGTGGGTCTGTTAAGCTGCTCGCGGGGCATGCCTGGGATCAGAGAGAGGGACATGTCAGATCTTGGCAGAGTGTAGCTTGCCCTGAGTTCTATTTAACTTTCTGGTTCCAGGCACAGAGGCAAATTGAGGTCAGGGAGCCTTGGAGACAGGCAGGCTGTTTCATTTGGGTCATTTAAAATGATATGCTGTTTTTAGATTATGCATAATTCTCATGCCTTACTTTGGTATTTTTGTCCCTTCTACAGGTCAGCTCAAGTAATGTCATCTTGAAGACAGGATTTGATTTTCTGGACAACTGGTAAAATGTGTGAGACAAAAAAAAAATCATAATACAACCCAGAACCCCAAGATGTTTTCCACAGTGGTGTGGTAGACAGGGGGGAAAAGGGCCACACTTCCCTGTGTGTTTTCCTGTTTTCTCTACACTCTTTCAGAATCATTTGGAAACTGGTAATATTGCCTTGACAAGATTTCCAGATTCTAACCTTTTTGGTAAGACCAGATAAATATGCTGTCTCCCAGGATTTGATAACAAAAGTTTCACATTTGGAATTTTTAAACACCATCAGGATTTTAGCGAGTCTTGTAACTAACACTTCTGTTTCCAGTTAGTTCTGCCCAATTTTCTCCCTCCTTTAAAGTTTCCTCAACCATGTCACAAAAATCATAAAAGTGATTTCCAACTCTTTTCTTTTTTTCCCCTCCCTTTAAAAAATGCATGGGGTTAACTTTGATGGGTGACGGTTGGTGATGGCTCTGCCATGTGACACTGGCACCCTGGCTGTGACTGCGGGAAGATCTGCCCCCGTGACCTCTTGCCAATGCCCAGCGCTTCGCTGCCGAAGGCCACATTTCTCCCGTTGTGCACCACCCTCCACCCTTACGCCTTTTCCGGAAAACGGACTGCTGTGGCACGGCGGAGGTTGTCTTTAAGCTGCCCTGATACCTATTCAAACGACACATCCTTGTTTAAGAAGAGTTGCATGTTTAAAAATTTTACGTTAACTTTTCATTATTTTGTATCTAGATTTAGTGGTTGTAGCGCTTCTGTTTTTCTTGGGTTTGTAGCGGTTTCCTTTTGGAACTTCTTTGCGACTTAGGTGCCCCTCCAGACGGCCCCTGTCCTGGCCTCCGCAGGAGGAAGGGCCGTTCTGCTCAGGCGTGGAGGACAAAGCTCTTCTGATCAGTTGTGTCAGAACCTTCCTGTGTGAGACTGGCGGGGGCAGTGGACGTCCTTGGTCCCGAGGACCGCTCAGCTGTGCCCCCCGACCCCGACCCCGACCACGGGCAGAAGTGGAGAAGTGCGTTCTGCACCGCCCAGCAGCGACCCCTGGAGACCTCTGTGGTCATAGCAGTGGCGTCTCTTGGAGCTGGACCTGCTGCCTGCCCACTGCTGCTCAGGCGGAGGCAGCTCCCAGGCGAGCTGTGCCCCGGCCGGTGCAGGGCGGCGAGGTGTGGGCGCCTTACCCTGACCAGTGGGCCCTGAGCTGCCCGAGCCTGCAGGACAGGCCCGAGTGTGACACACACACCGCCTCTCACTGTGTTCCTCTCACCTGAAGCCTTAATGCCGCGAGTTCTTCCAGCGAGCGCCTGGTTTCACATCAAAGGTGTCTTTTAAAAAATGCCTGTTTAATAGAATCTTCTGAAATGATTTCCAGAATATTTTATCTTGCTCTAAGGTAAAGCACATGGCAGCCTTTTTTTCCAGGAAAGTTTCTGCCAAAGCTGTGGCCTAGCCGACTTTTGGTTTGGTTTCTGCCAATTGTGTAATCCCCCTAAATCTCATTTGGCCCCTTGGGGTCTCGGATTTGACCTTCCTCTTTGGTGGCTGACTATATCATGGCACATCCAGGCTCTTCCTGTGCTGTTTGAGGATGGTTGAAACATGCAAGGGAAAAAGGGGTTTTAGCATGGTGGAGGGGGTAGGAGCCTAGAAATCCAGCTGTGACAGCATGGCAGGTGCCAGCCCCTCTGGCTAGCCACTGGGCTTACCACCTGCCCCTCCTTCAGCCCCTAGGGCAATGGCTGCTTTAGAGCCCATATGCTTGAAAGGGGCACAGGCTTTTTTTAAGGGTCCCTTTAAAAAAGAAAGATGTGCAGCCTTGAGTTTGTAGTCCTTGGTGTCAGTGTAGTAGGGAAAAAAGATTATATCCTGGGACAGTTAGCCCAAAGTGATCATCAGTCTGTACTTTTGGGAGGCGATTCTAGTTCCTCTCCCACTCTTTCTGTAAAGCCCAGTATGCCCTTCAGATTCTCCTGGGAGCTAAGGGGGAGTGGGGATTGTTGAAAGCTCCTGCCCCCTTTAGTACCACGTGGGGCCCAGCACCCAACGGTGTTCAGGTATCTCTTAGAATGGTGTGTAGAGTTCCATGTAGTGCAGCCTCCTGGGAGTAAATGCAGCATGGGCCCTCGGAAGGCCTGGAGGGAGTCCTGGAGTTGGATGGTGCCGCCTCGTGCTGCCTGTGGAGATACAGGGTGTGGGAAAGACAAGGCCCGGGAGGGCATGTGCTCGTGGGTCGCCTGCTGCCTCACCTGCATATCCTGCTCTTAACCCAGGGTGGTCTGGGCAAAGGTGGTCCCTTTCCCTGCCTGCTCTGTGTCTGTGTCCTGTGTATCCAAGTAAGGGAAGTTAATCTCCTATTTCCCCATGGATAATATGGATTTTGTAAAACCGGAAGTTTGTCTCTATGACTTAAAAAATACACTGTCAGCTAGTGTGTGTGCGTTTTGAGTGCCCCGGCCCCCAGCCTTCTCCGCACCTGGGATTCAGCTCAAGGATTCAGTGTCTTGCTTTGGGTAACTTTGGGGTATTTTCAGAGCTCTGCCCCAGGAAGTCAGAAACCAGTGCCTGTTCTTTCACCTGGCGGCCCCTTGCCCCATGCTCTGGTTTGGGGGTGCTGCCCACCTGGGGACCTGTGGGGGTCTGTCACCCAGCCTGCGCCGCACTCCATGCAGATGTCAGAGCCACCTCCTTTCCTCTGCGCCTCCCTTCCTTTGATACATTTTCAAAAATGAAAAATTCTTCTTGACTACTTGTAACTTGGTTGTATTTTATATTAATAGCCTTTAATAAAGCCATTTAAACTATTCTAGGTGTGTCTGTTTTGGGCATCCACTGGAGTCGGGAAGCCTTTCAGGGTGATTGCTGTTGAACACAGAGGAGAAAAAAGAATTCGTACTGGTTAAAGCCAGCTTGACACTCTCCCAAAAGCCCACTGCTTAGTGCTGACTCCCGTGCCCTGCAGGCTAGTGGGAAGCGGTGGCCAAAGAGCACAGGTCCCTAGCGGAAGGGGTGGGCTCTGTGCTGTTGGCCCGCAGGGGACCTTCCCGTCTCCAGGCTTTTCCCTATGGCAAGCTCATCTCGTAGAGTGTCTCATTCAGAAGGGCAGATGCTGTCTCCCTGAGAGCTGCCACCTTGAATCTGGTTCAAGCTTATTTTTCCTGGAATAAACACAAAATTAAGCAGGGCCAGTCAATCCTATTCCATTCATTATAGAGTGCAGGTGGTTAAGTACTAGCTGTAGATGGAGAATTTTTAGATGTCATTTTTCCGTCTAAGTTAAGATTTTAAAACTAATACCTCTTAGGAAAATGCTGATTCTGGTTGACAGACTTCTTCTAACTTCCCGTCATGCACAGTCAGGCCTTACTGCATTGGGGACCAGTGATTTCTGGCAGAGCAGGTGATTGTACTTGTGGATTTACTGGTATTCAGTGATTGTGATGAAGGTTACAGGCCAGGCAGTGTTGGATTAGTACTCCTACCTATTATGAGAGGAAGCGAAATAGCTCCCAAGCCCATAGGTTTGGCAACTTTTATGGTAGTTGAGTATATGGTCCTGACATACCTAAAAACAAAAGTTTCTATGTAAGGGGAAGCCATAACACAAGAGACAAAATATGCTTGGGTATATTCAGTACTTTGTAGCCAGGAGGGAAGATGTTGGCTCTGGGGATAGGTGTGCTCTCTTTTGGATATCCATGGGGCTTTTCTAGCAGCTTCTTTGGTCCCATGCTCGTATGCAGTCTTCTAATGAACGTAACAGTCTTTCAGTTGCCTTGGTACCAAGAGGAGGGCACCAAGGAGGAAATTGGTAATTCTGAACCCCACCCAAACTCAGGCAGAAAACATGAGCCATTCTGGATATAAGATCAACAGCAAAAAATGAAGAACAGCAATACCAACTAGAAACTTAAATTGAAAATAGCAACTCCTAATGGCAATGGAAAGCATAAAGTATTCAGGAATCCACTTCAACAAGTATACAGAGACTTCCTTCAAGAAAAGTATAAAAAGGAAATAGAAGAAGTAGAAGATCTGAATCATCCTGAATGGGCCTATGTAATATAAAAATGTACATTTTCCCACATCATTTTATAAAGTTAGTGCAACCTCAATAAAAATTGGAGTAGGATATTTTGATTTACACTGAACTGTAGATGGAAAATTAATAGTTCACTGAAGAATGAGGGACTTTGCTCTGTCAGTGAATGTGTTCACCAGGCCATGGAAATAGAGTTTGTGGGTGCTGGTGCGGGGATAGAGGCTCAGAGCAATGGAACAATGACGGGGCTGGGGACAAACCCACACTTACATGGGAACTCTGTTGTAACCCAAGGGGCACCGCACACTGGCGGGGAAAGGTGTATTCACAAGAAGAAAGTCCTGCCCGGTGCTGAGTGGAAGACGGGTGCATGTGGGTTCAAGACCAGATTGTAAGAGGTAAAGGTATAAAGCAAATGGAGGGGAATATCTTGTGACCTGGGCCAAAGAAGGATTTCTTTAATAATAAAGTTCAAAGGCAAAATATCAGTGAGTCCCAGACATGAAAACAATGTCTGTCTGTGAGGTACAGTATGGATGGAGAGAATTAGCTGCAAGGATGGGAGACGGTAATCGCTGTGTCACTTCCAAGGAACTGCCCTATCCTCATGGGGCTTATATTCTAGCAATTTCATAGAGAAAGATCAAGAGTACATAGGGCACGCCTGTAAATAGAAAAGATGCCAGCAACCTCAGCAGAGAAGGACTAGAGAAGATCCTTAAAAAGTGCCAAGCATATGAAAAGGTGCTTAAAATAACTGGTAATCAGGAAAAATTTAGCTGGATAATGCCAAGTGTTGGAAGAAATGGGACAGAGCCATGCTTTTCAACTGGGGGTGATTCTGCCCCCTTGTGGACATTTGCTAGTGTTGGGAAACACTTCTGTCATCACATGAGAGTCTATGTGGTTGGCATCTGGTGGGTGGAGGCCAGAGAAGCCACCAGACATCCCCTGGTGCTCAGGAAAGCTAAACTAAAAAATCTGGCCCCAAATTTTAATAGTGCCAAGGTTGAGACTCCCTGGGATAGAGGAACTGTATAGCCATTGTGTCAAGAGTAATCTGTACTATTTTGCCAAACTAAGTATACACATCCTGTGACCTCACAACTCCCCTCTAGGAAGTGTGTCTGAAATTCTCACCCTGGCACTTAAGGGAGTGTGTACAGGTCTGTCTGTGCAGTGTTGGGGGCATTGGAGGCAGTCTGGATGTCTGTGCTTGGGAAGGTGTTTAGATAAATGTCATAGACTCTCACCATGGAATATTATGTTGCACTTAAAAGCAACAGATGAGGTGTGTACACAGCAACATGGATGGGTCTGTGAACAAAGATACTGCTTAGTGACAAAAGCAATAATCAAAATGGAATACAGAAGACTATTTGCATAAATTACACACATACACGTATAAAACAAGACATGTAACAATAGAATGATTGCTAGTGGGAGGAGAGGTGGAAAGGTGACAGGAAAGACAGAGATCTGGAATGGACCAGTGGTGATCATGTGCCAGTAGGTGCCTACTTGTAAAGAAACTTGATAACCTCTTGTAATCTGAGTCTGTCACTCATCTGTCACATCAGGCAGGAGGCTGTTTGCTGAGCCATGGTGCCAGGCCAGAGGTAGCTCTTGGCCAACATTGGTTAGATCTTTGGTGGCTTAGTTCTGTTTGGTTCCAATTTGTGTGACTCTGTAGTTGCACATCAGCCAGTATCTATAAGCCTCCCGGATCAACCCAGGCACTTCCATGGTGAAAAAACTGGCTGGGAGGAGAGTGTGTGTGTGTGTGTTTGCAGGGGTGGGGGTTAGTGACCCCAATGCCCTGGTCCTTGGAGGACAGGAATTACGCAGGCTCAGTGAGGTCGAGCAGGGTGCTCTGCAGAGAAGATTCCATCAGTTGGCTGACACCTGGAGCGCAGCAACCTGAAGTTTACCTCAACCAATAATTTGTCATGCAGGAAAATCACAGACAATAAAATGTGTAAGGATTTTAAAGCTTAGGTGAAATTTCTAACTACGTTACAGCAAATGTAGAAAACAGTCTATTGCTTTAACACAATGTCAGCATTTTAAAGCATTTACTGCCAATCTTTTATTGTGAAAATGTCCAGGGCCAGGTGGAAAACATGTGTCACAGGGTCAGTCCAGACTGGAAATGAGAACCAAATGTAAGAATGGCAGCCAGGTGGGGCCCGGCAGTTCTCTCTGTGTTGTGAGCTCTGTTCCCTCCCTCCACCCCCTCATTTTGTCTCCTTCCACTGACTCATGCCAACATCTAGCCCCAGGATTACAGTAATGCCTATTTTTCTTTCAGCTCTTACTATGTTGTGCCTGGTGCTGGGCAAAGGGATTCCGTAGTGTGTAACACGGCCAGTTGCTACCCCCGTGGGGCTTACATTCTAGTGCAGGAGGCCAGCTAAACATATGATCACACAAACAATTTTATAGTTGAAAATTGTTTAAAGTAAATAAGATTTCTGCTTCTGGCCACGATAGAGTAATTTGGATTAGATGTACCCCCTTGTTATAAACAACCAGAGATTTGGAGGAATATATGAAAGAATTATTTGTAGACTTTGGACAACAGGCAGTGCAAGACTGTGCTCCCAAAGGAAGGGGAACGAGTGGAGTAAGCCTGAGGATTGTCCCAGCTCTCTGACTTGAGGCGTTCTCTAGACTGTGTTGTAGGAAGTCTTACTGAGCTAAGGAGAATGAGTTTCAAGAGGAAGAGGTAGCTGGAATTTTCCAGAAGGAAAAGGTAGCTGACGTGTGCAGAGAAAGAGCTCCAGAAGTATCCAGAGGATTCCGCTTAAGTGTGTTGGAGACCATTTCTGTCCTGCAGCACAGGGAAGGGGAAATCCAAATAGCCTGGCAACCTTGCTGAGGTGAGGAAAATGACTGGAGTTGGGGAGGCCAAGGGGTTGGAATTTTAAAGGGCAGAGTTCCAGAAAGAAAGATTTCAGGACACCTGCAGATGGATTACCTTAAGTCTTTGACTCACGACCAGTCTGTACCTGTGTGGGGTGGAACCCTAATGGGCTAGGCAAGGACGACGTCCAAGGAACAGCAGTTGTCAGTGACCTGTAAGATGAACAGTTCCCAGGGCATCACTCATGTTCCATCCAGTCAGTGTGCAGACCACATCGAGTGTGTGGGGCTCTCGTGAGAGAGCCTAGAAGGGCTATGTACTAGAGGTGGGGCTAAATTAAATTAGCCTTAGCGTAAAGAGTGCTCTAGATCTGTCCTGAAAGGGTTTTAAAACAAGACATGAGAGAATCAAACCAATTCACAAACAGCTTAGCTGCCTGCAAGAATATATCCAGCACTTTATAGGAACATCACAAAGTCTAACATTAAACATGGAATTCAAAACACTCATAAACCAATAAAAAATTACGACATACAAGTAAGTAGAGACACGTGACTCATAAACAGAAGAAAAAAAAATAGACCAACCCAGAAATGAAAGAGATGGTGGAATTTGCAGATGGGCTTTTAAAACAGCTATTATAAATATGATTCATATGCTCAAGGTTGTAAAATAAAATGTAAAGAGAAAAATGCAACTTACAAAGATAAAAATATCTGAAATTAAAATTTCATTGGAGTAGATTAAACTTGGTTGATACACTGCAGACGTAAGTGAAGGAGGAGATAGCATCAGAATCTACCCAAAATGAAGCAAAAAAGATTGGGAAAAAAATAAGCAGAGTCTCAGTGTCATGTGGGAAAATATTAAGTGGTCCAATATAAAATGAAGTCCCAGAAGGAGAAAAGAAGGACAGATGGAAAAAAATACTTGAAGAAATAATGGCCAAACTTCCCCAAATTTGATACAAATTATAAACCCACAAATTCAAGAAGTTTAGTGAGTCCCAAGCAGAATAAACACACACACCATGCCACAAATATCTGAAAATCAGCAATAAGGAGAAAATCTACAAAAACAGCCAGAGGAAAAAAGTACAGAGGGGAAAAAAAATTACTACAGACTTCCCAATGCAAAATACACAAGCTGGAAGAGAGTAGAATGACATTGTTAAAGTGCTGAAAAAAGAACTCGAAATTTCAAGTTAGAATTTGATATAATTCAGAAAAACTCCTTCAAAACTGAAGGCAAAATAGAATCTTTATAAAAAGCTGAGAAGACTTGTCACAGCTGGCCTGCATTACAAGCGATCCTAATGAATGTCTCAAGGCAAAAGGAAAATTACTCTAGACAGAAACTTAGGTCTGTGTAAAGGGATGAAGAATGCAGAAAATGGTGAAGTAGGTGAGTAAATATAAAAGCCTTTTTTCAGATTTAAAAACATTTGGAAAGATGATTGTTCAAAGCAAAAACAGTAATGTATGGTGGCATTTTTAACATGTAGATGTAAAATGTAGAACAATAACTGAGAAGACTGAGGAGGGAGGAATGGAAATGTACTATGGTAACAAGCTCACATTATATGTGAAGAGATAAGAATTTCTAAAGGCCAATTGTGGTAAGTTGAACATAGAATTGTAAACTGTAGCAACCACTAAAAAAATTAAAGCAAAGATGTATAGGTAATAAGTTAATTGGGGAATTAAATGGATGCTAAAATTTAATCAACAAGAAAGTAGGAAAGGAGAAATAGACACAACAAAGGGACAAGTAAAAAACAAATAGATGGTAGGTTTATGCATAACTATATTGATAATTACATTAAGTGCAAATGGCCCAGGAGCACCAATTAAAAAGCAAACTGTCGGACTAAATGTTAGACTGGATAAAAAAAGCAAGCCCTTAACATATGGTGTCTATAAAAACTGCACTTTTATACGAAGACACAGATAGATTAAAAACAAAAGGACAGCAAAGAATATACCATGCAACCACTGACCAAAAGAAAGTTGGAGTGGACATATTTTTGTTAAGATATTAATAATTCCCTTCCAATTGATCTATACATTCAATCACACCCAAGTAAAAAAGGTTTTTAAAAAATAACAAGCTGATTTTAAAATGTATATGGAAATTCAAATGACCTAGAGTAGCCATAACAATTTTGAGAAGACAAAGTTGGAGGACAGCCTGGTTTCGAGACTTACTCTAAAACCACAGTGATCGAGATGACGTAGTACCAGTGTAAGGGTCATCATGGAATGGAAATCCCAAAAACAGCCCCTGGCACATATCATTGAATATTTTGGACAAATATGCCAGAATAATTCAATGAGGAAAGGACAGACTTTTCAACAAATGGGCCTGGAAGAATATCCATTTGGGGGAAAAAATGATTTTGATCCTTACCTCATGCCATATACAAACATTAACTTCAAATGGATCATAAACATAAACAGGAAAGCCAGAGCTATACAATGTCTAGAAGAAAGCACAGAGGAAGGTGACAGTTGTATGTATGGGAAGGAAGCTGGGAGGACACGCCGCCATGTCACTGGGGGGAGGGCCAGGGGCCAGCCGGGTGGCCTTGTGGGCCTCCAGGAGGCCAGAGGAAGTTCCCAGGCCCGCCTATGAAGTGGCGTGCCAAGAAGAAAAATAATTAAGCCTGAATCTAAACAAACCCCTAGAGCTAACCTCTATGAACAGGAAAAACAAGAGGTAGAGAAAGAAGATTCATGGCACCACAAAAAAGCAAACATCTAGAATGTGGGGCATGGTTTTGGTTCTCTGGAAGGTAGACACTGGGACAGGATGAGACCACCAAGAAGACATATTGTGGGGAACACCTGTGAGGAGGAGCAGGAAGGGGCTGGTGGGGGAGGCTGGGGCAGCCGCGGGACCTCCGTGTGGTTCTGGGCTCTGCAGAGGACGGCAAAGCCAAGGTGGGGTCGGGAAAGTCTGACTGTAGGTGAGCTGGCCGCAGTCTGTGGTCATCTGCTGGCATGTCAGCCACAGCTAATTCGGCTCTACCCACCTTCCACCTTGCGCGTCTCTGCTCCAGTTAGCAGATTCTGGCGGGAGAGAGATGCGAGAAGGAAGGAGAGAGAGACGACCCAGCTCTGGCCAACTGTCTTCCATCTTCCGAGTCCACATGGCCAGGGGACCCCTGGGAGGGTCTCTGGTGTGTGCAGCTCCCCAGTCGGTCTCTGCTTTGTGCAGGAGGGTGTGGGGGCCAGACCACTCCAGCGGCTGTGTGGAGAAGGAGGGGCAGGGAGGGGGCCGAGTCAGAGCAATGACAGGCAGTCTGCAGGTTAACCCTTGAGGATTTCCCAGTCACCTCGGATGGACAGCTTTGCTCACCATGAACTCCAGTGCCCAACCGAGGCAGAGTTCATCTTACTAAGCCATCAGGAGGTCATTTCTGTGTGCTCCCTTGTCAGCCATGCGTCCCTAGAACTTCCCAGGGCTTGCCTCACGCAGGCCCTGACCCCAGAAATATCCCCAGGAGCCTGAAAGGGAACGTGAGCAAAGGAAATTTTAAGCAGCTTTCGTGCATGATAATGGCAGTTAAAATTGTTTCCAACTCATCATGGCTGGTTCCAGCTGAGCAGACCTTGGAAACTGAAAGAAAAGTCTTGGTTGTTAAGGGGTAAGTGCCAGGCAGAGGCTGGGTTCCCGAGCACACATCTGGTCTGGTGTAAATCTACTTAGAGCTTGGTGACGGACGACGTGGCCTTGGAGGACCCTTCCTCCTTGTGTTCCAATGTTGAAATAGGTCAGTGTATCAGGCAGACATTCTGAAGGAGCTGATGTTACACAGCCTTTTACAGAGCCAATTCCACGGTGGGACCCTTTGATTTCGAAGTAGCTGTTTGGACACAGCTGCCTAAAAGTGTCTGTATTACCGTGAAAATCACTATTGTTGATAAGAAGTGCACACAATTCCTCATTCACACCCCACCCAGGGACCTCAGCCCCTCCCACTTCCAATCCTCCCCCTGAGGGTGGGCGCCTGCAGTAGGGGGAGGCCCACAAATTGGCTGAGAATAAGTATCAGTTTTTTACTGATGCTATAAAAAATCACCGCAGACTTGGTGCTTTGTCTTATTACACTCCTGTTGACGTCTGACACAGGACTCCCGCTCCTCTGTGGGCTCTAGGGGAGAGCCTCGTTCCCTGTGCCAGTTCCTAGAGGCTGCCCCCGTCCCTGGCTCACGGCCCCCTCCCTGCGTCCTCGAAGCCAGCAGCATCACATCTCCTTGGCTGGGCTCCCCTAATTCAGTCTCCCTGCGACTTTCCTGCTTTGCTTCCTTCTTCTACTTATAGGGACCTGGTGAATCACGTGAGTGCCCCTTGGCAGGTGGGCCTCTGCTCCTGAGCAAGGGAGCCCGTTAGCACCCGACATAAACACAGCTGAGAGTGGCCGCTGTGATGGGGAAGAGGTAACGTCTGGATCAAAGCCGACTGGATCCTTCAGAGTCAAGGCCAGGTGAGAAATGGGGAACGCTTGGCCGTTCCTTCAGCAACAGCCTCTCCCCAAGCTGCGCATGGGTCTCAGCGTCAGGTTCCCAGCCCCGTTTTCCTCTCCAACTCACTTGATGGGCTGCTTGCAAAGACGGCCTCCAGCAGGTTCCCCCACTCCTGATCACACACATCACACCTCGCAGGAGTTGGAGTCTCTTCCCTGCCCCTGGATCCGGGCTGACTCCGACCCGGGACTTGCTTCCACCAAAAGAATGCAGTGGAGGCTGCGTGGTATGACTTCCAGCCAGAGCCCCCGAAGCCGGCAGCCTCTGAGCTCACTCTCGGATGCCCCCGCCTCTGTGCCCAGAGCTTGGCCTGGCCCCTAGAGGACCGGGGGCCTCGGGGAGGAGAACATAGGCAGCCCAGGGCCCAGACTGGCCAGGTGCCAGGCACGCGAGCGAGGTCATCAGGGCCAGCGGGCCTCCAGGCACTGACCTGCTTCGCTCGGCTGCCAGGACACATTGCCGCGGACTGGGGCGCACAGACCACAGCCTTCTACTTCTCCCAGGCCTGGAGACTGAAGTCCAAGACCAGGGCACCACAAACCTGGGGTCCGGCAAAGGTCTCTCTGGGTCCCACAGGCAGAGTAGAAAGCCGGGTCTCTTCCCGTTCTCCTGAGACACGAACCCCGTCATGAGCGCTCCACTCTCAAGACTGAGTTAGCGCCAAACGCCCTCCTCTCAACACCGTCCTGTTGGGAGTTAGGGTCTCGGCATGGAAACTTGGGGAACACGCAGCATGCTGTCCAGAACGTGAGCCATGTGCAAACACACGCAGAAGCCCAGCGGACAACACAGGAAGCTGAGAGCAGCCGTCCCAGCCGAGCCCTGCCCTGACTGCCACCCGCGGTCAGGAGCAAACGCAGGCTATTGTAAGCCCTGAGTTGTGGGGTGGTTCAGTGCGTGGCAAGATAACTGATAGGCCTTTTCTGGGGCCCCCTCATCCCTCTCCAAAAGCCTGCAAGGGATTTCTGTTATGAAGAGGACAGAAGAGCAACAGATACCAAAAACCAAAATAAATCTTGCCCAACCAGATAGTTCCTGTGGAGTAGAAGCGCTCAGGGACTCCCTGTGTGGTTCTCTTCACTGAGTGATGATAAACAGGCAGACGCACAGCTGCCTGGCCCTTCGGGGTCCTCGGCCTTTCGCTGAGCACCACCACAGGCCTGTGTTCTCTCTCTGTTGACGAGATAGCCGGCGGCTGCCCTGTGGGCTGGAAGGAGGGAGAACCCTGGGGTGGTGATGAAATGCCCTGGTAGGGTCACTGGAGGCTGCCAGGAACTCTGGGCCAGTTACAGACAGGCTCTCCGTGATGCCCAGTGTGCGTCTGCATACCAGGCAGGTGGTCGGCCAGCAGGTGGCCATTGCCCCCAGCGCTGGGACAATGGGGGACGGTAAAGACGGGCAGAGTCACCACTGCTGCCCCCAGGACGTCTAGCAGGGGAGGCAAGGTGAGGTCCAGCTGAAGAAGCATTCACTTCATCTGTGTGTGTGAGTCATTGTACGTCACCAATGGGACGGAGGCCAGGGGTGTGGGGCAGGTGGGGAGGGGTCCACAGGGGAAACAGCACTTCACCTTCTCTGCTGCTCTTTACCTGTTGCCTCTCAGACAGAGTCTCCCGGGAGGCAAGTTGGCATCTTTCCCATGGCTACGGGGTGGTGGGCAGTCTCACCATCTGTGCTCGAGATGGCAGGAGCTCTCTGGTACATTTGAATTATTAGAATGAGAATGATCACTTACTAAGCTTCTAATATGTGCTGTGGCATCCTGTATGTTTTATTTCATGTCATCTCATGCCACCTGTGGGGTTGGTGTTGTCATAGAGACCATGGAACTAAGCCTCCTTGGCTAAGTGCCTTCCCCGAGGCCACATGGCCAGTTAGGGTCCAACTGGGATCGAAGCTCCAGCTCATCTGACCATCCTGCAGGGGCTGGCTGCCCCCCACGCTCAGTGGAGGGCTCGGCTCCTGAAGGAGAGGTCAATGTGCTTTGAGACATATTCCTGCTTCCTCTTTTGGAACGTGGAACTCACCGAGCTGTCATTCATAAAACCGCCGTGTCCTCTGCCTTCTGGGAGCACAGAAGTCACAAAGAACTCATTTTCCAGACCCTCACATCTGTTTCATATGCTTATTTGTTGTAGAATGAAAAATTATTTTGGTCATTTTAACACCCAGTTTTACATGCCGAATGCCCTAATGTTGATTAAAAAAAAAAAAAAAAAGCTGTGTTCCTGTGTCCTTCCCGTGACCCACAGTGCCTTCTGCCATTTCCATTTGGGTCACATCTCTGGGTGCCCGTAATGCAGGCAGGCTGTGGCAGCGTCTGTCATAGGGCAAGGGACCCTTTTCTAAAGAATGCCATCTCTGGGAAGGGAAGACCTCTCCTTCTGGGGACAAGCAAGCCAGCTTGGAGGAAAAGTCATCTTTAAAGTGTGCATCAGAAGCAGGAGGTGGAGTGGGCTGCCCTGTCTCGCCGTAGCTTTTAGAGCACTTGGCCCAGGATTCCCCCTCTCCAGTATTCACACCCCTCTCTCCAAATTGGCATGAGCCTGCTATAAGATAACATTTTTTAAGTTTCTGGCACAGAGTAGTCCTCATTAAGAGTGAGAGGAACCCACAGTCGTTCATAGTGTGGTTTTAGGCCTGTAGGTGCATTTAAATGATGTTCTTCACGAAATATATCTACATATGAGACATTTAGAAAATCATTTTTAAAAATTGTAGGGTGCTTTAGACACCACAGAGCAAATATACTTATTTCAAAGCCTGTAATTCACAGCCTGTGAAGCATGTTAAAATCATGTTTCTTCAGACCTCAGGAATCTTAATACCCTGAAGGGTGCCTGGCCTGCCCCACCTTTGGGCTCCACCTCGCCGTGAGCACTGTCTGCCGACCTGGTGGTCTGCTGGGAAGCCCGTGGGCTCTGGAGGCAGACAGGTGGGTGTGAAGGGACGTGTGCACTTAGCAGCTCTGTGATCTGTAATGGGTAGATTTTCCTACATTCTGCCTGCACGATGATCCAAACATTCCACCTCAGCGTTATGAGGCTTCCCGAGAACAGGTTTGGGAATCTCAGCCCTCAGGGGTGGTCATCAGCACTTCACTTTCCCCTGCCCCTGAGGTGATGGTGCAGGGGTGGGCTAGTTCAGTGGTAATGCCACTGAGTCATGGCCACATCTAGGTGGGGACTGGACTCCCCCAGTAGTTTTCAATCTGTGATATTTGAATTCCTAAAACTCGGAGGGGCTACTTCAGGGGCCACCTTGCGGGGGGTGGGGGACTGTTATACTCCTTCAATTAGGAAGCCCTAATTTGATGTCTTCACTACACTGAGGCTTTGCATCATATCTTTGTTTTGAAAAAGGTTCCAGGGAAAAAATGAAGGTTAGAGACCCCTGGGTAGTGTAAGCGCTTGGAGCTTGGGCTCTGCACATTCCCCGAGCCTAAGGCGTTTGCCTCCTGCTCGGTGCTGGTCTGGCCCAGGCTCGTAGCTGCCCCAGGTTGGAAGGAGCTTTACAGGAGGTACTGGTCCTGCTGTTGGATAGACTGGGCTGTACCCTAGGGCAGCCACTGGCCACGAGTAGCTGCCTGGCACTTGAAATGGGGAGAGTGCTGAGACATGCTGGAAGTGCACCACGCACACTGGATTTCCAAGGCTCAGTGTGAAAAAGAGAAGGTAGAGTATTTCTTTGCTAATCTTGTTTTACTGATTACTTGTTGAAATAACACTTTGGATATATAGGGTTAAATAAATGCAATGTTAAAATTACTTTCACTTGTTTCTTTTTATATTTCTAAATGTAGTTGCCAGAATATTACTGATTTTCCAAAGAAGGCACACAAATGGCTGACGGGTACATGAAAAGGTGCTGTCATCACTTAGCATGAGGGAAGTGAAACCCAAATCACAGTGAGATGTCACCTCACACCTGCTGGGAGGGCTGTTACCAAAAGGCAAGAGGTGACAAGTGTTGGCAAGGATGCAGAGAAAAGGGACCCTTGTGCACTCCCGGTAGGAGGTGAATTGGTGCAGCCATTGTGGAAAGCAGCTTGGAGGTTCCTCAAAAAATTAAAAATAGAAGTACCATGTGACCCAGAAATTCCACTTTTGGGTATTTATCTGAAGGAAAAAAATCACTTTTGAAAAGATATCTATACCCCCAGTTTCATTGTAGCATTATTTTCAATAGCCAAGACATGGAAGCAACCTGTGTCCATGGGTAGATGGATGGATAAAGAAGATGTGATGTACATATATGTACAGTGGAATGTTATTCAGCCAAAATACATGACGAAATGCCATTTGTGACAACATGGATGGACCTCAAGGGCATTATGCTAAGTAAAATAAGTCAGACAAAGACAAACACTGTATGATCTCACTTATATGTGGAATCTAAAAAAAAATTAAACTCAGAAAAAGAGAACAGGTCGGTGGCTGCCAGAGGTGGGAGGGTCGGGGGCGGGTGAACTGGGAGAAGGTGGTCCACAGGTGCAAGCTTCCAGTTACAAGGTTCTAAAAGATCACACCTGTGCCGCACATTATGTTTCTGTTGGGTAGCACTGCGTAGAGCTCCGTCCCTTCAGGAGCACCTCCCCGCACATCCCTCCCAGCCCACTTGTGCAGCAGCTCCATGCAGGGTTGGGGTATGGACTGCGTACCTCCCGGCATGTGGACAGAAGGCTTAAGTCTCAGCCTGTTATGTCCTATGTCCCTGTGACTTTCTGCAAGTCTGTTTCCTTCTCTGTGACATGAGCACCCCTGCCGGCCCCACACAGTTCTTGTGATGCGCAGACCAGACAGTGAGTGAGACCCTCAAGTGGATGTCATTATCCCATCGTGAGGATGAGGAGGCCCAGAGAAGGGAAGTGTCTCCATGCTGGGCTGGTGGGCTTCCCTCTCTCCTGCAGGGAGTCCCCCACTAACCTCACAGCTGGCTGCACGTCCACCTGACCTGCTGCTCCAGGGGGTGGTCAGATCAATGTGACAGAAGACAGCCCCTGCCAAGGGCAGCTTTGCCTTTTGGCCCATCCCAACCTTTTGGGAATTTGAGCAAAACTGACCTCAAGGAATTGTATAAAATGGTCCTCGGGTGGAGCAGCTTATTTATGGCAGCAGCTTTTCTTGTAAATAAGCAGCGGGCTCCGAACCTTCTCCAGGCCTTTCTGTAATGCTCCCTGCATGCCTAGGAAGATGGTGAGCAGCAATCTCTCTCCTTTCCCGTTGAAGAAACAGAAGAACACACAGGCTGAGTGTTCAGAGGCACCAGCCCAACAGCAGCAGAGCCAGGAGCAGCAGGCTGGGCCTAGGGAGCGAGGGGGTGAGGCGAGGAGGGCTGCCTGCGGGAGGCGGAGGCAGGCAGCTGGCCCAGGCCGCCTGTGCAGAGGGCCTGGCTGCTGCACGGAGGAGGGGCAGCGCCATTTAGGAGGCTGTGGTGTCCCATGAACTCCCACTTTCTAGGACCAGACCCCTCACCGCGAGCCTCTTGGGCCCCCAGTCATCCTCCATCAGAGTCACAGTGATGAACGGCGCCCCTGGTCCCCGGCTGAGCGTCGGTCTCTAAGTGCCTTCTTGGGGTAAGTCCCAGTGACTTGCTGTTCTTCAGTTTCCTCGTTTGTAACATGGGGTAAAATAGTTGCTCTATGAGGGCAAAATGAGTGACAACTTGAAACACAGTCAGTAGAGCCAGGCATCCAGCAAACACTTAGCATGCATTATTGTTATTAGTGAATTATTCTTTATTAGTTGTTTACGAAGCCAGAGAGCAAACTCCCTTGGAGCCTTTTGTTTCCCCTGCAATTTTGTGGCATGGATATTCCATGGCTCAGGTAACTGCTCACGGGGCCACTGCTTCAGTATTGATCTTACGTAGCACATGCTGACCAGAAGCAGAAGCTCATCTCACTACATCACCGCCCCAGGTTTCCCTTCCTGGAGCCCTCTGGTTCCCGCGCACCCACCTGCCACCTTCCCTGAAACACGGTTCCGATGGGCGACTCCTTCTCAAATGTTCTGGATAAAACTCTAATAAAACTCAACATGGGTAACAGTCTCTGCTCTCTGTGGTCTTAATAATCGAGTCATATTACACAGCAAATTCACCTTCCTGCTATACCAGTTAAAAACAACCTTTGTCTGCGTGTCCCCTAGACCACAGGCTCCTCGAAGGCAGGGCCGTGGTCAGTCTTGCGTGTCCCGCCTCTAGGGCCATGTCTGTGGGCATCTCTGCTGCCCACCTCTCTGCCAAGTCGCTGCAGCCACACCGGCCCCACAGCGGTGGTGGGCCGGCTGGGGCGGCCTCCCAGCAGGACCAACTGAGAGATGGTGGCGGGAGCAGCCTGCACCTCCACCGTCTGAGGCATGAAGGGGCCTCCCTGGGGCCAAGTGCACGCTCAGAAGGGAGCTCAGCTCCGGCTGGGTGTTAGTGCTGGAGGTGGGCCGTCGTCCTGATAAGGCCTGGGGTATGTTGGGTGTGTCCAAGGCAGGGAGGAGAGACGTGACATAGGCTCTGTAGTTGAAGTTAATAGAAAAAACAGGATCTCTGGATTGTTCTCCATGGCTACTATTTGGGCCTGAGAAAAATCCCTACTGCTTATCTCGTGACTTCTTGGGACCCCCGTGGCCCGGCTTGGAGGAGGCCTCACGGCAGCTTCAGGGAGGCAGCAGCTCCTACACAAGCCTGCCGATGTCTGAGCCTCAGCTGATCCCGACCTGCCCACCCAGGGGCTTGGAACCCCAAGCCATTCATGCCAACCATAAAGGTGGGTGGGTGGCAAGCTCACCCCCACCCCACGGGACTCCTGGGGACAAGTGTGGGTGAGGCTGAGGTTAGCTTGGAGTCAGGGAAGCTTCCAGTCCCCCGAGGAAGGGCCGCTGGAGTTTGGAGTCCCTGAATCCATCGGTGGGGGGAGAGGAGAAGGCTTGGGGTTGGAGTACTCGGTCCAGTCCTGCTCCGCGAGTGCTCAGCCGCTGCCTACAACGCCAGGGCACCGAGGGGCAGAGGGTTTTGACCTACAGTCCACAGGGACCCTCTGCAATGAGGGGCCTGCTGTGTGTGGGAACATCCCCTAGAGGAAGGGCCCTGGAACACTTTTTTCAGATTCTTAAAGGTGCCCCTGACCCAGAAAAGTATACAGCCTGGGCACTGGGGTTCTTTCATACGTACACCTTCTAGACGTCTAAGCTCCAGGCCTCCCGCTCCTGTCTGCAGGTTCTAGCACTGGCAGGTGCTGTCCAGGTCCTGTCCCTGGGCACGACTTCTGAGGGCGTGGCTCTGAGGGACCCGGGGGTGTGAGACTCTGAGGAAACCCCCGGGGGGGTGACCCTGACGGTTCCCAGGGGGTGACTCTGAGGGTTCCCCGGGGGGTGATCCTGAGGGAACCTGGGGGTGTAAGACTCTGAGGGTTCCCAGGGGGTGACTGAGGGTTCCTGGGGGGGTGACTCTGAGGGTTCCCAGGGGGTGACTGAGGGTTCCTGGGGGGGTGACTCTGAGGGTTCCCAGGGGGTGACTGAGGGTTCCCAGGGGGTGACACTGAGGGTTCCAGGGGGGTGACTCTGAGAGTTCCCGGGGGGGTGATTCTGAGGGTTCCCAGGGGGTGACTGAAGGTTCCCAGGGGGGTGACTCTGAGGGTTCCTAGAGGGGTGACTCTGAGGGTTCCCAGGGCGTGACTGAAGGCTCCCAGGGGGGTGACTCTGAGGGTTCCTGGGGGGGTGACTCTGAGAGTTCCCGGGGGGGTGACTCTGAGGGTTCCCAGGGGGTGACTGAAGGTTCCCGGGGGGGTGACTCTGAGGGTTCCTGGGGGGGTGACTCTGAGGGTTCCCAGGGGGTGACTGAAGGCTCCCAGGGGGGTGACTCTGAGGGTTCCCGGGGGGGTGACTCTGAGAGTTCCCAGGGGGGTGACTTTGAGGGTTCCCGGGGGGGTGACTCTGAGGGTTCCCAGGGGGGTGACTCTGAGGGGACCTGGGGGGGTGACTCAGGGTTCCCGGGGGGTGACTCTGAGGAGAAGCTGGGATGGGACTTGGATGACACCTGTAGTTCCGGTCTCTGTTGTGGAAGAAAATGCCCTCCCAAAGGGCTGTGTTCTTCCTGAGTAACCGGCTGCAGGTGCTCCTGTCAGAGCCGCTTCCTTCTGTTGCCTGTGCTTGGGCTCCAGGGCGTCTCCTCGGGCAGGTGTGCAGCTGGCTGGGGCCCCATCTCCTCTGTCCTGTTCTCCGTGGCTTTGCACCCCGTTGGGGTAGCTTCCGCCTGGGCCCCAGGGCCTGTTGCTGGAGGAAGAGGTGCTCCCCAGGCCACCCAGCTGCGTAGTGGACGCCCGGAGCTCATGCTGCTGGTGTCCCCCACGGAACCTGCTTCTCTCTGCTGTCGTCAGCGCAGGGCAGCGATTCACAAATGGGCTGTTCGGGGCCTGGGGAGTTCAGCCCGTGGAAGGCTGAGGGGAGCTGCCTGCCTCTGAGGATGTCCCACCTCCTTCTCCGGCTCTCCTGCCCCACACTTCCAACCTTCTGGGAGTAAGACCCGGGCCAGTCCTCAGCACCGGGTCGGCTGCCAGGAAGTGGATGTGGAAAAGAAATACTTGAATCTTCGGAGGCGAATGATCTGAACTGGGAGCTCCCCAGGCTTTCAGGGAGAACAGGCCCCCACGCGCAGGCCTCCCCACCGGCCGTTTCTGGAAGTCCAGGCCAGAGACGTCCCTCAGCCCACCAGCCTGCCAGCCCAGCCCTCCCCGACCTGCTGCTTCTCTTAGGATCATGCTAGTGGACAGCTCATTGTTTTTGTATACATTTTGCTTTTCCCCAGAATACTCAGCCCCCATTTAAAACAGGCCTGCTGGCTTGGATATCCTTTGGGCAGGAGAGGTAGGGAGTTTTATTTTTCTATTGAAGGCCTCATGGTAACTACCCTGCCAGATGCTGGGCGGCCTCACCAGCCAGCTGGACCCCAGCTCTCCTCGAGCACAGAGGCAATATTTTCCCTGGACGGGCTGAACAGATGGGCTTTTTCAGAGAGTCCAGGCTTCCGAGCCCCATGCCGTGAGCTACCCCCGTGCTGCTGACGCCGGCCTTCATGTCAGCCTGGCCTGGGCCTAGCCTGGAAAAAGGACGTGCCAAGCCCCAGAGGAAAAACAGTAGAATATATTCTTCCTGCCACATGGAAGTCGTCAGACCTGGGCTGGGTGTCCTCATCTCCGTCGTCGGGGAAGAGCTTGTAAAGACCTTGGAGACAAATGGCTGATGTCCCGATGGCCACTCTCACCTGGCCCTGATACTGACCGAGGCCTTGCCATTCGCCAGGATAGCATCTCCTGAGACCTGGACAGCACGGCAGAGGGCAGGGCCTCAAACTGCCCCCCAAGCAGATGCCCCTCAGGCCACCTCCTCTTTGCGCAGGAGCTGGGGTCCCTTGCCCACACTCACCGGTGCGGGACGCCCTGGCTCAGCTTCTTCCCATTTGCCATTTCCACAGCCCGCTGCTGGATTCCTTGCCCCACTTCAAGCTCTGTGGCTGTGGATCTCCCGCCAGAGCCGTGGGTGAGCCCCAGGCCCAGTCTGCCCGCGGCCTCCTGGCTGCTGCCTCTGGGTGCTGAGCACCGCCCACACAGCCCTTTCTTCCCTGCCCTGGGGAGGCCTAGCCCCCCTTCCTCCGGCGTCAGGCTGCCCGACCCTCCCCAAGCCCCCATCCCTTTGCAGACGCGCCCCCACAGGACTGACCCGGGTGGTTCTGGAAACAGAGGCCCCCGCCTGGCCTCGCCCACCTCTCCTCTTGCTCTCTGTCAGTCACAATGCAAATCATCCATGTTGTCAACTTGTGATGGGCTTTCTTCATCTGTAAAGTGGGTGCGGTGCAGAGCCCGACCAGCACCCTTGGGGTCGTTAGCAGTGAGCAGGGAAACGGCCTGGCCTGTAGGAATCGCCCTGCAAATGGGAGCCGCTTCACTCTGTCACCCGCGGAGACAGCTCTGTCTGTTCGAGACCGACCCCCACGCAGTCTCTGCAGCCTGTCCCTGCCGCCCGCGAGGACTGGCTACCCCCTTTCCCACAAGACCCAAGGCCCCCCAGACACACCCCCGGCCTCAGGTCTGCCTCACACTCTCGCCTTCTCACGCTCTTGCATGTAGCTTTGTGTCCTTTCTCTTTTTCTACTCTTTTTTGTCATTCCCACCACCCTAAAGTAAACCAAAACAATATTCCCTTCTTTCCCTTCAAATAGTGTGTCAGTTACCTATTGCCACAACACACTGCACAGAAACAACACCAGAACTCGGTGTGTGGGTTGCTCATGTGCCTGTGGTCAGGCAGCACTGGGGCGTCAGGGTGCCCACTTCCTGTGTCCCCAGCTGGCCCAGAACATTCTCACAGTGGCAGCAGAGAACAAGCCCACGCATGCGAACCTGTCCAACCCTCCAGCTGTGTGCCCTTGGCCAACACAAAGCAAGCCCCAGAGTCAAAGGGGAGGCACTGCAAAGAGGCAGGGCAGGGGGCCCGGGGCAGAGTGGTGCAGACGGGACCCCGAGGTGGTCGACCCTCCCCCTCCACACAACGTGCTTTGCACCCATTCCTCTGCCCAGCTGTCTGTTTCAGCACCTGCCCTTTGCCCCTTGCTCTCCTGCTCCCACTCCTGCAGGGGCAGGAGTGACGGAGTCTTGGTCACACTGCATCTCCGAGGCTCAGCACGGAGCCGCCCCCAGAAGGGCTCACTGGGAGGGACCAGATTCAATGGGTTCTGCTGTGTGGGCCTGAGCCTCAGAGCTCCCGGTGCTCTGCCATCAGGGAGCCGTCTTCTCTCAGCCTCGACCAGACGCCCTCCCCAGCCCTGCTGCCCACTCGGGGCTCCCAGCCTGAGGGTTGCATTTTGTTCAGGAAGCAGTGGCGGGAAAAACATAGACTCAGACCCAAACACACCAGGATTCAAATCCCTCTCTCCTCCATCCCGACAAGGCCCCAGCCACGTGATACTTCTCATTTCTCTCTGACCATCCCTTTCCTTTTTTTTTTTTTTTAAAGTTTCTCCTTCTTTCTGTGCCTGAACAAGAACACATAAGGCACTAGTCCCTAAAGTGTTCCCTTCTACACTCATTTTCTTGTTAAAGCTTGGCTTGCCAGTGGCCTGTCTGAATTTGTACCTTCCACATTCAAATGACCAGCTCCACAATCTCGCGGAGGACCCACACCCACATTTGCATTCCCTGTCAGGAGGTCTTCACACCAGTATTTCATGATTGGCTCAATTTCAAATGGGAACAGGCTCCTCATCCCAATTACCCATCTTTGTTAGCAGTGCCACTCCCCACACCTGCTGCCCTGTGTCAAGCACCAGCCACCTTTGTCTGTTCCTGCAGTGACTTCTGCCACATTTTCTCTTCCATGAAGCTTCAGGCGACACTGCCACCTTGTGGGGAACACGGCAGTTCCTGTGGCCAGGACCCTCCCTTGACCCTAAACCACGTGACGCTGTCACTGGCCCGCTGCTGGGCTCCTGCCTCCACACCCCAGCAACGGGCTGTTAGTGGCTGAGTCACTGTATAAAGAGCTCCGCCCAGTGCTCTGCGCGCAGGCAGAGATGGAAGAGGATTATGGACCTGCAGACGCTGGATGCAGACGTGATTCTAGTGCTCTGGGGGAATAACAACTGGGTATAAACCCTTTGACACCAAGAATGTTTAGTTGTCATTTCTGGGTCTCACTGAATCCATAGTGAACGTGCCTGGGGCTGAAACCCTCAGGCAAGACACACTTTAACTCCAGAAGGTTGTGGAGACACTAATGAATAATCCCTCCTCTGCACATTTTTCACTGTCTTCCAAAGACAACATTGAGGTTCCCGGACTTGTGGAGTGAGGAAATGAGGCGCCTAGTTAGTCTTCATCTGTCTGGCTGCATGAGGAGCAAGCCTTGGGCAGTGCCCAGATAGGTAGGATATGAGGGGAGAGAGACTAATTCCCTGTGCCTCTCTCCCTTCCTTCCTGACAATGGAGAGTGGCACCCCCACACCCTGGTGGATGCCCGTAAGAACTGCTGCCTCTGGTCCTCTGACATTCTCTGATGTGTGAAGGAGGGCAGTCCTTCCTCCACTCTTGGCTGAGTCCTTTCCAAGAAAATGATCTCATTTATCTTGGTGAAAGGCTTAATTTTAAAGTGCACATTTCATTTTCCATTATTGAATAGACACATACTGTCTTGTAGCTTCCTACTTAGTAATTTCATACGTGGTGATTGTTCCAATTCATATGTGTGCCTCACTCAATCTCTACATATTTCTTACAGCACCGTGGGAATTAAAATATACTGGGTGATGCGTGCCTGTGGTGTGGTTTGTTTTTGGAAAAGTTTTCGTCTGGAAAATCAATGCCCTGGGCCTCAGGAGAAGATGACCCTGCACCTCCCCTTCCAGGTGGAGGGACTGGGCTGGAAGGCGATGTTAGAGAAGCTTTACTTGGTAAAGATGGACAGCAGACCTTCTTCAGATCCATCGCAATAGTGGTCAGGACCACTGCAATAGGGATTTGCGGATGGGGAGGGAGATGCGGGCTCAACCCTGAATAGAACAGTAAAAAGGGGGAGTTTATAGCCATGGGACAGGGCAGGGAGGCCAGCGGATGGAGTGCAACCAAGAGGAGACATCAGGGATAACCCACCCAACAAGATTCTTGCTGAAGGCAGGCCAGGGTGATCAGACATCCCCTGGGGGTGGCTGGTGGGGGATTCTGGCTAAACCGGCCTAGCCAGTTTCTTGCTGAAGTTGGGCGAGGCAGAGATAAACACAAAGGTCTGAAAATTGAGGTCTAGTTGAGAAATTCCAAGGAACCTGCTTAGAGTTTGGTCAAGGAGTAAGTCTGCCCATAAAGAAAATTTGATTCTATGGCTCTGCTATTTACATTTAAAAAATAATGTGTGCCGAAGCTTCCAGAACCACAGTCCAAGATCAAACACAAACACTTATGACATCTGGGAGGCTTTCGATGTTCTGGATTCAGGGAAGTGTTCTGGCACATCTTGGAAGGGGTTTAAAAATTCAGCCTCAGAAATATCTGGGAAAAAACTCCAATCAGAGTTGGTTTTGGTTTTCAAAGGTTTGCAAAGCTAGTGATGTTCTTGTAGAAGTGTGCATAGCTGGCCAGCTACAGCTGAGTTTAAACAAAAAACTGCTCCCTCCTCCATCTCAGAGGTTGCTGGTGATAAGCATACACAACTTCATGAACACAGGGAGGTAAGAGCTTTTTGGAGAATCCTGATCAAAAGATGCCATGATAAGAAATCAGACTCAGAACAACCAAACTTATTTCAAATAACTCTCCTGAACAAAATGCAAGAATGTTTGTTTATAGTACAAAAGAATCCAGTGACCAAGGTAGAAGTCAATGCTTGGCATTCAGTAAAAAAATGACTAATCATGCAAAATAGCAGGAAAATGCAATCCATTATGAGGAAAAAAATCAGTCAGATGAAACTGACCCGGACCTAACACAGATAATAGAATGATATATAATAGACAAGGACATGAAAACTTACTATAACTTATCTCATGTGCTCAAGAAGCTAGAGGAAAGATTGAATTTGTTAAGTGGAGACTTGGAAGATATGAAAAGACCCAATTGAGTTGAAAACACAATGACTTAGGTAAAAAAAAATACACAGAATGGTATTAACAGCAGAGTCAATGTTAAAGAAAAAAATTAATAAATGTGAAGACATAACAATAGAAACTATTCCAGTGAAACACAGAGAGAAAAGACTTAAAAAAACAAAACCAAACATGTAAGCTATGGGACAACTTCAAGTGGCCGTAACATTCCCAAAGCAGAAAGCAAGGGTGGGAGGACAAATGTATTTGAAAAAGAATGACTGAACACTTTCCAAATTCAGTAAAAACTGTGAACTCACACACCCAAGAAGCTCAGTGGCACTAAGCACATGGAACACAAAGACAAAGGCACATTGTATTCACATTGTTTTCTACCCGCAACAAAGGAAAAACTTGAAAGAAGCCAGAAAAAAGGACCCCTTGTATCCAGAGGAATGAAAATAAAGCTGATGAAGCTTTCTCATCAGAAATATTGCAAGACTCAAATTACTGGAATTGGAAATGAATGAGGGGATGTTACAGCCAGATTCACAGAAATAAGGATTATAGGAGAATACAGTGAATAATTGTATGCCAACAAATTGAGAACCTCTGTGAAATGAGTAAATTCCTAGCAAGGCACAATCTATCAAAACCAACTCATGAAGAAATAGAAAATCCAAAAAGAACACTAGCTAGTGAGGAGATCGAATCAGAAATCAAAAATCAAAGGAAACAAAGAGCAAAGAAGAACCCTGAATCTGACGGCTTCACTGGTGAATTCTACCAAACATTTCATACTAATCCTTCTCAAATTCTTCCGAAAAATTGAGGAGAGAGGACATTTCCTAAGTCATCCTATGAGGCCAGTATTACCATGATACAAAAGCCAGACAAAGACACTTTGAAAAAAGAACACTACAAACTATAACATCCCTGATGAATGCTGATTCAGAAATCCTCCACAAATCACTAGCAAACTGAGTTCAGCAGCATATTAAAAGAATTATACACCATGACCATGTGGGATTTATTTCTGGAGTCAACGATGGTTCAATGAATGAAACCAATTAACGTAACACACCACATTAGTATGGAATGAAGTAAAGACCCACGTGATAATCTCAATTGCAGAAAAAGCATTGACAAGACTCAATACAATTTAATGATAAAAATATGTAATAAACTAGGAATAGAAGGGAATGTCCTCAACATGAGAAAGACATACGTGAAAAACCCACTGCTAGCTTCATAATCAATGATGAAAGATTGGAAGCATTTCCCCTTACAGTCAGGAACAAGACAAAGATATCTTATTTCACTAATTCTATTCAATTGTGCAAATCCTAGATAGAGCACCCAAATCATAAGGGAGGAAGTGAAACGATCTCTTTTTGCAGATAACATAATCTTATGCAGAGAACATTTAAATATTGCACAAAAACCTGTTAAACTAATAAATGAGTTCATCAAAAATCTGGGACATTACAAAAATCAGCACACAAACATCTGTTGCATTGAACAATGAGCAATCTGAAAAGGAAACGCAGAAAACAATTCCATTTATAATAGTATCAAAAAGAATGAACTACTTAGGGATAAACTTAGCTAAGGAGGCAAAGACTTGTACACTGACCACTACAAAACACTGCTGAAAGAAATGAATGAATGGAAAGATATCTTATGTTTGGGACTGGAAGACGTTAAGATGTCAATAACATACAAAGCAATCTATAGATCCAACACAATCCCTATTAAAATCCCAGAGCAATTCTTGGGAAATTAATTTAAAAACTCATCCTAAAATTTATAATGAATCTCAAAAGCCATAGCCGAAACAATCTTGAGAAAGAACAAAGCTGGGGGATCCACACTTCCAGGTTTCAAGAAAAAAAGAAAAAGAAAATTACAACTGTTGGTGAGGATGTTGAGAAATTGGAACCCCTTGTACGTTACCAGTGAGGTTGTAAAATGGTGCAGCTGCAGTGGAAATGGTTGTTTCTCAAAAAAAGTAAGCATAGAATTATAACATAGTCCAACAATTCCATGCTTTGGTACCTACCTGAAAGAACTGAAAGCAGAGACTCAATCAGATATTTGTACAGACACGTTCAAAGAAGCATTATTTAAAGTAGCCCAAAGGGGAAAAGAACACAAACCTCTGACAGATAAATGGATAAAAGAAATGGGATATACAATGGGATGATTCTTGGCCATACAAAGGAATGACACTTTGATGCGTGCTATGCCGTAGCACGCATCAGAAAACACGACGTTAAAGTGGAATCAGGCACAAAAGGACAAAAATTGTGTTGATTCTGCTTACTTGAAGTTCTGAGAAGAGGCAAGTTCAGTAACAGAGTTTCTGAGTTTCTGTTGAGATGATGAAAGAGTTCTGGAGGTGGATGGCGGTGCTGGCTGCACAACATTAAGAACGTACTTAATGCTACTGAATCGTACACTTAAAAATGGTTAAAATGGTAACATATTATGTCACATTTATTTTACAATAAAGTAAGAAATTATTTTAATCTGGATGATATGTGGGATGATTTTTTCCAATCTCATTCTTTCACTTACACTTTTTATAATAAATATAATAACATAACAAAAACATAAAATGCCTTATAAACACACCAGGGTAAGTTTCATAAATGTCAGGGCTTATAATAGGCCTTGGAAACGCTCTGCAAGGGCCCCACGGATGGCTGCTGTGTGTGTGCCCTGGGATATGCTGTCACCCGCGCTCACGTCTATCTGTGACTTCGGCTAAGGAACACCTGTTTCTGTGGCCACCATGACCAGCCACCAGCAAAGGGAACGTCAGCTTGGCGAACAGACTGATTTTGACCAATTGCAATAACAGATACAAGTAAACAGAGAGGATTTCTGTGGGAATCTCAACCCCACACTTTCTGACCATCCAGGGTCTTTTTCAGGGACTGTTTGGAAAAGATGATTTTTTTAATGGTGATTATTGACCTCAGCAGGCATATTCTGTGAACTGCATTGTGATTCTTTTGCCAAGAAGGGCCTTGCACCTGTTGTCCGTCAAGGGCTCTTGCCGAGCGCTCCCTGCCGCAGCGAGCGCCACTCCGCCCGCCGAGCTGTGGGGAGGGCACGTGCCACCTCTGCAGCGGCAGCAGAACCAGCGCTGCACGCTGAGCAAGGTGTTCGGTGAGCAGCCCCTTCACGTACCCGCAGGAGCCAGGCCGAGGGTCACACATTCTAGGCCCGGCGCCCCATCCTCCACCCTGTGCCTTAGGGGCACTGACTGGGCGAACCCCGGGGAACAGCGGCGGTGCTGCGCCCGTGGGACCCATGGAGGGGCGTGTAGCTGCACCCTGTCCCCGGCACCGAGCCGCTCCGGGTCCGCAGGGTCGCGCGCAGGCCCCGGGGACCGAGGCACCGTGCAGGCGGGCCGCGATCCTGCGGGTCCGGGTCCGGCCTCCGGGTGGGGGAGCTGCAGGAACAAGCTGGGAGGCAGCGGGGCCCCCCGGGTCGGGGAGCAGTGAGCGCGCTCGTGTCCCCGCTGGAGGGCGGCCCCCGGCTGCTCGGGCTCCGTGCCCAGCGGGTGCAGACGGGGGTTCCCCAGGGGTGCGGCCCAGTAGGGGTGGAGGGGACCGGGGAGAGCACCTCGGGGGCGGCGCGGGCTTCGTGCCCAGCGGGTGCAGACGGGGGCGGGCCCAGCAGGGCCCCCCCCCCGGGAGGGGCGGGCCCAATGGGTGGGAGGGGACCGGGAGCGCACCTCGGGGGCGGCTGTCTCCTGGGGACCCAGACATCCCTCGGGGGGGCCGGGGGTGAGGGAGCCCGGGCCGCGCGCAGCTGGGTCCCCGCGGGCCACGGAGATGTGGGGGTGCCCAGATGGGGGAGGGCGGAGGGTTTCCCAGAGGTCGCGTCCCCATGTGGCCTGGGGAGAGCGCTCGGAACCCCGGGCTCTGCCAGGGACCCGGGCAATGAACGCTCAGGCCCCCGGTGTCCCCGCCCGCCTCACTGGACTGGGACTGGGCCACCCTGACTGGCCTTCAGGGTCCCAGAGTGAGGGAGGGAATCCTAATGGCGCAGTGCGAGGCGGCCCAGAGAGGTTAAGTGGCATGGTTAGGATCACACAGCTGGCTGTGGACTAGAATGAATACAGGGCCCGTCTCTGTCAGTCGTCGGCCTGCACTGGCCCCACGGGGTTCGGCCATGGTGGTCCCCCGTTCTTGGGAAGAGGGTGACCTTTCTCCCAGCGGTTCTACTGGTGATGCACGAACGCCCTCCTCAGAACCAGCCCTGGGCCGCGTTCCTCCGTGCGGAGGACCCAGGCAGACCCCAGGGAAGCCCCTTTCCCTCTCTCTGTCTCTCCCTCCCTGCCTCCCCTGCTCTCAGGAAGACCCCAGGGGCTGGGGCACTGCCCCGGGTGGGCCGTGGTGGCAGGCAACGAGGGTAGCCTACTGCTGGCCCACGCAGCTCCACGCTGGCACTTGGCAGGCGGCCTCGGCCCGCAGAGTGGTGCTTTGTTACCCCAAGTGACCCAGTGCACTGCTCTGAGCAGGCACGGATGACCTCGGGGCCACTGCCAGCCAGGTCACCGGCTCTGGTGCTGTCTGAAGCCCTGGCCCCTCGGTGCCCCGCAGGGCTCTGCCCGGGACAGGGCGGAGAGGAGCCGGGGGCGGGGCAGGCCCTTCGGACGGCCACAGAGCTGTGACCCAGGTGGGCGCCCTGCGGGGTGCGGTCCCAGGAGGCGAGTCATCCCCGCTGCCTGACAGGTGGGCCAGGGGAGTGTCCCAGGCCTCGTCTGTCTCAGGGGCCCCTGGAAGTCCACATTTAGAGGTGTTATTCCTTTCATTGAGGACTTACAATATTACAGTGTCAATATTGTTAGCACATACACAAATTTCAATTTATCAGCCACTGAACAGTTTGAACAGTTAGGTTGCAAGAAAGTTAAGATATATGCCCATATATATATATATGGCCACCCTCTGTGTGCTAAGCTGGTTCAGGTGAACAGGCAACTGCTTGCAGGGGGAAAAGTCTACACCGCAAAATAATATCTGTCCTTTGCTCCGAAGCTGAAACCCCGCCAAGGATTAGCCTCCCTTCCAGCTTTCATCTCCCTGCAAAATGTCACTAGGAGAGGGATTTTTAAATAAGTGTCATTAGTCACTTATAGTTATAAGAGTAATTAAAAAATTGAAAATTAATAGGTAGGTTAGCTTACTGAGATGTACTGAGGTTCAGCTCAGTTTTTTTTTTTTCTGGAATTGATGGCTAGTACTCTAAAAAGAGCTGTTGTCCCATAAAGGATGAGTGAAAACAACATTCTTGAAACTGAGACAAAAACACAAACATGGATTGTCATTTTGACTGATTTAACAAAAACCAAAGGTAGACATTCATTAATTCCATAAAATTTACCTACTTATTTTCTCTTCTATCTGTATCTTTGTCTCTTATCTCATACATCATGTATTTTTTATTAGTAGCTTTATTGAGGTAAATTTAAATTCCACAAAACACACCCATTTATAAGTGTACAATCAAATGTGCTTTAGTAAAGTTATGGTTTTGCAACCATCACAATCCATTTTTAGAATGTTTCCATCACCCCAAAAAGTTCCCTGATGTTGTTTGCAGTTAAGCCCACTCCCACTTTCAGCCCCAGGCACCTGCTGATTTGCTTTTTGCCTCTGTAGATTTACCTTCTCCAGTTTTATGGAAATGGAAGTGGAATAAGTATATGTCAGCAGTTTATTTTACAATATTCACAAATTGTTATCACAAGTTGAGAAAATTCCATTGTAAGGAATTTTGTTTATCTATTCCCCAGCCGTGGATGGTTTTCATTTTTTGGCTTTATAAATAATGCTGCCATGAGTAGTCACATGTACATCTTTGTGTATGTTTTCCTTTTTCCTAGGTAGACGCCTAGAAGTGGAATTGCTAATGTATATGGCAAGTGTGTGCTTAACAGAGAAACCGCCAAGCTGTTCTTCAGGGTGATGGAGCTACTTCCCACCCGCAGTGGGTGGGGGCCCCGGTTTCCGCCCACCCTCCCTGACATGAGGTATCGGCAGCCTTTTCACCATAGCCACAGTGGGTCTGGGTGGCATCTCACTGGGCTTTAATGGGTATGTGTGTGCATTTCTCGAAAGACTAATGATGGTGAACATCTGTTCACATGCTTATTAGCCATTTGTATATCTTTGGGAAAATGTCTATTAAAATCTTTGCCCATTTCAAAAACTGGGTTGTTTTCTTATTGAGTTGTAGGAGTTCTTTATGTATTTTGGACACAAATCATTTCTCAGACATGATTTGAAAATATTTTCTTCCAGTTTGTGGCTTTTCTTTTTACAATGGTGATTTCCGAAGAGCAAATATTTTACTTCTCACGAAATCTAATTTACCAGTTTTCCTTTATGAATCATGCTTTTGGTATCATATCTAAGAAGTCTTTGTCTCATCTAAGGTCATAAAGATAGACTCTTGTGTCTTGTTATAGAAGATTGATAGTTTTAGCTCTTATATTTAAGATCGATGCATTTGGAGTTGACTTTTGTATGTGGTGTAGGGTGGCACCTTTGTAAAAAATCCTTTGCTTATGAATGTTAGAACTTATTTCTAGTGTTTCTCTTCTGTTCAACTTCTCTGTATTTTGTCCTTAAGTCAAGACCACACTCCAGTAAGTTTTGAAATTAGGCAGCGAAAGTATTCTTACTTTGTCCTTTTGTAGCTTTCATGTAGAATCCTCAGGATTTTCTGCATGACAGATTCATGTTAACTGTGGATCTGTGATCACGTTTATGCCTTCCTTTCCAATCTTTACGTACTTAATTGCTTTTTCTTGCGCCTGCTGGCCTGGGTGTAACCTCCAGTACAATGCTGCATAGCAGTGGTGA
Source organism: Manis pentadactyla (assembly GCF_030020395.1). Taxonomy (NCBI): domain Eukaryota; kingdom Metazoa; phylum Chordata; class Mammalia; order Pholidota; family Manidae; genus Manis; species Manis pentadactyla. The sequence goes on from NC_080030.1 coordinate 28,700,164, forward strand.
GCGCTGGTATCTTTGCTGCAGTTCTGATATTTGAAGGAGAGTATTCAGCTTTTATCATTAAGTATGGTAGTTGTGGGATTTTTTGTAGGTCTTCTTTATACAGTTGAGAAAATTTCCTTCTATTCCACTTTTTAAGTTTTAATCATGAATGGTGCTGGATTTTGCTGGATGTTTTTCTGCATCTATTGAGATGACCATGAGTTTTTGTCCTTTATGCTGTTACTATCATGTATTACATGGATTGATTTTTGGATGTTAACCGGTTTTTTATTTCTAGGATAAAACCTATGTGGTCATGGTGTATAAACTTTTGTATATGCTGCCGGATTTAGTTGGCTAATATTTTGTTAAGAATTTCTGCATCTGCTGCAATAGGGATATTGGTCTATAGTTTTCTTTGATGTCTTTGGCTTTTTAGAGTAATATCAACCTTTAGAGTTGAGTTGGGAAGTCATCCCTCATCTGTGTTCTAAATGAGTTGTCTAAGATTTGTATTATTTCTTCTTTCAACATTATATAGAACTCACCAATGAAGTTTCTTCATGGAGGATTTTAAAACTATGATTTCAATTTCTTGTTAACAGATCTATTCAGGACTTCCAGTTTCCTCTTGTCAGTTTTGGTTATTTTCTTTCTAGGAATTTTCCCATTTCATTTACATTGTCCAATCTGTTGGCATAAAGTTGCTTGTAATTCTTTAAATTTTGTAGGGTCGGCACCGATGTCCCCTCCTACATTTCTGATTTTGTCAATTTGTGTCTCTTTTCTTTTTTCTTGGTCAGTTTAGCTAAAAGTAGTCAATATTGTTGATATCTTCTAAGAACCAACTTTTTATTTCCTTGATTTTCTTTGTTCTCCAGTTTTCTAGTTCATTCATTTCTGCTCTGATCTTTATTTCTTCTTATTGTTTCCTTTGGGTTTAATTTGCCTCCTTTTCTTTCTCTCTCTCTCTCTCTGTCTTCCTTCTTTCTTAAGATGGAAGCTTAAATTGTTGATTCGAGAACTTTATGCTTTTCTAAGTTCTACTTTAGTCCCAACCTATTACTTTTGATATATTATATTCTTATTTAATTTAGTTCAAAATATTTCTAATTTCCATTGTGATTTTATCTTTGACTAATGTGTTATTTATTTCTCAAAATTGAGGACTCCCCAAATGCTTTCTTTCTGACTTCTAATTTCATTCCTTCGTGGGTGAGAACATATTCTCAATGGTTTAAATCCTTTAAAACATACTGAAATTTGTTTATGGCCTGGTATATCCTGTAACCTGGAGAATGCTACATATGCTTTTGAAAAATATATATATTTGTCATTTTTAGGTAGAGTGTTCTACAAATGTCTGTCTGTCAAGCTGGTTGACAGTGTCGGTCAAGTCTTCTATATCCGTGCTGGCTTTGTGTTCAGCTGTTCTACAAGTGACTGAAAGTGGGGTGTTGAACCCTCTATCACTGAACAACCTGTCATTGTTGAGTTGTTTTTTTCTTTCAATTCTATCCACTTTGGCTTCAGATATTTTGAGGCTTTACTGTAACATACTGTTACACTTATAGCTGTTACATCTTCCTAATGTCTTTACCTTTGATCTCCAGAAATGTCCCTCTTTGTCTCTGATAATATATTTTTTAAATCTTAAAGTCTGTTTTGTCTGACAGTAATGCAGTCACTCTGGCTCTGATTGCTACCATTTGCACAGTCTGCCCTTTATATCATTTTACTTCCAATCTACTTGTGTTTTTTGTGTGACATGTGTCTCTTTCAAACAGTATCCATGGACTCCTGCTTTTTTTATCCATTCTGACCATCACTGCCTTTTGATTATTTTGTTTAGTCCATTTATATTTAACACAATTATTGATACAGTTGGATTTAGTTCTGCTATTTTGTTTCCTACATTTCATTAATAAAATCTGTTCTTCTTTTACTGCTTTTGTGCCAATGTTTTTAAGTGTGCTGTCCTGACTCCTCTGTGGCCTTAGTGCATTTTTGCTATTTCAGTGGTCACTCTACAGATTGCAATGTACATATTCATGTATACCATCCACTTTAGATTAATACTGCCTTAATTCTAATAAATCATAGTAATATTGCTCTCATGTATTTCAATTTCCTCCCTCTCCTTTGTGCTATTATTATCACATATCTTTATGTATCTTATAAACCCAACAATATATTTATACATATTTATACAGTCTTTATATTTACCCAGAGATGACATTACCCAGTGCTTTGCACTTCTTTCTGCAAATTCAAGTTATTATCCAATGTGAGGCCAACAGATCAGGAGATGATTGCCATTGAAAATATAATTTGTTCTACTCACAGATTTCAAGGCAGAGGGGCATGCTCTGTCATGCAGGACCACACGGGGAAGCTCCAGGGTCGGTCAGGTGGCAGAGAGCAAGGGGGAAATGTGGGCAAGAGCCTTTATTGTGGTTTCCATGGGAAAGACCGGGTGAGGTGTGGCAGGCAGAAGACTGACTAGTGTGAATGGTATCAAGGCTCTGGGGCGTCCCTGGTTGTCTAGTACCTGGCCCCAGGGTGACTAGGGCAGCTGGACAATTGCCTGGCATGGGTGTGAGAGGCTGATACAGGAGGTGGTTGGGGTGTGGGCTCTGGGCTGGTCAGCTTGCATATAAAAGGCACACTTGTAGGCAAGATGTTTGCTATTCCTCTGATTAACTAGCTCTGAGATGCAGTCCCTCCATGATGCAGTAAGGCCCCAAGATGTCAAATAACAGAAACTAGATAACATGGTTATTACACAATGTTCCTATCCTGCAGCCATTGCTGGTGTGCTTAAGGAAGGGCTGGGAAATGGGAGGAGAAAGAGATGCATCTCCAGCCATTAGTCAGGGGACAGGGTTCTGATGAAACTCCCCTTCTAACTCGATCTTCATCCCAACCATTCTCCTTCCTTCCCTCTGCAAGCCCTCCATTCAGCCTCATCTGCCACATTATATAAATAAGGAAATGAGACATAGAATTCATTGAGCCAATATCTCATCATGTTATTTCCCATGATCCAGTGTGGTGGGATTTTCCTGTTCAGTGTCAGGGAAGTGAGAACAAAGCTTCCCCACTCTGTTCTTCTCCATCATGGGGTTGAAGAGTGGGATGACTTGGACCTGATTCTGGGCTCATGGACAAGAAATTACCTTGCATTGGCTTCTCTGACCCAAAGGATGTCTGGGTGGCACAAAGCCGTAGCTGCCAGCTCTCAGAGGTGGGTAGAGATGCTAGTGTGGTTCCACTCCACCGGTAAGCGTCTGGAATTCCCTGATGTGTGCCCAGTGAGGAAACACACTTACAATGGAGAAAATGCTTAGTTCTGACCTCACACCTTTCCTTTCCATCTTAGGCCGCTACATTTATAGAAACATTGTTCTGTACAGGATGCTTGAGTACAGTGACTGACGCTGCATTGAAGCCAGGGTTCTGTGCACTGAGTTGCACTTCGAATAATTGTAAGGGGAAGGGATGTGGAAAGTACGGGGAGGAATGCTAGTGACACCTGAATGGGTGAAGGGGTGAGTAGTGGCATCAGCCATCTTAGGGCAGTGATTTTACAAAGAATTAGCTTAAATTCAGAGAGCCCAGCTGAGTGCACTTCATTATTCCAAGATTGGGATGGTGTGGGGCCTGGCAGGGGAAGGGGAGGGCTGGTCACGTGGAGAGGAGACTGTCCTGGGAAGAACAGCCCTGCACCAGGAGACGTTCTGGAGTTTATGGCTCAGGAGTCAAGTGGCGGTGGACAGGCTGCATCCCCACCAGAGGAGCCTCAGATGTCCATTGTCAAGCTGATGAACTGGGAGTAAAGAGAGAGGGGGGATGGTTATCCCTCCGATTCCCTACCAGCTCTGGTTTGTTTATGTCCTGGGAGCTCCACCAGCTGATCTTTCGCCTACAGACAATCACTTCTGCCTCAACACGAAGCATTACAACATCACTCCTCACCACGTTAAGTTTTCTGGAGGTCCTGAGCCCTTTCTGGTGAGCTTCAGTTAAATGCAGATGGTGAGAGAGAAACATGCTTTCTCCTTGTGAGAGTGGGAGCCTCCCGGAGGCCCCTGGGCAGGGCAGTATAAGGAGCTTTTCCTCCTTTATGAGGGGCCCCTTACTGGGTGGACGGACATGACCTGCCATCCTGGAGGGGCCATGGCCTCAGCGACTGTGGCTCTTTACCAGTGAGTTAGCGCAGAAGTACGGGCTCCCCCTCAGTTCCCTGTCCCAGGTCCCTCCTGCCCCTTCCGCACCAGCTTTCTTATCACAGCATGGTGACTTGGGGCAATGTGATTGTGTGGAATGGTCTTTCCTCTCCCGTCTGGCCTCTTTTCTGGGAAAGGCATGTACCAAGGCCAGGGTTAGGGAAGGTGGCTGGGTAGAGAAAGGTGCACAGACTTTTATGGCAGAGTGACTGTAGGTGGGCAGAGAAAGACTCCAGCTTTTTCCTAGGCTGAGGGGAAGGGCATCTAAAACAGTGGCTTTCAAACATGGCTGCCCATGGACTCGCCAGGGGAATTCAAAAAATATCACTACTTGGACCCATTCCTAGAAATTTGGATTTAATTGGTCTGGGGCATGACCAGGGCAGTAGGGATTTTAAAACCTCCCCAGGTGGCGCTCGTGTGCAGCCAGAGGTAAGGATAGTAGACTTGGGAGAGGGAGAGGGCAGGACTTGGAGGTTTTCTTGTTGTCTGGAGGGTGGTAACTGTGGGCCAGGAACAGATGTTATGCCAGATGACTGAGGTCTGTCGAGGTGAGTGGGAACAGGATAAAGAGCTCGCTGCAGCCCCTATACCTGGACCGTGGCTTGCAAGTAACACCTCGGACCTGAAGCAACGGCATGCCTCCCCTGGTTCCCAGTGCTTTGATGCCTGTGACGGGCTAAGAGTCAACCACACACCCAGCCTGCCACTCTCCCCTCGCACAATGGGCAAGTGGCCACTGTCACACCTTCTTCGTACTTGCTGGTGGCAAAACCTTGAAGTAAATGAGGAATAAAAGGGGAGTCTAGGGGCCCATCTTGTTTAATAAGAAACTAGTTTGAGTACGTACATGTTTGTTTGCAATCCTGGGATGTTTTTATACAGTTACCAGTCAGTTATAGTTATTGCATGTGTTGTACATGGTAAAGGTGAAAGAGAATACTAGAAAAGGAAAGTGTCCACTTTCCGTTCCCAGTGAGATTCTAGCGTACGCAGGGATATGAGATACACACAAGAGCAGTGGTGATGAGTCAACATAGTAAGTTGACAGATTATATGATGTTATTATAAACCCAACTTCTGGTGTAAGATTGGGGCCCAGATCTTTTCTGCAAATCGTGAAATTGGGGCTCAGAGCAGGAGGTTAGACCAAAATCAGCAGGGGGCTGTTGCCAGCCTGTCTTGGAACAGTTGAGAATGGCAGCCATGCCCACAGCCACTCTAAAGGAGCCGGTGTTTGCGGTGTGCACACGGGAACAGGTGGAGGGCAGCAAGAGCCCGAGATGGGGAGCAGGCGAGGCTGCTGTCAGGCCCAAGGGAATGCAGAGCTTGGCAGAGGGACCCAGGGAGGGAAAGGAAAGAAAACGGGAGATGAAAATCACAGGAACCGCTGAAGCCAAGGGTCCCAATGTCACCCCTCTCCCTGTGGGCAGGGAAATGTTGAACCAGCAGTCTCCAGTTAGGTGTGTTCAGGAGTCACCAGGGACCTGCCTGAATGAGATCTGATGTAGTAAGTCCGTGGTGGGGCCAGGCGCCCTGCATGTCCTCTTTGGTTTTGTTTTATTTTTCATTTAATTTTATGGAGATATAATTTTCACATAACATTGTGTAAATAAAAGGTGCACAGGGCGTTGATTTGATACATGTACATATTTGAGCAGGATTACCACTGTGGCTTTAGCTAACACCTCTTTGAGGTCACATAATTATCACTCTTTTTTGTGGTGAGAACACTTAAGATCAGTCCCTTAGCAGCTCTGAGGTTCACACCACACTACTGTTGGCTACAATCGCCACCTGCTACTCTGCATGTCTGACAAGCTCCCAGGTGACACCCGTGCTCTGGGGCATGGCCCACACTCTGCACAGGGGGAGATGGCTGTGCACAGCTGGGACCCATCCTCCGAGCCTCTGACACTCTCATCCATGCTCTCCCCTCCATCACTTTTGCATACACACACTCACAACAAGAATCATGAGACACAGGTGACGTGAGGAGGAGTGTGGACAGATGGGAAGCTGGGAGGCAGGCAGCTGAGGAGCTCCTGTGGCAGAAGGAAGAGAAGGACCAGAATGTGGGGTTTGCCGACTCTCTTCTCTCCATGCCCCAGTTTCCACCTCTGCAAAATGGAGATACTATTAGTCCTTAGCTCATTGGACTATTGTACTCATTACACTCACTGGTAAATGAATAGTACCTCAGAATATTAGCAGTTTTATTGCAGATATTAACCCTGTGGCTGGCTGTGAACCCTCACATGCATCATGCACTCACTCAGCAGGTGCTTACAGAGCGTGGGATGCCCAGTCCTGGCTGGTCCCTGAGCAGAAGGTCTGGCTTGACCAAACCTCATTCATGTTGAGATGAATGAACTCGTTGTTCTCTGTGCTAAGAGTCTGGAACACCCCTAAGAGGGGCGACAGGGGAAAGGCATCACTGTAAGGACAGTTCCTTCAATGGGTTTAACTATTTCCCCATGACCTCGGGCCTTCCGTGAAGCCTATGGAGAAGCTACTCCACCTGGTAGTGAACAGGAGCCTTTCGGTGGCACATGCTGTCATCTACAGTGTCAGCCAGCCAGCCAGCTCCTGCATGCAAAACATTTCCCCTGCCTTAACTTCTGCAGGGCTACAGATCCCCTGGACCCCATGGAGCTTTTCTCCAGAAAAAAGCACATATACGTTGTGGGGAAAATGGAAGTTCCTACAGCCAGGACCCTCCCCTGACCCTAAACTACTTGACGATGTAATTGGCCTGCTGCTTCCACATCCGTTGGTAATAAGCTCTCATTGACTGAGTCGCTATGTAAAGAGCCCCGTCCAGTGCTCTGGGCAGAGGTAAAGGAGGATTAGGGACCTCAGACTGCTAGATGCGCACATTATTCTAGTGCTCGACCTACCGGGAGAATAAAGCTAGGTGTAAATCCTTTTACCCCGAGAATGTTTGGTTGTCATTTCTCAGTCCCACCAAATTCATAGCGAACTTGCCCGGGGCTGAAACCCTCAGGTGAGACATACAGAAAGTTATGCATGAGTCTTGCGCTGTTCAGTCTCTCCTCAGGAGAAGGTGAGCATTGCAGGGGCTCCCTCAGGGAGGAGCGGAGAGGGTGGGAGAGGGGGCGTCTGTGCTGGATGCCCCACCCAGAGCCCTGAATACTCTGAGAAAGCTGCTTCCCTCTCCAGGCTTCCACCTCTCCATCCAGCCAGTCAGCCCTGGCTTCACCTTACAGTCGTTCAGGGGGCTTTAAAAACACCACAGAAAGGCAGAGGGTGCTGTCACCAAACAAAAGGGATAGGACCCAATGACCAAAGGCACTGTGTGCATCCTGAGACAACCAAGCAAATGTAAAAAGATGGCCCTGGGAATTTCAGCATGGACCAGGTCTCAGGTGATGTTGAGGACTTACTGAGAATTTTGTTAGGTGTGCAAATGGTACGACTATTATGCTAAAAACAAGTGTATCTGTTAGAGATATTTACAGATGAAAGGACTGGATTTCTGAGATCTGTTATTAAAATATTCAGAAAAAATAGTATGTGTTAGGGGAATATATGGAAAAGATTAGCAAAATGCTAATTGTTCTGCTGGGTGTAAAGCACAGAGCACCTGGGGCCTGGTCCATGCTGAAATTCCCAGGGCCATCTTTTTACATTTGCTTGGTTGTCTCAGGATGCACGCACTGCCTTTGGTCATTGGGTCCTATCCCTTTTGTTTGGTGACAGCACCCTCTGCCTTTCTGTGGTGCTGTGTGCACCCCCTGATTCTGGTTTGACTGGTCCACTGTGCAGCCTGATCATTGGAAAGTTTTAAAGCTCTGACAGGAATTTTAATGTGTGGCAAAGTTTGAGAAGACGGTGCTGGGCTCAGGGGGGATTGATTTTGTTCTTTATATTTTAGTGTATGATTAAAACTTTCTAGAATAAAAAGTTTAAATAATCTTGGGGCAGAGCTCTAGTCTTGGTTTAAAAGTTCTCCAGGTGGTGAATCTAGCGTGAGGATCCCAGAGTGGATGACGTTAAGCCTGACGTGCCATTTCCCTAATATCCTTGGGTTGTCAGAGCAGGCTGTGTGGAAAGGCTTGGGCTGGACGGGACTCGGGAAGGAAACGGGTGGGTGAGAGAGAGAAGCTAACAAATCTCATTACTTCTGGGTCAGTTTTGATCACTCTTTACGTCAAACAAGCGACCACCTCTCAGGAGGGTCTTTCTGAAGCGCAGCTCTCACAAGCTACTGGGCAGCAGCAGAGGAAGCCCAGCGTGTCGGATCTGCTCACCTCTCAAATCATCACCGGTCAGCAGGTAGGCCTTGCTGGGCCCCCTAGTCCAGCTCCCCAGAGTTCACAGGTGTGGTGGAGGCTGGCTGCAAACAATCTTGCCGTCTGAGGGTCCTACGGGAAATGGAGGGAGCTCTTGCCCTGGGGCCAGCAGCAGGGACTGGCCTGGGCTTCGCAGGCCTTTAAGTCACCCGGCAAACACACGGTGGGAACTGCCAAACAGGACTGGCTCCGTAATTTGTGGAGCCCAGTGCAAAATGGAAATGTTTTTTTCTTTAAATAATTCAAAAATTATTAAGATTCCAGATGGCAACACAGGAGCATGAGGCCCAGCTAGGCATCCCTGGGGCCCTGGCGCCCCCGCAGCGGCCGCCCCGGAACCGAGCCGCGGGCTGGACGCACTTCAGCCAGCCCCGACCTCGTGACAATATGATGGTGACCAGCGGACTCTGGAACGGCCCATCCTCCCTCTCTGGCTTCTCTTGGGTAAGGAATCTCGTTTGAGAGAACCGGTCCGCTTTCAGGGCTCCCCAAATACTCAGGGCAGGTGGGAGGGCAGCGAAAGGATCCGCTCCCCACTCTCCGGGCTGCGGGACCTGACCCACCCAGCCCTGCCCAGTGTGCGCGGGAGGTCTCCCGCCGACCCGTGCAAATGGCTGGGGGCCGCCTCAGGCCTGCACCCCGGCTGACCGCCAGCACCGCCCGGGTCAGAGCACGGCGCCTTGGGCCTGTCTTAGCCACGGTTTTCTGCTTGCTGCTTGTCACAGGTGCCTGGAAGGAGCCGGAGGGGAGGGAGGAGGCATCTCCCCTGGGCCCAGACCAGGCGGTTGAGGACGTCGTGGAAGCCCAGCTGGGGCTCCTGGTCCTCATCCCTGAGGACAATGGGCTGCAGGAGGTGACCACTCAGATCCGGCGGGGTGGGGGGGGTGTGGTGCCCCTGCCAGGGCTGTCTCAGGGGGATGGCTGCGGGGCCGAGGGGACGGGGCAAGGGGTCGCCGGTGGGCTTGCTCTGGGGCGCAGAGCTGGTGGTGGGGGGGCGTGGACGGGTCAGAGGAGGCAGCCCCATGGTGAGGTGCGGGCCAGCGACGGGACCCCCACTCGGGCTCCCTCCTCTGCAGGGCCTCCACTGCCATGGGCAGGGGTGGGGGTGGGTGTCAACTCCAGACCCCAGCTTCCCTCCCAAAGCTTTGCTCTTTTCAGGTAGGTCATTAACCCAGAGCCTCTGCACTCAGATTCAAGTCTGGTTTCCAGCCCAACCGCCTGCAAGCACCTCTCCAACACCCTGCGCGCTTTCCACACGTTTCTTTCACTTATGACCTCCTGGCTCCTGAGGCAGGGATGGCTGTCCGGCCACCAACATCTGCCCACCAGACTGGGGCCAGGGGCTGCACCCCGTCCCCCCGAACCACGGAGGGGGGCGGGGTAAGCACTGACGTGTGTTACTTCTGTCAAGGCCTTCAGCAAGTGGGGAGGTCTTCTCAGTCCTTTTTCCCGCCTCTGCTGGCTTCCTGCAGGTAACCCTGTGGGTCTGGGGGTGCTGGAGCCGCACACCGGAAGGAGCCCTGAATCACCGCACGGAGGTCCCCCGGGGGTGACAGCCCTCCTGCTACACTGTTACGAGTGAGAAAGAAATGTTACTGTGTTTGAGTTATTTATTGCAGTGGCTGGTGCTGGCCTGTCCCTTGGTGTTCCCTATGCTGTGAAGTGCAGAGCCGATGTGACATTTCTAAAATGATGTCAGATCAGCGGTTGGGCGGGAGGTTGTCAAAAAATAGTGGAGCTTGATAATAGATACGCATGTTATGAATGCAATATATTGGGTTTCAAAGGCAACGACTTCCAGTTTGTGAGTGGGGTCTGTGTCCTTGTGTTTTGGCCTTCTGCCCTACTGTGGGAGTTCATCATCATCTTCATTGCCTGTGGCTTACTACTAGTGAGTGTTAGTGTTTCTTGAGGGCTCAATTTCCTTTGGTACCCCATGGAAAATTCCTATTTTCTAATTATGTCATAACTCTAACTTGGCCAATAAATTGTCTTAGCCCATTATCTTAGAAAACACATTGTAAAATCTCCTGGTAGAAACTTTTTCTCTCATATTTCTTCTTCAGGAGAAAATATCTTTTCTTTGAAAAAGCACAAAAACCTCTCATGAACTAGTTTCCCATTTATGTTTTCATTAATTCATACTGACTCCCAAAACTTCTCCAAAGGTGGAAAGGTTCTTACCTGTAATAAGAGGTACCTATGCCCTCCATATATACATACATGGTGGCATACATATTATTCAGTCCTGTCTACTAGACCTTCTAGTTTTACTATTGCCAGCTGTTTCAAGTATCTCTCAATTTATTTAAAAAATTTTATTGAACACATTATTATCTGGACACTATCCTTGGATTCACTTTGCAGTTTGTCTGTATCTAAATCCTGTCTCCCAGTCCTCCTCCTTTTGAAGTTCCTAACCAAAGGAGCTGGATGCATCAATATGCCAACACAATTAACTAAAAAACCAAGGTTTTTAGTTGTTTGACTATGATCTCACATGGTCATAGCAATACAGTTATTTTAAAAACGTCAAGCAGAAACATCTATTTGCTGAAGTTCACAAAATTCCTATGGTCCCTTTCTCCAACTGAAGCAGTAGGGGGATCATAGTCTGGCGGACAATGTACTGAATGCAGGGTCATGTGATCAGATTATCAGGGCCTGAAAAATTACCCTCTGATGTTGGGCAAATCAATTAATGTCCCAACTCTACGATTTTATTTATAAATAAAAGGCATAATAGTATTTTCATCCAGATGTATTACTATAAAACAATAGTAACAAAAACTAACAATTCTCCAGCTGTTATATATCAGAAACTTAACTTGCAATTTTGCATAGGTTTTCCTAATTAATTCTGAAATCAGATCAACACGTATAGACCATTCTAATTTCCATTTCGCAGGTACAGAAAATGATGTAAAAAGAAGTTAAGCTACTTACCCAACATCTTAAAGCTATTAAGTCTAATAAGTCTGATTTTTAACCCAAATAATCTAACTCTAAACCTCACTCTCTCAATCATCACATATAGTCATATGTAAAGTTGCTTTGAAAACTACAAAAGTAGTATTTGAATGTTGCATTTTGTATTTTTTTGTTTGTTTGTTTTTGATAGGGCATCTCTCATATTTATTGATCAAATGGTTGCTAACAACAATAAAAGTCTGTATAGGGGAGTCAATGCACAATCATTAATCCACCCCAAGCCTAATTCTCGTCAGTCTCCAATCTTCTGAAGCATAATGAACAAGTTCTTACATGGTGGACAAATTCTTACATAGTGAATAAGTTCTTACATGGTGAACAGTACAAGGGCAGTCATCACAGAAACTTTTGGTTTTGATCACGCATTATGAACTATAAACGATCAGGTCAAATATGAATATTTGTTTGATTTTTATACTTGATTTATATGTGGATCCCACATTTCTCCCTTTATTATTATTATTATTATTATTATTATTATTTTTAATAAAATGCTGAAGTGGTAGGTAGATGCAAGATAAAGGTAGAAAACATAGTTTAGTGTTGTAAGAGAGCAAATGTAGATGATCAGGTGTGTGCCTGTAGCCTATGTGTTAATCCAAGCTAGACAAGGGCAATAAAACATCCACGTATGCAGAAGATTTCTCTCAGAACAGGAGGGGTGAGGTTCTAAGCCTCACCTCTGTTGATCCCCAATTTCTCACCTGATAGCCCCCCTGCGACTGTGCCTGTCTTAGGTTGTTCCTCCCTTGAGGAATCTTACCCGTCTCTGGCTAACCAGTCATCTTCCAGGGCCATACAGGGAAATGTAAAGTTGGTAAGTGAGAGAGAAGCCATATTGTTCGAAAAGGTTAGCTTTTTACTTCTTTGCAGATTTATGCCCTGTAGCTTCTATGCCCAGCATTTGTCTTGAGGTATCTTTACCACTTGGAGGAATTATGATACTCGGTAAATTTGATATGAGGCACGAATTCTATTTAAGGGTTGTAATTAGGAAGGGAGAAGAAAAGCTATAGAAGTAGCAGGCGGAAGAAAACATGGGAAGATTGATTATTTCTTTGACATATCTTCTTGTAGAGTAAATTAAGCATGTATAGATTTTAAACTACTAATTAAATTGCGCACACACATTAACATAATAGGAATACAGTTACATAACCAAAGCATACCTGTAATTACCAGCCATCTCCAGTGAAACCAAGAAAACCAGTTAGGCACCTTAGGCATTTGTGAAAACTTATCTATGATATGGTGGATATTGTCCAACTGAACTTGAACAGTCTGAGAGAAATCAGACAAATTAAAACAACCCATTCCTGGGGACTGTTCACATGCCATATGTTCTTTTAACAGTAGATAGTCTGTAGTTGTAAGATTTTGGAGCGCTACAACTTGCACTTCTCCTAATTCTTGGTTGAGTTCCGACAGTATAGATCCAGTCAAATTTGTTGTTTTACTGTATGCACAGGCCAGCTTAGATATCTCCTTCCTCATTCCCATGGCAAGTCCAGGAACTGGTGGGATGAGTGCATCTACAGCTGTAGCAGCGCCTGGATCTTTGTTGAGGTTTTTTGATGCTCATCTTCTGGCATGAGTCTTCCAGAGAGTGCTGATGTTGGAAGTTCTTCTTCATATTGTATCTTAGTTCATTTTCTGGGTAGCCAAATTGGGCTTTGATCCTCTGTATAAACACAAACAGACCCTTTGCCCACACTTTGATATGCCCTTTATACCATTGTGTAGAACTCATTGGAGGTCACCACACAGGAAATGCTTTTTTTTTTTAAGAGAAAGGAATATTATCAGAAAAATGTACCTCCATAGCCGATCTTCTGACACCCTTTAAGTGATCAAAATTAAGGATATTTAAAGCATGCATTAATCGTTGATTTACAGTTAGTTTTATCCTATCAGGGAGTAATCCCCCTTTTCTTTCTTTCTTTCTTTCTTTTTTTTTGTTATCATTAATCTATACATACATGAAGAATATTATGTTTACTAGGCTCTCCCCTATACCAGGTCCCCCCTATAAACCTCTTTACAGTCACTGTCCATCAGCATAGCAAAATATTGTAGAATCACTACTTGCCTTCTCTGTGTTGTACAGCCCACCCCTTTCTCCCACCCCCCCATGCATGCTAATCTTAATACCCCCCTTCTTCTTCCCTCCCCTTGTGCCTCCCTACCCACCCATCCTCCCCAGTCCCTTTCCCTTTGGTACCTGTTAGTCCATTCTTGGGTTCGGTGATTCCACTGCTGTTTTGTTCCTTCAGTTTTTCCTTTGTTCTTATACTCCACAGATGAGTGAAATCATTTGGTATTTCTCTTTCTCCGCTTGGCTTATTTCACTGAGCATAATACCCTCCAGCTCCATCCATGCTGCTGCAAATGGTAGGATTTGCCCTCTTCTTATGGCTGAGTAGTATTCCATTGTGTATATGTACCACATCTTCTTTATCCATTCATCTACGGATGGACATTTAGGTTGCTTCCAATTCTTGGCTATTGTAAATAGTGCTGCGATAAACATAGGGGTGCATCTGTCTTTCTCAAACTTGATTGCTGTGTTCTTAGGGTAAATTCCTAGGAGTGGAATTCCTGGGTCAAATGGTAAGTCTGTTTTGAGCATTTTGATGAACCTCCGTACTGCTTTCCACAATGGTTGAACTAATTTACATTCCCACCAGCAGTGTAGGAGGGTTCCCTTTTCTCCACAACCTCACCAACATTTGTTGTTGTTTGTCTTTTGGATGTTGGCCATCCTAACTGGTGTGAGGTGATATCTCATTGTGGTTTTAATTTGCATTTCTGTGATGATTAGTGATGTGGAGTCTGTTGGCCACCTGAATTTCTTCTTTAGAGAACTGTCTATTCAGCTCCTCTGCCCATTTTTTAATTGGATTGTTTGCTTTTTGTTTGTTGAGGTGTGTGAGCTCTTTATATATTTTGGATGTCAGCCTTTTATTGGATCTGTCATTTATTAATATATTCTCCTATACTGTAGGATACCTTTTTGTTCTACTGATTGATGTCCTTTGCTGTACAGAAGCTTTTCAGCTTGATATAGTCCCATTTTTTCATTTTTGCTTTTGTTTCCCTTGCCCAGGAAGATATGTTCATGAAGAAGTCACTCATGCTTATGTCTAAGAGATTTTTGCCTATGTTTTTTTCTAAGAGTTTTAAAGTTTCATGACTTACATTCAAGTCTTTGATCCATTTTGAATTTACTTTTGTGTATGGGGTTAGACAGTGATCCAGTTTCATTCTCTTACATGTAGCTGTCCAGTTTTTGCCAGCACCATCTGTTCAAGAGACTGTCATTTCCCCAGTGTACGTCCATGGCCCCTTTATCATATATTAATTGACCATATATGTTTGGGTTAATGTCTGGATTCTCTATTCTGTTCCACTGGTCTGTGGCTCTGTTCTTGTGCCCGTACCAAATTGTCTTGATTACTGTGGCTTTGTAGTAGAGCTTGAAGTTGGGGAGTGAGACCCCCCCCCACTTTATTCTTCCTTCTCATGATTGTTTTGGCTATTCAGGGTCTTTGGTGTTTCCATATGAATTTTAGAACTATTTGTTCCAGTTTGTTGAAGAATGCTCTTGGTAATTTGATAGGGATTGCATCAAATCTGTATATTGCTTTGGGCAGGATGGCCATTTTGACGATATTAATTCTTCCTAGCCACGAGCATGGGATGAGTTTCCATTTGTTAGTGTCCTCTTTAATTTCTCTTAAGAGTGTCTTATAGTTTTCAGGGTATAGGTCTTTCACTTCCTTGGTTAGGTTTATTCCTAGGTATTTTTTTATGCTATTGTGAATGGAATTGTTTTCCTGATTTCTCTTTCTATTAGTTCATTGTTAGTGTATAGGAAAGTCACAGATTTCTGTGTGTTAATTTTGTATCCTCCAACTTTGCTGAATTCCGATATTAGTTCTAGTAGTTTGAGATTGGAGTCTTTAGGGTTTTTTTTATGTACAATATCATTTCATCTGCAAATAGTGACAGTTTAACTTCTTTATCAATTTGGATTCCTTGTATTTCTTTGTTTTGTCTAATTGCTGTGGCTAGGACTTCCAGTCCTTTTTGAATAACAGTGGGGAGAGTGGGCATCCCTGTCTTGTTCCCGATCTCAGAGGAAAAGTTTTCAGCATCTCACTATTCAGTATGATGTTGGCTGTGGGTTTATCATATATGGCCTTTATTATGTTGAGGTACTTGCCCTCTATGCCCATTTTGTTGAGAGTTTGCTGGGTCTGCATGCTAAGTTAGTTGCTCAGTTTGCAAAATCACCTCATCAGATCTGAAGGAGGAAAAACAGCACATAGGCCTGGGCCTTTTAGTATGCTTAAGTGAATTTTATGCATGGTTACAAATGGTTAGCATAATAAAACATATGCTGCTCTTCTTTATCTAGGGAACATTAACTGATCTCACTGAAGAATGATTCTAGAGCTTAATGTTTAACATAGAGTTTTAGTAGGGGGGTTTCCTTGCATGTAGTTACATTGCTCTGACTGCAAATATCTTGCCCTGCCCCCTCCAGAGGCCCTCACCCTACTCTGACTACATCTATGGTCCCTGTCTCACAGTCACCATGATTCTGAAGCTGAGGAGATTCTACTCCTTTTAAAAGTTCTGGCTTAAGCCAAATATTTACAGTTTTTCCTTATACACCAAGTGCTGGACTAAGTCCCACAAGTAGTGTGGAGAGGTTGGGGTTCCTATTGTGAGAAACACACTCACTGGCCCATATTCAATAAGTGGACATGGAGACAAAGAGAACAGTGGAGCGAGGCTTTAATGACCGTCTTGCAAGATCGGGTGTCTGGTGGGCAGGCACACCTGGGGAGTTTGGTGCCAGTAATTTATCTCCTAGTGCACGAGTCCCTCCCCTGGTTCCTCATTGGCTGAGTACTACAGGGTTCACATTCTTCCCAGATGTCGTCTAAGCCAGTCATATCTTTCCCTTACATTTGTCTAATCTTACTGGTAGGTTTAAAAAACTCCAACAGGTATCGCCAGGCCCTTATCAATTCCCCCGCCCCCACTCTCAGCCCGAGCAGCTTCCACCACGTGGCCCTTTGTTAATACCTTACTGTTAAAGTGCTTAAACATCCTAGTGGGAATAAATCACATTTAGGTTTTATACTCTTTCCTAACACTATGGCCAGGATCCTCACTGAACCTAAACCACCTCATCATATAACTGGCCTGTTGCTAGGCTACGGCTTCCACACCTTTAGGCAATAAGCTATTAGAGTCCTATTCTACCTATAGGACTGCTATAGATAGAGGAGCAACACCTGGTAAATAGCAGAGACCCAGGAAAGCTGGGAGTATGATTCCGTTTGATTCGAGGCCTGAGAAACAGGGGAACCAATGAAATACTGTTTATTCTGCTATATAGGGAGCTTGGCCCAGTGCTCTGGGTGGAGGCAGAGACACTAGTGCTCGACCTACCACCAGAGAACAAGCTGGGTAATAACCCCTTTCACCCCAAAGAATGTTTTGCTGTCAATTTCTTTGGTCACATTGAATCCATAGTGAACTTGCCTGGGGCTGAAATCTATTAGCAAGACAATTGGCAAAGTGGGCAGTGTTCACTCTTGACCAGGGAAAAAGACAGGCTGCCCTTATGGGAGGGGTGCTTCAGTGGGCTGCCCCTGTGAATGGGGAGACAGTGGATCATCCCCCAATGGGTATGTGGTCTAAGGTGGCTTACCTCCTAGAGGACTTGGCCCCACCCCAGGACTGGAGGCAAGTGGAAGTGACACCTGAGGCAGTAGGGGTGGCTCTTGGTATAGTAAGCAGATCCTTTGAGAAGAAGCATAGTGCCCGGGAGGCAGTGGGGACTGTGGGTTGGCTGCTTCTCACAGTATTAAAAAGGTCTACAGAGGAGAACCAAGAAATGGCGGCATGAGAATGCGAGCTGCAAAACTCTGGATTCCCTGAAGAAGGAGATGGCCTTGATGTGGGAGGGGGCAGCACAAGACCACCAGCAGCAAGGTGCCAGGTGTTCTGAAGGAGGAAGAGGCATCAAGGAGAAAGATGAGCTCCTGAAGGAAGCACAGGCAGAGGTGGCACAAGAATGTCAGCTGCAAAGTATTGAGCTGAAGGTAAGAGACCTTCTGAAGACTGAGCTGGCATTGTTGCAAGGCACTGTAGCAGAGGAGGCACTCAGGTGAGGGGAGAGAAAGGTGCCATCAGCCCCAGAAACAGAGGAGCTGGGGAAGGATGAAGGGGTGGTGCCGGAGGCACTGGCCCCTCCTGTATTGAAAGCATGCCTAGTGTTTGTAAAGAAAATAAAGACCCAGCAGCTGAAAGTTCCCCAAGGAGAGGAGCAGCCCCCTTCCCAGGTCGTGGAGCACTCTACGGTCCGCCCCTACACTCAGGCTGAGCTGGTGGATTTGGGCTCCCGGTTTAGGCAGAAGCCCTCTGAGCCAATATCAGCTTGGTTCTTGCGTCTGCGGGACTTTGGGGTGGATGGAATTGTCCTTTGGGATCAGAGATGAGAAAGCTGTGTTCCCTGACAGTGCAGCCTGCCTTGAGGCAGCAATTACAAAATGCACATCAGACCCCAGGGAGTCACTCCCTCCTTGATTGGCTTATGGCTGCACTTCGTGCTGTGTGGCCCAATCCGGGTGACCTACCATCCTCTCCTGTTAGATGGCAGACATATGCTGAGCTCCAACAGGTGCTATGAGAGCTAGGCATAAGAAATGCCATCTATAGTCCAGAGAATTATAACCCAGATGAAGAGATTTTCACTACTGGGATGAGAAATATTGTACTTCAAACGGCTCCTACATCCCTCTTTGGGTCTCTAGTGGCCATTCTTTCCCCTCACTTAGGGCAGCCCATAAGCAAGGTGACACGTACAGTAGCAGACTTAGGAGGGGCAGAAGCAATGAGAATCCAGAAAGATATAAGACCTGTTACTCACAAGAAGACTTTACAGGGCCCCATGAAGGTTACAGGGACCCAGATGTGGGTTGATTTAATACAGGCAGGAGAGATGGAAGGAAATTAGATGGAAAGTCCAGTAGGATCTTACTAGAGCTATGGCATCAGCTGAAACCAGAGCAGCAGTTCCAGCCATTAAGACCAAAGAGGCAGAAGTCAGAGACAGAGCCGCGAGTCCAGCCTGTGTGTTTGCAAGACTTCCTGCTGGAGAGTGAGTCAACCTCACTTGAGCCCACACAGGAAGGTGATTGGGGAACATGGTTTGACTGAGGGAAAGGTTAAGGTACCTGCCCTGAGGGACCAGGGGGGGACCAGAGGCCACATGTTGAAATAGCTATCCATTGGTCCCCAGTGAACATACAACATGTCCTGGCTCTGGTGGACACAGGGGCTGAATGTTCACTGATTCATAGTAACCCTGAGTGGTTCCCCGGGACCCCCACTATCATAGATGGATATGGGGGGAAGGCTATCAGGGTGAAAAAAGCCCAAGTCCCTTTGGGAATAGGGCATCTACCTCCAAAAGTGTATACTGTGTATATATCTCCTATTCCTGAGTATATTTTGGGGATTGATATCCTGCAGGGTCTATGGTTGCAGACCACTGCAGGTGAGTTCAGACTAAGAGTATGTGTGGTGAAGGCAGTTCTGAGGGGACATGCGAGGCACCCACCCATAGCTTTGCCTGTGCCTTGGCGGGTGACTAATACCAAACAATACAAACTGCCTGGAGGGCATAAAGAGATTGAGAAACTTTCCAGGAGCTGGAAAAGGTGGGTATTATAAACCCCACCCATAGTCCTTTCAATTCCCCAGTGTGGTCAGTAAAAAAGCCAGATGGCTCCTGGATTACAGAGAATTGAATAAAGTCATACCCCCTATGCATGCTGCTGTCCCCTCTATTGCAGGCTTGATGGATACCCTCAGCCATGAAGTAGGAACATACCATTATGTGGTAGATCCTGCTAATGCCGTCTTTTCCATTGACATAGAGCAGGAAAGTCAGGAACAGTTTGCCTTCACGTGGGAAGGACGGCAATGAACTTTCACCATCCTTCCACAGGGATTCCTCCACAGTCCCACCATCTGTCATGGACTTGTAGCCCAGGACTTGGCTACATGGGAGAAAATGCCAATGGTGTGGCTGTACCATTAGATTAATGATGTCATGCTCATGTCCAATTCTCTTTCAGATCTAGAAGGTGCAGCACCTAGATTGCTGCAACATTTACAGGAGAAAGGATGGGCTGTGAACAGCACCAAGGTTCAGGGTCCTGGTTTGTCTGTAAAATTCTTAGGGGTCGTCTGGTCCAGTAAGAGCAAAGTTACACCAGAAGCAGTTACAGACAAAGTCCAGGCCTTTCCTACCCCCACAACTGTAGCACTGCTACAGGAGTTTCTGGGTCTTCTAGGCTACAGGAGAGTGTTTGTACTGTACTTGGCACAAATTCTGAAGCCCTTATACCAGTTGGTATGAAAGGGCGTCAGGTGGGACTGGGATGAGACGTGCATCTGCCTTTACTACAGCAAAACGGGCAGTCAAGGCAGTGCAGGCCTTGAGTGTGATAGACCTGTCAAGACCCTGTGAACTGGAAGTTCATGTCACTAAAGATGGTTATGGCTGGGGTCTCTGGCAGTGGCTTGAATGAACTCGCCAACCTGTTGGATTCTGGTCACAACTCTGGAAAGGGACAGAGGTATGATATACTTTGGTAGAAAAACAACTGGCTGCTGTGTATCACGCCTTGCTGGCTACACAACCCATCACTGGAATAGCCCTGATAAAGGTAATAACCACCTATTCCATCTTGCGGTGGTTATGAGATTCGACCCAAAAGCCAAGGAGTGGTGTGGCATAAACACCCACACTAGCCAAATGGGATGCTTACCTACAGCAGCATAGTGCCCTCTCTAGTAGCCCCTTGAGTGAAGAACTCCAATGCTCGTTGAGTCCAGTGACATATACTAGTGAAAAGCAGGAAGAACTTGCTTTTGAACCATTAGTAGCAGAGAGTCCCTATCGGGAGGGAAGAGCCCCTATACCCGAAGATGCATGGTACACAGATGGCTCCAGTGTGGGCAGCCCCCAAAATGGAGGGCCATAGCTTTCCATCCTAAGATTGAGACAATATGGATGGAAGATGGTGAAAGGAAGAGAAGGCAATAGGCAGAGTTGCGGGCTGTGTGGCTTGTGATCAGCAAGGAGCCCTCCCCTATAGTTGCCTGCACTGACAGCTGGGCTGTCTATCGGGGCTTGACCCTGTGGCTACCAACCTGGTACCATGCCAACTGGCTGGTTGGTCACTGACCCCTTTGGGGGCAATAATTATGGCAAGACTTATGGGCCTGTGGTCAGATTAAAATAATTATAGTATACCATGTGACAGGTCATTTGCCACTGGCATCCCCGGGAAATGATGATCAGCATTTGTTGCATGCAGGGCAAAAGACAATGTGGGCTGTAGCCCATCGGTGGGGCTTGCCTTGACCTTCAAAGAAGTTAGTTGAGCCTGGTAGGAGTGTGTCATGTGCTCCAAAAGGGACTTACACCAAGTTCCACAGCAACATGGAACAATAGCTAAGGGGCCTATACCCCTCATCAGGTGGCAGATAGACTATATTGGGCGTCTACCTGTGTCAGAAGGATATCGGTATGCAATGACTTGTGTGGACACAGCTAATGGACTTCTGGTTGCTTTTCCTACCACTTGTGCAAACCAGCAGGCAACCAAAAGAGGCCTGGAGCATCTCTTTGCTGCCTATGGCCGACCACAGGTGATTGAGAGTGATCAGGGCACCCATTTTACTGGACATACACTGCAAGAATGGGTACAACAGCTGAGAGTCAAGTGAAAGTTTCATGTGCCATACAATCCTACCTAGCAAGCACAATGGCTTGTTAAAATCCGGACTAAAGTCAGATACCAATAGTCTGCAGGGATGGTCAGTCCGCTTATGGACCGTGCTATGGCGTTTGAATGAGAGACCCCAAAAGGGAGCTCTGAGCCCATAGACATGTTAACACATGGCTGCCTCCCCTATACAACTGCAAGTACAAACCAAGGAAGAATCACTGAAGCTGAGGTTTGGCCACCAGAATAACATCTTACTGCCAGCACCAACTGCACTGAATCCCAGAAACTCCATTGAGTGGACGTGGCCTTGGACCTTTCGACACTTGGACAACGATGGCTGGCTCTCCTGGCACTTTGGGGACAAGGCCTGGAAGCTGGCCTCCTGTGTATTCCTGGCATAACAGCAGAATGGCCACTAAAGGTTCCAGTAGTATATCCTGAACAGCCAGAAGGTAAGAGCGTCTTTCCAGGGAATTTTGTTTTATCATTGTGGCCAGTGCATGCACCTCCAGTAGCACTATATATAGACCCTTCAGTAACCCCCATGGGGAAAGGAGTAAAAGTATGGTATACTAGACCTGGAAGGGACCCCCTTCCTGCTACAGTCCTATCACAGGACCACTCTCTTGCGTGCATCCTACCTGATGGACAAGATTTACCTGTTGGTGACATTAAACCATGTATCCTATCGCCCCTAAAGTCTTTGTGGATTGGGAACCTCCTCTAGCTTGAGGATTATTATAATTTTTGTATCGAAATCTTGCTGTATCTTAATTTTTATTATCTTTAAGTTGTTATCCTTTGTTGCTATTGTGGAATCTGGTTACAGGGCTCCAGTTTTCTCGCACAGGGATGATTGTGGAAGATTGAAATCGTGTAGGTTGTAAAGCAAGAATCCTGGAGGAGTGGAGTGTGGGGAAGTTGGGGTTCCTAAGGCCAGGATTCTCACTGAACTTAAACCACCTGTTGATGTAACTGGCCAGTTGCTAGGCTGCTGCTTCCACACCTCTAGGCAATAAGCTATAATTGCGCTATATAAAGAGCTCGGTCCAGTGCTCTGGGCGGAGGCAGAGACGCTAGTGCTCGACCTACCGCCAGGGAACAAGCCAGGTAAAAAACCGTTTCACCCCTTCACCCCAAAGAACGTTTTGCTGTCAATTTCTTTGGTCACACTGAATCCACAGCGAACTTGCCCGGGGCTGAAAGCCATTGATTGGCAAGACATACCCCAACCTTTAACCCTTACTCACTCAATCCTGACCCTGAACCCTGACCCCAAAACCATTTCCCCGAGGGGCGGGACCTATGCATATTCGGGATCTCGTCAGCACCACCGCGGCCCCTCCCTAAGGCCGCGGCGGGTCTGGGTCATCATCCTCGAGGGCAGCGGAATCGCGCTCCCAGAAGGAGGGGTTGCACGAGTGCCTGCAAGCCAGGCCCGTCTGCCCGAAGCCAGAGGCGCAGAGCCGCGGGGTGGGGGTGGGGGCCTTCCGCATACCCGTTGCGGCCCCAGCCCGAGTGCGAACTACAGACGGGAATTCCAGCGAGAACGCGCCACAACCAATGCCGGTCCCCGAAGTAGGCGTCGCCGGCCCGCCCTCCGCCGGGCTCCGCCTCCCCAGTCCCGCCCCATTTTTCCGGCGCCGTTGCCTCTGGCCCGCCGTCCCCCGCGCCTTCCGGCACCCCATTTCCCCTTCCGGCCGGCGGTGCGGCGGAAGCCGTCGACATATCCCATGGCGGCCGCCCGCGGCGGGCCGGTGGAGCTGGGTTTCGCGGAGGCGGCGCCCGCGTGGCGGCTGCGCAGCGAGCAGTTCCCCAGCAAGGTGGGCGGGCGACCGGCGTGGCTGGGCGCAACCGGGTTGCCGGGGCCCAAGGAGTTGGCCTGCGCGCTGTGCGGCCGCCCGCTGGCCTTCCTGCTGCAGCTGTACGCGCCGGTGCCCAGCCGCGCCGACGCCTTCCACCGCGGCCTCTTCGTCTTCTGCTGTCGGGCGCCGCCGTGCTGCGCCGGTCTGCGCGGTGAGGGTCCCTCCCTGGCGCCCAGCCTCTTGCTGGGTCAGAATCAGTGTCCTTCCTGCGGGAGCTGGGTCCCAGGCACCTACAGGTCTGCGGTCACCGAGACGTGAGTCTCGGCATGTATTAACGAGAACAGTCTGAAAGAGCCGACTCCGATACCGGTGCCAGACGGAGGCTTGCTGCTCTTCACTTTTCTTTTCACTTTTTTCCATTTCCTGAAAGTAAGCTTCCCAAGAGCAAAAACTGCCTTCTCTGTCTCTTAAGAGTGTTCAATCCTGTGTGGAAGGAAGGTTTAAATATTGCAATTGCTTTGTTGTTTTATTTTAAATGTTTATAGCGTTTTCCTCACTTCTTCTTAGTTTTTAGAAATCAGCTACCCAGGAAAAATGACTTTTACTCCTATGAGCCACCTTCTGAGGATTCTCCCCCAGCGACAGAATCTGTGTGCCTACAGCTCAAGTCTGGCGCTCACCTTTGCAGAGTTTGTGGCTGTTTAGGTCCCAAAACATGTTCCAGGTGTCACAAGGCACATTACTGCAGTAGGGAGCATCAGATTCTAGACTGGAGATTGGGACATAAGCAGGCTTGTACAGAATCTGGTGAGTCAATTCTTTTATTTTTATAATTCAGCGCAGTTTCATAGTGTCTATAAACCCAAATCTTTTATCTTGAGGATAAATGTTAAAATTAGAAAAGGTAGATTCACTTACAAAATTTTTGCAACCGGTGACATGAACACCTTTATTTAAGAGGAGCTGTGAGGCCTTGCCTGCTCAGTTATGTCCCAGACTCGCCTCAAAATAGGCATTTCATTTATGACCTAGAATGCTGGAACTACATATATTATTACATACATACTGTGTATACATTTTATATTCATATTTATTAGGAAAACTTACATGGAATATACTTTAGGAAATTAGCTTACCAATAATGCTACTTTGTTTCAGACAATCTGGACAGCACAGTTCCAGACCACAACTTCCTTTTTCCAGAATTTGAGATCGTAATAGAAACAGAAGATGAAGTTAAACCCGAAGCTGTGGAAGAAGACGACTCAGAGATTTCAGGGAGCATGGGTAAGAATCACTTTCAGAGCTCTATCCACTGAGTAGTGCTTGGAAGGAAGGGCTCAGTATGTCCAGAGAAGAAGCTCCGAGAGAAACAGCCAGCTCAGTTAGGGGGCTGCAGGTACCTTACATGGAAATGCCAGATACACTCTAGCTCCTGTAAAGACACGCCAGAGGAAGGACCCGGTTGTCACACTGAGATCGTGGACATGAGAATGCCTAGTGTAGTGTTGAACAGGTGGCAGGGGACCTTTAATTCAGGAGTTTGTCCTCATCTGGCCAGTTTTAGGTGCACGATTTTGCTAGTGATGACCATGCTCAGAGCACTACCTGTACTGACAGGATGCCTAAAAGACTGAGTTATCTAACTACACCAAGGGCTGTGTGTGTGGTCTCATTAATATCCCAACAACAGTGCAGTATATTAGAAACAACCTCATTCTGCAGTGAAGAATTTGACGTTCTGGGTGTAACTTGTTTTTTTTTTTTTATTTTATTTTATTTTATTTATTTATTTATTTATTTTTATTGAAGGGTAATTGACAACAGCATTGCATTACATTAGATTACATTAGTTTCAGGTGTACAACACAGCGACTCAACATTTATATACATGATATTTCTAGGTACCAGGTATCACCATACCAAGTTGTGTAACTTGTTTTGTAACGAAAGTTGGTAGGTTTTAGAATTGGAGTTTGAGCTCACATATTATCTGGAATTTGAGCTGTTAACCACCAAAAAATTAGATTTTAAAATAGAATGTCAGTGTACTAGTTTATTGTTCATACTCAGATGATATCAAAAACATATTTTGGTACATGTTTCTAAGACTGAATCCTGCTGGGGACAGCACTAGTTCAGATGGCTGGGATTCCAGGTCAGTGTGGAGAAGGATCTGTAGGTCCACAGAGAGCATGTCATGACTGAATGAGAGTACCGGCTGGGAAGTTCAGATGGCTTGAGGATAGTAGTGACAGGAGGGGATCCTGTTTGTTGGGTGTCCTGTCACATGCTCAACACAACAGTCCTGAGCCCAGAATTTGGTTTGTTCTTTAAATTTGAAGCTTTGAAGAGAAGTTATCACCAGCAGCCCACACAATAAACAATGCTTTACGGGGCACCTGGGGGTCCATGTGGTCTGACAGGTCCCACTGTAGTGAGTCACATTGAGGCCGGTGAGACATGAGGCCTCGCTGTCAGATCTATTGCACGCTGAGGTGGTTGTCAGGAGCTGGCTTCCCTCAGCATGTGTGAGCTGTTAAGTCGTGGGGATATGCAGTGAACTGTAAGTCCCGTTGCCATAATAATTATGTTGACGATGTTTCAGATGAAGCACCTGAAGAGGAATTGGATTCCACTGCAAAACATGAATCCAGGGAAGATAAAATTTTCCAGAAATTTAAAAATAAAGTAGCCCTTGAGCCAGAACAGGTAAATGAGCCCTCACATAGCTCTTTCTTGTATTCTTTCCAGGAGGTGTTCTGGGGTATAACCCCTGAGAGGAATGGCCCTTTGTAGTAAGGCTAGCTTGTTCCATGGAGCCCTTCACACTGATGATCCCCAGGGAAATTTGTTTCTGCATTGTGACCCTTTCAATGGTTACCAAAAGACTAAAGGTTGTACTGTTCCTCTTCCGGGATTCATTTTCTAAGAAGGGCATCAGAGATAAGAGGATGGGTGAGATGTTACTAGAAATACATGGAGTTGAGACACCAGTGGCAAAAATAAATTCTGCCTGTTACTCCAACATGGAAAAATGGCATGTTGACCCAAAGGCACTGTGGTTTTATGAAAAGAATAATGGATTTTTGTTTTGGGGAAGAATCCGGGATACTTGAGTTATGTAATGAGCTTCTGGTGTAATTACATCTGCCTGGTGCAAACAGTAGAGGGTGGTTGGAAGGATTAAGGGAGACTGTAGGCACACAAAGTGCTCAGATGTTTCCTTTTGTCTCTGCTCTTCCACCACCATTATTCCCCTTAAATTCTCTCACCGTAAACCTAAGTCAATAAAGAGAATTCTGCTAAATTCCCATAAACCAGTCACTGGATCAGACAGATACCGAGGGCACTCAGGGAAGGAATAGCTCTAGGCCCTAAACACTGAGAAGGTGGTCTTTCATATTTGTCCTTTTAAAAAAATTTTTAAGTCTCATCATATCTGTGTGAAGGTAATAACAGACTTTGCCTTTTGGATTCAGAACCTAATAATGGGGAGACAGTATTGTTAGTCCCTTCAGAAAAAATTCATTATACTCAGATTCTAACCATACTACCATCTAAGAAATGTAATTGTTACCCCGAGTCACACAAACTGAAGTAATGGGTTTGGTGGCTGGGAGAAGGCGTTATCAATGCCAGGTCTGAGGGGAAATGGCACACTGCCTTCCAGGAGAGTTCTGTGGGGCATGGGAGCGCACACGTTTCTCCAGAGGATCCTTGGGTCGCATACTACCACTGAAATCTCTTAGGAGAGATGTTGGTGATTTGAACCTGATCCTTGATTTTAGATTCTCAGATATGGCAGAGGGATTGCACCCATCTGGATCTCTGGTGAAAATGTCCCTCAAGAAAAGGATATTCCAGATTGCCCCTGTGGTGCCAAAAGAATATTTGAATTCCAGGTATGGCCTTTAATAAGGACTGTTGTAATATATAATCACTCTGATTCATGTTTTCAAACGTTAAAAACTTCACCACAGTAATATACACATGTGGGCCCATGTATTACAGAAGGTGCCCTATAATGAAAATAAGCAGTTTCCTGCCCAAATTCATAATGGAATTATCCTTTACTGCTTTATCTGACAGGTTCTATCTCTAAATAACATGCTATTTCTTATAGTTGTCAGTTTAATAGTTTTGGTGTATTACCCATTGACTGACTTCTGCAGGGAAGGTTTAAATATAGTGTCTTATACTATCCAAACCTTCCCCCACCTACACATTGTTATTTTAGTACCTCTGTTGCTATCTTTGTAATTTTAAGCAATATCCTTTTTTTGCTCCATTAATTAATGTGTTTGTATAAAGCAATTTCACATTAGTGGGAGCTCTTTCCCATTAAGGTACCTGACGTCTGGGAACCTTTCTGATCTACACAGATGTATCTGTAGTTCTCAGCTTTACAGTCATTGCCGCTAGTGTCTCTTCAGTCAGCATCTGCTCTTCACGTCTGACGTGACACAGGATAAAAGTTTGCCTAAGTAAAAGCTTCAGTCCAATTTTGTGATATATTAGTAATAAAAGTAATTAGATTAACAGCCACGCCAAGTAGATCGGCTGGTCTCATGCTTGTGAACATCTTAAATGGGAAAGAGAAACAACAAATGCAAGTTGAAAGGGGCTTTGAAGAACCAGACTTGCAAAGTATTTTTAGACCAAATATGTTAACTGTGTGCCATCTACACCCTGCTGTGCAGGGTGGTGATGGGATGTCCAGGACCCGTGATTGTGCAGGTGAGGTGTGGAGAGCAGCAGTGTCTGGAAGCAGGGCTCTTAACTGCCATCCTCTCCTCAGGTGATGCCTCAGCTGCTCGGCTATCTGAAGGCTGATACACTGGGGAGGAGTGTCGACTGGGGTGTCCTGGCCATCTTCACCTGTGCTGAAAGCTGTGGGCTGGGCACAGGCTACACGGAGGAGTTTGTTTGGAAGCAGGATGTAGCAGACACACCCTGACAATGCCATGGGAAAGCCTTACAAATGCTCATGATCCCTTGGACCTTGCGATCCCATTTGTAGGACTTTGTCCTAAGGAAATAATTATACCAGACACAGGTACAGAGATGTAGTTTTAGGCTTTGTTTACAATGTCTAAATATTAGTGAAACCAAAATGTCCAGTGATATAAAATGACATAAAGTTTGGTGTCATCTGTACAGTGGAAGGCTATGCAGTCTTGGGACACCAGGTAACACAGAGATCTAAACTGACACCAAGGCATTCATAGTATTTTTGTAAAAATACACATATATGTACACAGAATTTTATCTGGGAAGATACACATTAGGTGTGAACTGGTTAACTGGGAATAAGTAAAATTTTCTTTTTACTTAAATGTATATTTCTATAGTAAAAATGGATTGTGTGCCTAATTAAGTCAAACCATTACTTCGAGCATTTTCCCCCCTAAAATTTGCAAAAATAAAGAGGAGAAGTATTTGGGTAAAACCCCAAGATACTGGTCTGATTAATTAGGTGATTATCAGACTCCATTAGATGTGGAAGCCCGGAATGTGGAAAAAAATTCTGATCTCCACTAGGCTGTTGTGATGACTGGGACTCTGTGTGTCTGAAGCAGCAGCAAAGTTGGCAGGTGAGCAGAAAATCTGACTTTGAAGAGTAGCTCTACTTAAAGCACTGACCTTGGTCAGCTGATGGCACAAGGCAACTATGAGGCAAGGGCAGTGGTCTCCCTCTCCATCTGTTCCTCTGTATACACGGGAAGTGAACCCAGATAAGGAGATGGGGAGTCGGCCATCACACTTCCCTAGGGAGACCGGCACAGGAGGCAGCAGCCTGAGGGAAAGCCCTGAGCTCAGCTCTCAGGTGTGGAGTATTGCTTCTTATGCAAGTGGTTCCTAAATCTATGCTGAGGCTCTTTCCAACTCCTGTCATGTTACAATTGTAGTAATTCCCAATTCTCTCAACTCTGTGATCTCTGCCCAGCTCTAAGGCAGAAGAACCTAGAGACAGTGCTGTTGACTAGTGCTTGAAAACCAACAACTGATTCAATAATTTTCTCATGATTATTTCCAGTCTGCATCAGCTTATTCTCCCATACACCTCTGATAACCAAGAAACACCCTGCCAGTGCAAATAAGCACATCTTACTGGAGGTAACATACTAACATCACTGACAACTTGCCTATTTTACTGTTTTTATATTAGAAGGTCCTGGCCTGTTAGTCCCCATCATGTATTTGTAATTCATAAAGAGATGTGCATATAAAATACAGTTACACATAGCGCCAAAAGGGAAACCAGTTTGAAATTCCCATGGGCAGACCTGTGCCTAGGCTAACTTTTAAATACAACTTTTAAAGAGGGAGAGAATGGTGTTACGATTTTCAGGCTGGTGCCATGAGAATCACCCATACCTGGTGAGACAGCCAGTGCTGTACAAGAGGACACAACATGAAAAGCTGGCATTCGCTGGTGGCAAGTCACACACTTGGTAAGAGGCTCAATGGCTCTTAGAAAACCAGACTAGTGGGACTTTCATATCCCCAACTGAGTGATTACTAGTCAGGGAATGTTAACAGTTTTCCAAAGCAGACCAGCATCCTGACTGCTAAGGATTGTTGGAGCACATTCCTCAGGGTCCATCTGGAGACAGGACCAAACGATGCATACAGTGTTGCAGGCATTATGGCAACAGCCAAGCTATCCTTCAGGCATCTTTCACTGCCAGGCTCCAAAGCTAATGGCAAGAGTTCACAGGACCTTCTCACTTGGAGACAGACTAGTCCAAATCAGTGGAAGGAAAATGCTACAACAACCTAGCAACTGCTGAAAATAACTGCAACTATACTGAAAATAGAAAATAAAAAATTTAAGGAGTATAACAAGCAACTTGGTTGTTTTTAAAAAATGTCAAATACATTTAAAAACAAAATGATCAATACATCTTGCCCAATGGCTTCTGCAAAGGATGTCAGTTACTGTTGCCAATCCGTGCATGCCATCATCCCCCCAGACACTGTCTGGCCTGACACCTCACCACTGCTGAGGGAGCAACACATTCACCTGTCCTACTTGAGACGTTGAAGGCTGGTCTTACCGTCTTTTGACGATTCAGAGATTATAGCTGAAAAAAACGCTTTTGATAATCATATGGGTGGTAGTACTCTTGTCATTCTAAGGCTGTGATGTATGAGAGAAAAGAAATGACTATGGGATATTCTAACTCATCCCATGTTTTAAAAATTAAGGATTCTCAGTGTATAAGATAATCCATAATATAAAACTCAAAAACCCCTGCAGTCCTGAATTTGAATTGGATGTATCAGTGTGAACTCATGAGATATTTTATCTTGAAAACTTTTCAGAGAAACCAGCATTTTCCTGCTATATGAAGTATATCACTTTATAATAAAGTATTCCAATGAAAAAAAATGAATCAGATCATCATTTGTAATGCACTAATGAATTAATAGATGAGGAGAGAGACAACCAGACAGCTGATTCTTCACAACAGAACATGCCACTCAGACTTTGCAAAGGGGTCAAGCCTCTGGATGCAGCCACCCCTCTAGGAAATACAGAGAACAGAGGAACATGCTGAACTGCACCATGAGTTTGCAAATGGCAAAACAGACTATAAAAAACAACCCAAAGACAAGTAGTGAGTCTACAGCATTTTACTATGCTGATGGACAGTGACTAATGGGGTATGTGGGGGGTACTTGGTGAAGGGGGGAGTCTAGTAAACATAATGTTCCTCATGTAATTATAGATTGATCCAAAAAAAAAAAGATAATTGGAAAGTGTGAAGAAATGCTTGGCAATATTGAGTATAATTAAATTTATAAGTAAAAAATTATAATTTGATTTTTGTTATTAAAAACAAAACAAAAACAACAACCCAAATCACCTGTAAACCATAAGGAAAAGAGGAGGGAGAATTTTAAGGAATAAAAAAAAATATTTTTTTTAACAAGATTACTCTCTATTAGTGTTTAGGTAATCACTATAAATGTCAGGATAATGGTTATGGTGAACGGGTGTGTGTGTGTGTGGGAGAATGGGGGTTGTGGCTATAATGGAGCATGAGGGGGCTTCTAGGATGGCTAGCAAGGTTCTGGTGGAGTTGCAGGGGTGGCTGCCTCTGAGTAATACATAATGCTAAATACTTGTTTTGTTAGGTTCCCTGTGTGAGCTGTATTTTACAGCTCTAAATTTAATAACAAGCATTTAGTAAAGGGATTGGGAATAAGATAAATATATTAATAATTTTAAACTGGAAAACTCCCATTAATAACAGGAACCATAAAATGTTTAGGAATTAACTGATGAAATGTAAAAGTCCAACATGAAAAAATTATAAAACTTGACTGAAGAACCTCATAAAACCTACATACTAAGGCTCAATGGCTCTTAGAAAACCAGACTAGTGGGACTTTCGTATCCCCAATTGAGTGATTACTAGTCAGGGAATGTTAACAGTTTTCCAAAGCAGACCAGCATCCTAGAAGTGTAGGAGACATACTTCTTTTTTGGACAAAAGGGGATAATACCAGAATCACGTCTTTCCAGTCAATCCATATGTTACTGAGATCACTGAAGATTGGCAAGTGCAAAAAAAGAGCCATTCATACAGTCTTCTCTGCAGTACTCCAGTCTGGTATTGATCTGCCAAAACTCGGAATGTATACTCTCTACTGCAGTGATTCCTCTTCCAGGAATGTCTACTACAGAAACACCTGTGCTTATACACAAATACACATGTAAGGATATTCCCTACAGCAGTGTTTACAGTTCAGAAACACTGCAGATGACAAATGACCACGATGAAGGAAAGGTCAGCTACAAAAAGGAACACACAGATGATGCTATGTATCTGTGACACCATCAGGTTCTCTATTATGGAAATATGTTTATGATAAACAGAGAAAAGTGGACATATGCTTTAGTATTATTTTTTAGTATTATTTCCCAAATGGAATCAAATGCACCCCAAAAAAAGAATCTGTAGAGAAAAGGGATTGAGAGATAACCACTCATCTGGAAGTTGACCTGGGGGCCTTTCCTTTCTGATGATACACCTCTGAGCTATTTGAAAAATATGTCTTTACAAGTAAAAAGAAAAGCACACATCCAAACACTGAAACACAAGAACTTAAAATATCTACCTCACATCATTAAGAAAACAGCACCCCTCCCCCCCGCCCCACCAGTCTGGACGCGCCCCAGCTTGACCAACCAAGGCCTCTGGCAGACAGCCTGGTTTTGATACTTAGGATCCATGTAACCTGCGGCAAGCACCTCAGCTGGGGCCTAAGTTTCCTCCTGTATGGAAACTGCAGGTTTTGTGAGAATTACAGGCAAGGTATCTGGGGAACAGGAGGTGCTCAGTATATGGAACATAATAAAAACATGTTTTGTAAGCAACGTTAAATTTCCAGGGAGTTCATCATCATTGCATCACGAGACACTGACTGAAACAAGCACACAAGTGGTTTTAGGCATTATATCTAAAATACAACTTCTTTTTAACAGTATTATCGTTTGAATCTTATAAGGTATCATAACATCAATCTAACACTTTATAAACAGCATTTATTGTACAGAGTATTCTGAAGGAAGAAAATATGTACAGCCGTTTTCATTCATACATCTGTTCTGCAATACTGAAAAGGCGGAATGTGTCTGGCACAAAAACAACCCCTAGGAGTTACAAATTAGAAAACCAATACTCTTAAAAAACATTTTTACTTTTCTGGTAGAAATATAAAAACTGGTTTATGGGGAAGAAATTAAAAAGTCCCATCAATTGTAGAGGTGGCTTTAACACTTAAAGTTTTGTCCCTTAAACCAACTTCTCAACAGCAGTAAGTGTTTAAAATCTAAATATAAATAAACGGGCAGTGCTGCCCAAATAGCAGCACCATGTGTGCAACTGATGAAACACTGGGTGTTCTCTGCAGAGGTGACCTTCCTGGCCTGAGGGGACACATGCAGGAGAGCTTCACCTGCTGCTGCGACCCACAACTGAGAGTCCATCTTCTCACCAAATCAGGGCCATTCACAACACAGCCACATAAATGTACCAAAACTGATTTGTTATTAAAAAAACAAAAACAAAAAACAAGTTGGGTGGGAGAGGGAGGGGTACATAACAGCCATTACGTCGTCTTCCTGAAACCCTTCAGAATTGGGTAGATGTTTTCAAATGCTTCATAAATCTCTGCCCTGACTTTAGCACCTATGAAGAAAAATTGGAATAGATATGAGAGTCTGAAATGGCATTTCTTAACATATTAAGAAGTAAAATTATTACTTTAAAACAAAACAGCAAGCACAATTCTCTCCGTATCTGACTAAAAGAGATAGGGAATTGAAATGTTAATGATGGAATCCCATGTCACAATCTTCTATTTTTGTTTTTACAGCAGTATTTTCTTAAAATGGCTTTTTTAAGTTCCTGCACCGGGCACGAACTGAGCAGGGCAGCAGTAAGAGTGGCTGAGTCTTATTCTCCTAATTGCTGCCTTCAACCAAGCTCCTCTGAATCATGCTTTGTTCAAGTCTGAAAATGATACTGCTGATGAATCCCAAAGACTTACAGGATGATTTCCAAATTAAAATGCAATCTCGCATGCAATATAATGCTCCCCTTTCCTGCTCTCCCCACCATACATGCTCCAGCTAGAGGACCTAGCAGAGCTCTGAGCTGACTTCCCTCCCCTCACTCCCTCTAGTGGATGGGTTTCTCATCAGAGTGTAAGGATGACAGGAGAGGAGAGCAGGGTAAAAAATCCTCTGCAAGTCGTGAGCCACTTGTCCCAACACTATGATAATACTTTTTGTCCTCAGTAGAGAGAAGATGCCACTCTTTATAAACCTTTCAAACCTGCAGACACTACTTCCTGTTACAACTTACCTGTTAATACCACTTTTCCAGAAACAAAAATAAGGAGAACAATTCTGGGTTTGATCATTCTGTAGATTAAACCAGGAAATAACTCTGGCTCATAACTAGAAGAAAAATGGCAAAAACAGTTCAGAAATTAAAAGCTGCCCATGTTTTTGGATAAAATGAGGACCTGGACAAGGGAAAATACAAAATGGACAGCAAACTAAGAGAAGGCCCATTCTTCAAGGAGCATCAAAGGAGAACGTACTTAGGCCGGTGAGGCGGACCAACCAACTCCATTTCTCATGCGCCTGGATTTTCCGATATAAGAACTCTATTTATTCTCTGTATGCTTACCTGAAGTGTATCTGATACTTACCAGGTTTCACTCTGGACAAGTATGTCTATCAACTCAGAAGAGCCCAGTTATCACTTATTTCTAAGTTGTAGCAACAGTGTGTCTTTTAATCATCCCAGTCTCATCACCTTAAACTGGCTGTGACTTTGGGCAGGAAATGGGACCCAAGTGACGGGAAAGGCGCTGGCTGGAGAATTAGCTTTTGCCTGATTGTGCTGTCCAGATGAAAGCACTGCTGGTCTGAGTGCCCTGTTCTGATCCTAGCAATCTCATTTTCCTAGTTCAGAGAGATTGAAAATGGGATGTATGTGTGTCTAACCAAGTGAAAAACTCAGGATAGGCTTCTCTGTGGAAGAGATGCCCGGGTGGGTATCTGAAACGCGAGTGGGAGTTTCCTAGGTGGAGTGTGAAATGAGAGTGTGCCAGGCGAAGAGGCGGGATGTGAGAAGGCCACGGTGTGAGACAGGGGCAGCAAGTCGGTCAGGGGGTGCTCTGAGCAGGTGGAGAGGTGGGCGGGCAGGGGCCTGCTGAGTCTCCACCAGGAAGTAGCAGGGAAAATACACAGAAAGTACATCGGATCACTCAACTTGACAATTTGCTGGCAGATCTGACAGAATGTTGACTAGAAGAAAAAATTCAAACAGCTGAGGAAAAAATTGATACAAGAGGTTGTGGGTTTAATTTCTGTATTTAAAATGTGTTTATTGATCAATAACAGGATGAAGCATAAAAGAAGAAGAGTCACTCTCTTCCCAGTAAAGGGAGCTTTGGATGTCACAAAGTGGAATGGGAAGTAGGAGGCTAGTGAGAACACTATTACCAAAGATTTTGGGAAGAAACTTAAATAACAAATATGTCTACAATGACATCATGAGTTCTTTCCTACTGATTATTCTGCATTTCTCTCATGAACAACGTTTAGATAGATTATAAATGCATTTTTGCCGAAAGCAATCATAATACATCTCAGACTTACCTACTGAACTGTTGGTGGGTCAGCACAAGACCTTCTAACCTTATGGGGAACTTCACATCACAGCTCCCCACCATGTTCTGGATCTTGAAGTCTAAGAACTTAGCTGGAAAACCCAACTTTTGTACAACTCTGGCATATTTTCTTGCAGCTAGTCTGGACTGTTCTTCACTAGGGAAAGGAAAAAGTGAGATATTCATACTCAAAACCAGCTAAAATAATTATTTAGATGAGTAACTTATAAAAACTCCAAATTAGGAGAGTTGTTTTTAAAAAACTGTAAACTAGTCAACCCACTTCCAGTAAGAGAAAATATGCACTGACATTTAACAGTTTTACTGTTAAAAAAATTAAAGTATTCCTGGGTCCTTAGTAGAAAAACGTAGGCCTAACAAAATGATCACTTTTCCAATTCACCAAGTTACTGATAGCCCCAGATCTTAACAGATGTGAAGTATATCATAGTCACCACTATCACTACTTTTTTTTCAGCCTAAACATTCTTTGAGATAAAAATTAACAAGCTTCCTTTTGAAAGTACAATATCGAGATTTACACTTGAAGAGTACACACACTAACTCTATACCCATTTTTATGCCATCTCTCTCTACCCATTCCCACAACTCAGCTGTTACTGTACTCTGAATATACAGTAATGTAGAGCTTAAGTAAAAAAAGGCAGAAAGACACCATCCCGAACAAGACTCTCAAGTGTAGGGGTCAGGAACAACAAAAATTAAGCATGCATACATACACTTTTTTTTTTTTGATGAAAATAAATTTCTGATTTCTTTTTAGTAATCACCAAACTAGAAATACACTATGCTGTCTGCAGGAAATGCTCTGAATAGAGAGGGCTAAACATGCACAAAAAACCTGTTTGGGAAAGACAAACATCCATCCAGCAGCCATTGACAAACACTAGTTTTTGATGTTCCATCCAGGAGAAAACTAAATGAAGAGTTATGTAGAAGCCAAGGACAGACCCATGTCCAGCTTTCTGAAAAAACCTCAGAGACCAGGAGCAAGTATGTCCCCACCAACAGCTGTCCCTCCATTAGAGGTAACTTCAAAGTTTAGAATAAGGAAAAGCTTCCACAACTCCCTGTATGTGTAGACACTGCAAAGTGCATTTCAGTTATCTTTCATTTTAAAAGTTTACCTTCCTTCATCTGTCCAAGCTTTATGAAGCTACTGTTTAATCTTTCCCCATCTTTTGCCTTCTGCCAAGTATGTGGACTCTGCTAGGCAAGGCTGAGAACAATCAAGGCCCTAAAGCACTAACCTGCACAGACAGGATCACTCCCAACAGAAGTGGGACAAGGGAACGGCATTTCGTGAAAGGAGAGCATTCCCTAAGAGCCCAACTCAAACCTTCACAGTTAAGACTGCTTAGAGCCAGAGGCAGCGGACATGGGCAACCAACACACTGCCTGAGCCTGAGGTCTACCACGCTCTCACACACTCAGCTCTGAAACTGATTCCTGAGCAATTCTCTTTTCACTTGAAGATGAATCTGTGTTATATGTAAATTTTTATACCTAAATGGATTCTTATTAATAGTTTGGATATTACATACTATCAAATATACATAAAATGTAATTGAATTGTAAGGAAGTAAGCATGGTAACATATAACCGGGAGAAGAACTCCTTAAACCTACCTCTTGGCTCCTGTGCATACCATTTTCCCAGAACTGAATATCAGTGCAGTGGTCCGGGGCTCTCTGATTCTCATGATGACAGCAGCAAACCGCTAAAACGGTAAGAGAATAATGAGGTCATGCCACACTGCTCATTTCTGTTAGGAGGACTGGACAATGACACAGAGTATCACAAGTAGTTAAGAAGGACCTGGCACATACAGAGTCACCAAAACACCTGTCACACATTCCTGTATGGAACCCTTCACATAGATTCACCATGTGGCACATATGCTTCTGCACAAAGAGCAGAAAAAAAACTATGACTACTGATGAAGTTGGACCAAGACCTGTGTATTCTTGCACACACATTCCAGCCAGAGAAGGTAATTTTTCAAGCTTTTTACTTACATCCCTATTAAATACTAGTTCCTCTGTTTCTACCTTATATTTGCTTCTTATTTTGACTACCTTCTATAACTTAATTTTATTTATTTTTAATGATTTCTTAGGCAAATAAGCTGACAGTTTTCAACCTCTATAGGGAATTAATAAATCAGACTACATGCACATCAATATGTAGTGACGGGACCTCCTCTATTTCCAGTTGGCTTTTATAAACCGTATTAATGTATTAGCACTTACATAATTGCAAAGTAAAAAATAAAAGTTTTAATTTTCACTTTGTCTTTTATGTTTTAACATGTTTTGCTTGCTGAAATTGTAACTCAAGGGAAAAACTTTCAAGGATGGATTGAATTAATAGCCTAAGTTACTAGGTTACACAATAAGAAACAAAAAATTATTTTCAAATAATTCTAGAATTTTAATATCTGATATTTAATTACGTAAGAAAAAAATTAATGTATTATTTCAAATCAAGATGACTCTGCCAAATTTGACAGCTTTAACAATTTTAGTTTAAAAACTGCCCTGTCTTCCCTTAGATTTTACTACCATGTAAAATGCTAGCACTATATTCTAGTTTATACAAGCCGCAGGAAAACCCTAATTATTTTGCATTTCCTAAATTCCCTCTACTGGTTTTACTGGTCAGACAGCTAATATTTCATTGGAGATTATACAATTGTAAAATTATGTATTCAACTAAATCCAATTCTGAGATATAAAAGATTAATTTGTATAATGTTACTGGTCATACGGACTTGCCATGGTAGTTAATTGATGACTTCCAGACCTTAGTTACCTTAGGAACTTACACAAATAGTTAAACAATTTTTAATATTTTAGATAATTTCTTGAGATGAACATAAAAATGCTGGTCAAGGAAGTTTTTATTTACCCTTTCCTCTCTCTCATTTTTGTATGTTATACAATGGCCATTCAATTATTTGGTGAAAGAATGATGTTAACATACACGTTTATTTTGCCACTTCAAACAATTATAAAAGACATACATAATGTGCACTGACAGGCAGACAGCTACACATTCCTTGGGTTATCTGCCTTCCAGTTTTCCCTGAACCTAAAGGAAACAACATTGGATTGCTTTGGCTAAATTAAATCACTGTAAATGGTTGAGACTATACCAACAGTTAACAAGAAATATGTATTTTATTTCCTCTAAATTCTATTTTACTCTGAATTCAAAATAATAGAACTAAGTATTTATTTAAAGCTTCCTAAATGGCCATTGGGTACCATAAAGATTTATTCTCTCACCATGAACAGAAGGAGTTCTAAAATAATTAGGCATAGCTAATGCTCTCTATATTTTAAACAGCTCAAACAAGGTAACAATAAGTCTCAAAAGCTAAACAAGCCATTTTCTTTCTCAGCCAGTTGTTACAGCAACTCTGGCTTTGGACATTCCCACCTAGGCTAATGCTTTCTCATTTGTACGTCAAAGACAAGGTTGTTTTAGAGATTTAGAAATTCACCCCAAGACCATTATTTAACCAACAGCTAACATTTCTGTATCCAACTTCCCTATCTGCTACAGCTGGCAAACACCCTACACTTCTCTAACATAATTCTGTCTGCTTCCTATATAAATCCTAAATACTACTCTAGTCTAAACCCAACTACTTTACTTCCCTTCCCTTAAAAAAAAGTAACCCAAAATCTCAATGATCAAAATAAATCTAAATCTACCTCATTCTGACTGTTTTGCTCTGATAAAACTTAATGAGTCATTCAATAATAATTCATGTGCTTAAGATAATCAAGGTATACTTTACACTGATATACTATAACATCTTATAACATCTTAAATATTGCTGTATAACCTTACCAACAACTCCTTCCTAAGATAGTCAACTTGCTAGAGATTCATGTGGAAATAAATATTAATAGTTGATAAGCTTTTTAGAGTTGTGTCCTTATTAAAATGAGAATTTTCTGTCTTCTTTGGTTATCTTCAATTAAAACATTAAAAATAATGACTTATTAGAGGAAATCAGACTTCTGAAGTAAATATCAATTACAAAAGGAAAGTGGCTTCTCTAAGTCATGCAAACAACAGCTGTTACTAGGTTTGACTATCAGTGATACAACAAAGATAATCTTTTCTTCACATTGAGGGGGGAGGCAGAAATTTCGCATCTTTTCTCTTCATTAAAATATTTCAAAAATACATGGTGTTACTTAAAGTCATCTTGAAATTTTAAGTACACACGTGCATGCAAACAGACACACAGCAAAAAGCTACCACTGCCAAACATAAAATGTCTGAGACAAATGCGTACATTGATTTGGACTTCACAAAATACTGGTGGGGACACTTTACGTGGGGAGCTCAAGCGGCTGTGAGAACTGCCATATCTTTAGTCATTAGAAGCCAGGATGAACTGTAATGGTGGGCAAGGCTCTGGGCTCCCACTTTGCTTTCATTCAATGCCCAAGTCTAAAAGCTGAGATATGCACCGTAATAGTATGTCAATGGTTTTCTGATTGGTTAAAGCTTTCCTTTGATAAAAGGCCAATGCTGAAACTGTCCAAGTTTCCAAAGAATTTTACTTTCCTTGGCCTAACATCTTAGCCCTAGTAACAAGGTGATCTACACCTCAAACCTCCCCGCCCCCAAATTCTCACCCTATGAAGATGTTCTTGACAGACTGATGAGAATTGGCCTGACTCCCCACTAACAGTCTCAACCTTGTTATGTCCTGACATTGTCAAGTAGTCTCCCCTGCTATCCAGAAGTGAAGTGTTCCTATGAAACTTTCATGAGCCAAAATGGCATCTAGTAAAGCAGGAATTACTGTTTCCTAAAAACAAAAACCCTCTTCTGATTTCATTTGGTTAGTGAAAACAGGTACTAATGTAGGTCTTCTGAAAAGCGAAGTGATGGAATGCTAACTTTCGGATAGTGCGGACAACCTTCACCATCAAACCAATGTCTGGGTAAGCTACATCACCAAAGAAAATATCACTGCACACACCTCTGCAAGCCACACAGGCAGCAGATAGCAAGATGCAGGCGATACCAAGCCAGCCTTCAAACTGCCTAGAAGAAAACGTTCCAGACTATCCTAACTGAAATTCTATTTTCAGGCATCAGTATGTATGCATAACACCATCCCCAGTGGGTACGTTCTCAAAATCCAACTGGATATGTATGGGCTCTGCCTGAAGATGGACCCCACACCTACTACAAGGCCTCCAGATAGCAATGACTCCTGAAAATACAGCTTCCTCAGAAAACCTCTGAATGAAGACCCAGGGTAGATCCAGACTTAAGTTTTATTACTTAACTGCCTCTTCCTTCCCTCACTCCTTCCCCTTGGTATTAATCTTTTTTGGCTGTTTGCTTAAGCTTCAAATTTGTTATCCAGCTTTTCCAAGATCCCAACACAGTCCCTCAACAAAAATGGTAAATGCTTTCACTGTTTTTCAAGATTTCTATCCTGACTAGTAGGAATTTCTGAACTGAAACAGGAGTTCCTGGATTGTAACTCAAAAAGTAAGTGAAATGGCTAATCCAACAAACTATCTTAAATACACTGTCTAAAACAGAGCCAGAGAGAACTGTCCTCAACTTATCAACGGCCAGTCAAGTAGGAGGATTACTACAAATGCTGACACACCTGTCAGCACCAGGACAAATACTTCAGGGAATGGGGAACAGAACCACCCACCACTGAGAAAAAAGACTTGGTTCCTGAAACTGACCAAGCTGATTCCTGGGTGTTAATTCTTCTGTTTAGGCTTAAGCAAACTAAAAAAACTGGGTATGAAGTAAATTCCACCTATTTCCTAGGGTATTTTAGATTATTCTTATTATTTTCCCTCCTCTGCTGTCTAGTATCCTGGTGCTTAAATGTTGCTATATGGCCACTGTTTCCAGATGACACTAACTAATGACATCCTATGAGAAAGTGAAGCCCTTGTGGGCCTTGAGTTTATCCCAAGGGGCACTGAGACATCAGTAAAAGAAATGGCACAATCTGGTAAGACTCCGAGGCGCTAACACACCCATGGACACACACAGGCATGGAGCCTATCACATACAGTTCAGTTACATTCTCAGGCTGTTCCTTCTACCCTCTCTTTTCTTTTTCTTATAGAAAATCTTACTTTACCTGTGTTAGAGGGTGAAAGCAATTTATTACTGGTTTCCCTTGCATAAAAGTAAACAGCATGCTAATAGTCAAGTACCTATCTTTGAGGTAACTCTGAAAGGCTCCCACTTCAAGGGAGTCATCTTTGAAGGACGATGCCCCAGAGCTCTCCAACATGATTACCTTCTGACTCAGGCACCGGGTTTCTGTTTGTCCCTCTAAGAATGTCCACTCATTTTTGAATGAAAACATGTACTATTTTTTTACAAAACAGCTTTTCTACTAGTGCAAGGACAAAAACCTTAACATGAACTCAGGCTGCTATCTTCAGATCAGAAAATATAATAAACTCCCTTGCACTTATTACCCAACTTTAACAATTATTAATTCTTCCCCCATCTTGTTTCATCCATATGCCCTGCCCAGTTTTCCAACTGGAGTATTCTGGACTAAATTCATATACTGGGTATAACACTCTATCCTATATAGTTTTCAAAACATAAACAGAATCATACCATACATTTTGCCTTCTAAATTCACATGATTCTCATCACAATGGGTATATAAACTTAGTTTATCCTGTAGACTGCTTTTTCCTAGGGTCTCTTACACAGCAGCTATTCCATAAAAATACACATTTTGCTTTAAATTCTCATTTTGTTGGTGTCAACCAACTTAAGCATGACACATACTTTTTGATTTAGGGATCTTTAGAAGTGAATTCTTACATTATTGTAATTTGAAATACATTATAATTGCTCTGACCTTGGGATTATATTCAGCATTTCGGGCACGAAGTGCAATGGTCTTTAGGTCAAGTTTACAGCCAAGATTCACTGTGGATACGATATTTCTGCAAGAAATTTGGAAAGACAACATGATTGTTTAACTTTTACAGGATAAGGTGTTACACATTTATCTAGAAATCTTTCACCAGATGTAATTTAATTTCATTAAATTAGTTTAATAAACTAATTTATTTTCAACATTAAACATTTTTCTAAATCTCTGACATTAATTGTTCAACAAGTACCACACACTCTGGGGAGCACCACCCATAGATTCTCTCAGTTAAATAAAAAATAGTAACTATTACATTCTCTGTTTCAGATGAAGCTGAGGCTTCACTGGGGATAACTTGCTCCAGATACACAAGGCTCCTAAGTGGTGAAGTTGGGATTGAGTCCGTCTACCATACTGACTCAACTCACCCTCGAGCTCTGAACAGCCACCACCAACCACTATAAGGAGAACATGCAGGTGTGACTTTCCCAGTCCTCCTCGCAAAAATTATCTTTTGGAAGAACAAGAATCCAGTATCTTTAACAAAGAAAAACACCTGCTCTTTCTTCTGATTAACCCTTAGGAAATCAAGAAAAACAAACTCCACCATGTATTATCTGGGTCCAATGCACCCTTTTCATTTTTTAATACTTATTATCATTTTATGAATAACTTACAAAAGAATGAAAA
Organism: Manis pentadactyla; assembly: GCF_030020395.1. NCBI lineage: Eukaryota > Metazoa > Chordata > Mammalia > Pholidota > Manidae > Manis > Manis pentadactyla. The sequence goes on from NC_080030.1 coordinate 28,743,136, forward strand.
ACACGTTTATTAGAAATCTTAATAAAACTTACACACAGCAAACCCGAACTTTTATTCTGTATTTTCCTGGTTTCAAAGGTACTGACTGAAATGGGCAATGCCCTCTGAATGAAACTAATAGCCCATCAACCATCATTCACAAGCCTGGAACACCACTGTCCTAGAATACTGATTCCATATTTCAAATGCATCTCCATCAGTTCTAGCTCATTGATGCTTCTGGTTCTTTTTCCTACCGTGAAAATGCAGCATTTCTGAATACTTGATGGCTCAAAATTTGGTTGAAAGGATGACTCTCTTAACACACAATTTTAAGAACTAGGATGAGCAACTCAATGAATGTTTACATTTCTGCATCATCTTCCAGTAAATTTTATATACACACATGCCTTCAGCATTTGTCCACTTATGAACTGAATCAAGTAAATTGTGGTGTATCTATCATATATTTACTCATATAATTGTTAATTGTATTTTTCCTTTTTTAAAAAAACTGTGTTAATATACATCAAATTTACCATCTTAACATTCTTAAGTATAAAGTTGCAGTGGTATTCAATACATTTGCACTGTTATGTGACCATCACCACTACCCATCTCTGTAAATTGTAATTCTACATAAACTATTAATAACTCATTCTCCCCTCTCCCCAGGCCCTGGCAACTACCTTTATACTTTCTGCCTCTATGGTTGTAATAACTCTAAGTACCTCATGTAAGTGGAATCATATAGTATTTGTCTTTTTGTGACTGGCTTATTTCACTCTGCATGTCTTCAAAATTCACCCATGTTATAGCACTCTGCAGAACTTCCCTCCTTCTTACGGCTAAGTAATATTCCATTGTATGAATATACCATATTTTGCTTATCCATTGACACTGGTTGCTTCCACATTTAGCTATAGTGAATAATGCTCCTGTGAACATAGGCGTACAAACATCTCTTCAAGACTGCTTTCAATTCTTTCAGGTATATCCCCAGAAGTGGTATTGCTGACTCATCTGGGCATTGTTTTTAATTTTTTGAAGAACCATCATATTGTCTTTCATAGTGCTGTTCCGTTTTACATTCCCAACAGCACAGGAGAGTTTAATTTATCCACCTCCTTGCCAAGATTTGTTGTATTTTGCTTTTTGGATAGTAGTCATCTTAATGGATGTGAGGTAGTATCTCATTGTAGTTCTGATTTACATTTCCATGTGTAGTGATGTTGACCATCTTTACACGTGCTGTTGGCCATTCGTGTATCTTCTTTGTAGAAATGCCTATTCAAGTCCTTTGCCCACTGTTAAATTGGGCTGTTTGGGTTTTTTTGTTGAGTTTCAGGAATTCTCTATATATTCTGGATACTAATTCCTTATCAGATATGATTTATAAAAACTTTCTCCCATTCTGTGGATTACTTTTTTACTCTGTGAATAGTCTTTGATGTACAAAATTATTTTTATAAAGTTCAAGTTGTGTATTACTTGTTACCTATGCCTTTCATGTCATATCCAGGAAATCAATGCCAAGTCACCTGTCATGAAGCATCTGTCCTGTTTTCTTCTAAGAGTTTTATTGCTTCAGCACTTACATACAGGTCCTTCACCTATTTTGAATTAGTTTTTATATGTGATGTAACCTAAATTAGAGTCCAACTTCATTCTTTTGCATGTGGGTATCAAGATTCCCCAGCACTGTTAGTTGAAAACTGTCCTTTATCCAATGAGGTGTCTTGACAACCTCATCAAAAATCATTTGGCCACATATGCAAGGGTTTATTTCTGGACTCTCTATTCTATTCCATTCTTATGTCTGTCTTTATGTCACTGGCATACAGGTTTGATTACTATAGCATTGTAAGTTCTGAAATCAGGAAGTCTGAAACCTCCAGCTTGTTCTTTTTCATAATTGTACTGGCTACTTGGGGTCCCTTGAGATTCCACATTAATTTTAGAATGGGTTTTTCTATGTCTGTAAAAAAAAAAACACCATTGGAATTTTGATAGGGATTGTACTGAATCTGCGTATCATTTTGGGTAATACTGACATTTTAACAGTATTTCCAGTCTACAAATATGGGATGGATTTTCATTTATTTACATCTTCTTTAATTTCTTTCAGAAGTGTTTGTAGTTTTCACTGTACAAGTCTTTCATCTCCTTGGCTAAGTTAATTCCTAAGTATTTCATTCCTTTGGATCATTTAATAAATGTAATTGCTTTCATAATTTTTTTCATTATACATAGAAATGCAATTTATATTTGAATGTTAACTGTATCCTGCTGCTTTGCTGAATTCCTTAGATCTGTGTGTGCAGACTTCAGGATTTTCTACATTTTCTACATAAGAGCTTATCATCTAAAAACAAAGATAATTTTACTTTTACTTCTAATTTGCATGCCTTTTAGTTTTTCTTGTCTAAACTCTCTTGCTAGAACTTCTGGTACTATGTTGAATAGAAGTGGTGAAAGCAGATATCCTGGCCTTACTCCTGACCTTAAAGGAAAAGCCTAAAGTCTTTCAACACTGAGTATTGTTTGATGTTGGTTTCTCATATATACAGCTTTTATTATAGAAAGATAGCCTCTATGTATTCTTATTTTTTTAGGTGTTTTTATCATTAAAGGGTGTTGAATTTTGTCAAATGCCTTCTCTGTCTCAATTGAGATAATCAGATTTTTTCCCCTTAGTTGTGGTATATTACTTATTTTCATATATTGAATCATCCTTGTATTCCAGGAATAAATCCCACTTGGGTATGATGTATTATCCTTTTAATATGCTGCCAAACTCTGTTTCCTAGTATTTTGTTGAGATTTTTGCATCAGTGATCATAAGGATATAGGTCTGTAGTTTACCTGTCTTATAGAGCTCCTCCAGCTTTGGTGTCACCATAACACTGGCCTCAATGAATGGGTTAGGAAATACACCCTCCTCTTCACTTTTTGGGAAAGCTTGAGGAGCAGAAACAGCTCTTCTTTGATCGCCGGGGAAAATGCACTGGAGAAGGCATCAGGCCCAGGGCCTTTATTGTTGGGATGTTTTTCATTAGTGATTCAATCTCCTTACTAGTTGTAGTTCTCTTCAGATTTTCTATTTCTTTGTCATTTGTTCTTGGTAGGTTTTGTGTTTCTAGAAGTTTGTTCATTTCAACTAGGCTATTCAATATTTTGACATACAAATTGTTCACAGTACTCTCTCTTATAACATGCTTTATTTCCATATAATAGTAGTATCCCCACATTCATTTCTGATTTTAGCAATTTGGGTATTCATTCTTTTTGTCCTCTGTCCATGGAGCTAAAAGTTTGTTGATTTTATTGATCTTTTCAAAGAACCAACTTTTTATTTCACTTATTTTCTCTATTGTTTTTCTATTCGCTACTTCATTTATCTTTGCTATAATTTTCATTATTTCCTCCTTCTGCTAGCTTTGGATTTATTTCATTCTTCTAGTTCCTTAAGTTGTAAAATTTAGTTGACTTGAGTTCTTTCTTGGTTTTTTAGCACAAGCACTATAAATTCCTCCCTTAGCACTGCATTAGCTTCATCTCATAAGCTTTGATTTGCTGTTTTTGTTTTCAATTCTATTTCTAATCATCCTTGTGATCTCCGATCCATTGACTGTTTAAAAATGTGTTGTTTAATCTGTACAAATTTGTTAATTTTCTAATTTTATGTTAATGATTCATAACTTCATCCCATTTTGGTCAAAGATGATACTTTGTATGACAGCTACTTTTTAAAATCTGCTGAGACTTATTTTGTGGCCTAACAACATGGTGTATTCTAGAAAACGTCCCAATTGCACTTTAGAAGAATGTGTATGCTGTCCTTGAGTGGAATGTTCAGTACCTGTTTGATTTAGTTGCTTGATTGTGTTAAGTTTTCTGCTTTCTTATCCTCTTTTTTGATTGTCGTAGGCTGTCTCTGTACCTCAGCCTGAGGTGTAAACTTTATGTCTATGTCTTGTGAGCCTTTCCTTGGGAACATGCCTCATTTTCTATTTTTCCCCCATATGTACAAATGGTTTTGAATGCCTTGGTCTTTAATGTCTGGCTTTCAGCAGGGAAAAAGCAGAAAGTGAAGGTGGGGAGAAAGGCACTGGGACTTTAAATTCCCCTGGAAGTCACTTCAGCCAGAGAAGACAATGGGGAAGGTACAAGAATGATTGCCTACCTCTGTCTGTACCTGTGACCAGACAGCTATCAGCAACCAGAGAACAATTCTCCAATATTTGAAGGACAGGGTCCTTTTTGCCTACCCTGGCTCCCATAACCTGTATGCAAACTGCCCTAAGAAATGTGCACAAATGTCTGCCAGGGGGCTGGGGCTGGGGCTGGGGCTGGGTAACTGCTCCTATGCTAAGAGCTTAACTTAAGCAAAAAAAAAGAAGACCACAATTTGGGGTTTGAGCCTTCCCCTAGGAGTTGCAAACCTTCAACAGACTACATAGTTCCATCGCACAGATTCTGCCAGTCTGTTATCATTACACAGATTCCCACCTCACAGGTGCTTCCTACTCTGCCATCTTCCCAGTATCCTCCGTAAAAACGTAGTCTTAAATATTTTCATTATTAAATAGTTACCCTCATTCTTCATCAGCCTATAAGATTTAGAGGCCACTGAATTCCCATCCAGTGCTCTTATCAGACAGCAGAAACTCAGGGATGTGGCCGACTAGACACTATGTGGAATATCAGAAAGATGAAGGTGCTGGCAAAATACAGAGCACCATTTCACAGCTGCTCATAGTCTATGACTCAGACTGGAGGTACAGACTTTAATCCCCTCCAGAGCCAGATGAGCAGGCAGGACAACAGGGACTGGTGTTGAGAGAGATGAACTAACAAGTGCTCTCTGTAAAATCATTACAATTAAAATTTTTAGAACTGTGTCAGATCAAAAGACCCATTGTCAGATTCAAGTCTTTGAACAGCAGTCAGGACCCATGATTAAACACTGCTTAGTTCTTTAGAGAAGGTATCCAGGGAAATGTAGTGATACAGTTCTTACAAAGAACCTTTCAATCTGGCCACAAACTTCCTAAAAGCAAAAGCTACATACTACTCATTGACAGATATGTGGGAACATCTGTGCTTTCCAGGAAGGAGAAATTTGTTCCTAGTCCCCCACCGCTACCCTGTTAGCACCCACTTCATTTAGATAGAAAAATACATTTGGGGTAGAACGGCCATTCTCAGCTTGTGAGCACACAGCCCTTCAAAGATTTATATGCAGCTCTCGTAGTAAACAATGGCAAAGAACAAGGACCATTGTGACTTTCTAAGTAATTTTCTCAAAAAGCAAAGACATCCCGAGGGAGGGAGACTACATAACACTGGATTCAGCAGTTCATCTATGGGGAAATGTGTACAGGAATAACTTTGTAGCTTGTGTTCACATACTTGCGCCAAGCCCATGAACAAAAGCTACTGCATTTCTGAAGGTGCCATGAGAGCCTTTGACTGAGGGCACCGACGCACTGGCAGCTCTGCTGCCCCTTCCCAAGTGAGAGAGAGCAACACTGACTGGCGGACCTGAGAGCTGCACCCCTAGGCAAGGGGACCCACAGAGTACTCACTGCAGCTGTGGCACAATCCCAGAGCTCTCCGAGGCCGGCGTGGCAGGGGTAATGGGGGTCATGGGGGTCATGGGGGAAGGATACAGAGGCGTGGTGCCTGGCAAGGGTGCAGTTGTGAGAGTCTGTGAGTGGAAGAGCTGCGGGGTCTGGCCTGAGGCCCCCTGTGTCGCCTGCTGGGATGTTGCCTGCTGAGCTGCTGCCTGCTGCTGTCTCTGTTGCTCCTCCAGGATGGACAGACTGTTGGCATTCTGAACAGGCTGTGGAGTCAGTCCTGTTCCATACGGCATCATCGGACTGAAGATAGGGATTCCAGGAGTCATGGCGCCCTGTGGGAAGTCAGAAGGACAATGGGTCAGACTTGTCTGCTGGAGAGCTGGTGAGACCAGCACCTTCAGAGTGCAGAAGGGGATGCTGTGCACTAATAGGGAGGAACAAGCTGTTCTGACACCTGCCATTTTCCTCCTCACTGTAACATCGTAGCTATAGCCTCAGGACTCGGAAGTATACCTGTGTGTGAAGTCCAACTCTGCTCAATTATTGTACGTGAGAACTTGAGGAAGTCGCTTAACCCTTCAGGCACAACTAGGTGATAACAATGCTCTAAGATTGTTGGAAAGAATAAGGGAGATAACTGGGGTGAACACACCTTTGTTTAAAACATCATCCTACCATGCCACATGGGTAGGACCCCATGTCTCTCTCAAAGATCTGTCTTAGCTTAAATGACACACTGTAATGATTACCCTATCCACTTAAAGCATTCAATACAATGACAGACATACAAAAACACTCGTGTCAGCAAATATAATGACAGCTATTAGAATACTATTCAAAAAGGCTGATCATCTGCTCTCCCTGAGTTTATATCAACAAAATACAAGGCATGTATCAGAATAAAATCAACTCACTTTCCTATGCTTCTAAACTTTTCCAGACATCGTTACATTTATTAATTGATCTGAGTCTCACAGCGGCCCTTTGGTAAAGGGAAATAGATGTTGTTCTTCCCATATTAGAGGCAAGAAAACTGACACCAAGAGAAGCTAAATGACGTGCCCAAGACCACAGATCTCAGTGGTAAAGGAGCCAAGACCACAACCAAGTCTTCCTGAGACTCAGTCTAATGGTTTGCTGAGACCACAAAGTCCATGGAGCCCACGGAGTCTGCAGAGCCTGTGACCTCTCTGTGAAACTTCTTAAAATTATACCCAACATTTCTGCACAGAGGGAGCCATAGTTTTCATTAGTCTCCAATGGGCACATAACCCCCAAAAAGAGCCAAATCCTTTACTATTTCCACTAGCTTATTAGCAGAAAGCACAAACTAGAAATTTCAAATATATTTATATTAAATTGTTTCACCAACATAGTTGCAACAAAGAATATGAGAGGAGGAACACCAAATATATGCTGTAGACCCTAACAGTATTATTTTATTGCATTTATTACATACATTTATAAAGTATGAAGTAGAAAAAATTCAGGTTACATTAATTTTTAAAAGACTAAGAAGGTTTTGAAAGGTCTGCTTTTCTTTATATCATGTAAAAAAAAGACCTCAATACTGATCACAAACATACACGTAACAGCTGAAACTATGAGGAGAAAATCCTTATTACCCTGGATTGGCAAAGATTTCTTAGGATGTAAAAACACTAACCATGAAGTAAAACTGATAAATGGAATTCAGAAAAAATTAAGAACTAGTCTTTGCAAGACACCACTAGGAAAATTTAAAAGTAAACCACAGACTGGGAGAAAACATCTATAAAACACACATCTGAGGAAGGATTGGTATCCAGAATACATTAAAAGCAATCACAATTCATTAAAAGATGAACAAATAAGCCAATAGAGAACAGGCAAAAGATACGAAGGACATTTACAAATAAAGATATATAAATGGCCAATAAGCACTTGAGAAGATGCTCAAGATACAAGTCATCAAGAGAATACCAATTAAAACCACAAAGAAATACTACTGAGCAACCACTAGAATGGCTAGAAGTGAGAAACTCCAAACACTGGTGAGGATGTGGAGCACCTAGAACAGTTATACTGCTGGTGGGACTTAAGAACATGGTTTAGCAATTTCTTATACAGTTAAACATACACTTGTCATATGACCCAGCAACCTCATTCCTGGGTATTTATCCAAGAGGAAAAGAATGTAGTTCACACAAAGCCCACACACAGATATTTAAAGCACCTTTATTCATAATGGCCTCAACCTGGAAAGACTCCTAATGTCAGTGAGGGCTAAGCAGACTGTGGTGCAACCACACACTCTGGAGCACTGGGCGGCAACAGGAGAGAGTTCTGCACTACATAGATGCTACGCTGGGCAAAGCATACAGACACACAAAAAAGCACATCCTGGTATGATTCCATTTGTATGAAAGTCTAGACCAGGCAAAACTATCTGTAGCTCTGAAAGCAGATCAGTAGTTGTGTGAGGCTAAAAGGAGTGACTACAAAGAGCCAGGAAGGGATTTCTAAGGTAAATGAAATGGTCTTTAAATTACACAGGTGTGCACAATTATACAAACATATATTAAAATGGGTGTTTTTATTGTATATAAATTATACCTCAATAGTTCACTTAAAATAATTTTAAAAACATGCTATTTAGAACCTTAAACACAAAAAAGGAAAGATAAAACTGGAAAATAATTCTGTGAGAGTTAATTTCAAAATCAAAGACCCCCCTGTAATCACTTGGAACACTTTCATTACATGTTTATCAAGATTCACTTTTTATAAACAAACACACATTTTAGCTTTCAAATAAACTCTCCAAATTAAATACTATCATGCCTATTCAAAGCCATACAGGACTTCTCAACAACAGACGGTTAAGTTCCCTTCTTCGCCTTTATACAGTCTCTTACAACACAGATTCTGTCCCATCTGCACTCTCCTTCCAGCTGTTATTACCTGAGGGGAGGCCAGGCCCTGAGCATAAGGTGGCAAGCTGTTGTTCTGATCCATTATGGTCACCTTCTTCTCGGCAAATCAAAAACCTTTGGACTGGAACTTGGTTCAGCATTCAATTTTTTCCTAGAGCATCCCAGCACTCTTCGTAGCAACTTCCTCAACTGTCTACAGTATCTTCACTCATACCAGGGAACAGTGATGATGATGCTTTGAAAAAAGTTTGAAATTTAGTGTAAAAATACAAGTAAGTGGCATAGCCTCATAAAACATCTTACAGCTATACAAAACGCAGAGAAAAGTGCCAGTGAAGCTATTTTGCAATACATTTACCTTGTAATGCTGAAATCTTATTCTTTCCACATTTCCTGTGACTGCATGCAAAATTTGCAACATGAGAAAAAGTTTCATTATATGTTTAATATAAATATTTATGTAATGCTTAAAATTAAAGTGTCATAATCAGCACTGAAAACTTAGAAAATAGTGCCCACAAGAAGTGAATTCCTAGACAAACTGTCGTATCTGAGTAGGAACATTAAGCACTGTATACACAGAGCATTTAGGCCAAGTTCAGGTTTTTAAATATTCCAATCAGCTTTACATTCTCCACAACATCTTCTGCATTAAGTTAAGTAAACATTCAACTGCATCCAATAGACTTTGGTGTGATTATTTGTTGAGCTACTACTTTAATTAAACATTGTAATAAAAGCTTACAAAACAAATAAAACACCATGTTTTTATATATGTAATAACTTTAACTCTTTAGAACATAGAAGTACAAACTGTGCCTGCATCTGGCTCTGCTTAAATCATGTCTTTACTGGCTACACATTTCAAATTCCTTTTATTCGAGAGAACCAAGTGACTACTGAAAGACCTTCAGTTTAGTTGAGATGGACCAGTAACTCACTCATGGCTGCTGTGAAAACTGAGACTCAAACAGGACTGATTAATCAGTAATACATAAGAACAGCATCTAGTTACCATGCAGTAAGCACAAGATAAATGTAGCTATTGTTATCAGATTTCAGTTTAAACATTATCATCTAGTAAGAATTTCTCAAATAGAACTTTCAAGTCTCAAAGTCGCAAGTTATATCTCAAATACACACGTGCTTGTCCTGGTACAAAGCACTCAAATATTTGTCAGATAAAGGAAAGAATAGGATAATCACTTTGAGAGGACAAAAGACTATATATCCTACATCTAGATCACTGGAAAAGACCAAAAATGAAGATGAAAACAACATAAAAAAATGTCAGAGATAGAAGAAAATTATACTTTTTGACACTGTTATCCTATAACAATAATATAAGTGCTGCAAATATAAATATGAAAAGGCTATGTAGTCCTTGGCATCAGAGTTCCATAAAAGAGTATGCAAAACTTAAGCACTATCAATAGCAGAGATGCACCATATATAAAGCTCTCTGAGTGCAGAAACCAGCACAAAGACAGGGGCAGATGTCTATGCAATCTCTGCACTTAGCCCTGCACCTGGCATGTAGCCTGTGATCATGAATGAATGGACAAGAAGATAATATAACTGCCAAGGTTCTGAAGAGGAGTATTTTCACAAAGCAGAGACCATGTGATTTCAGTCCAGCAGGGGAACTAGGAACTTACAAATCATCACTTCAGGCAAAAGGGCAAAAGATCAAGCACTAAAGAGACAACGTTTGAAAGAGCATGCAGTATGCAAGCAGAAGCTCCAAACAACTGTATAAAAAGTTCCTGCAGAAGCAAATACAGGTGGGGATCACCACAGCAGGAACTTAATCATTCTTACATAAGCAATAGAGCAGTGACAAGATTTTGAAGTGCAGCATAAACAGACCTACTTTGGCAACAGTGTGGATGAATTTGAAGAGAGAAAACTGGAGGCTGGAAGTTCAATTTAAGGCATTCAATACTACGAATGAGGAAAAAGATAATGAGTGCGAGATTTAAAGCACTCAAAATATAACTAGAGATTCATCCAGAAAGTGGTGGCTCCAGACCCCTGTTTGCAAACAAAAAGTCTATAGACGAAATGTGTGGAACTAAGCTGGTACTTGATGTTAACGATTGTTGAGAGCTCTCCATCACTCCCAGAGAGGGCACTGACCATCTTTCCTCACCTGCGTCGTTAGAACTGCACTAAGAACACAGAGTCATTTGCAAGTATCTTCAGCTTTTGGAAACTGAAACATCGATTTCAGTAGTTTCTGGAGACACCGATAAGGATAAAGAATCCATTAATTCTGCATAGCCTCCTAGTATCTGCATAATTATATCAACCATAATCTTTTCAGAGAAGGCTACCTAGAGTTTGAAATTAGAAAACCACACTGTCCGGGTCTAGACAGGGAGGCCCTGTAAATAAAGTTATGTGTATTGGTATTTTAAGCTCAACTGTGCCCGAAGTCTCCGGCCTCTGACAAAACGTTAAAGTCCCAAGCGCAACTTGATAATAAAACCACCCCTTCTGGTAGCAAGACAGGCGGTAAAAGCCGGGGTAAATCTGCCTTCCAAAATCGAGGAGAAATGGATGGCAGAACAGAAAGCCTACGGGTCTTGGATGCGCGGGTCTGTGCTGCCCCATGCCCCTCCCGGCGCCCTGCACCCTACGCTCGTACGATAGAAAGCCGCTTTCCAACCACAGGAGAGGAGGGCACCGGGCGGAATGGGCGGCCGGTATAGGCCGGAGCGGCGGCGGCACGAGCGAAAGGAACGTCCTCGCGCGGCCTGCGAGCCCACTCGGCCACTGCTCCCGACATCGCTACGGGGCCTCGCTGCGGTGGTCGCCGCTGCACGAATCCTCACAGAAGAGGGAACGCCCAAAGGGCTGTTACCTGGAGTCGCTGCAGAGACTATTACCATCCCGCGCAAACGAAGTGAAGTCGCAGGCGGCCGAGGAGCCCGCCACGGGGACCCTTCCTGACCCCCGTGAACTCCAGGCGCGCGTTGATAACGTCACTTCCGCCAGGCCCACTTTCAGTTGGTGGGACATGCCTGGGCGGGAGCTACGGGGCTGAAAAGTGTGGGCATGCCGTCACTTCCGTGCTTTCCGTGGGTAACTAGCTTACCGGAAACGGAGACGGGCGGGGCTCCTCCGAGATTCCGGCTAGGCCGCTTCGCCGGGGCTTTGCTCAGTGGTCTTTGGTGGGTGTAGACGAGGTACAGGTTTTGAAATATTGGTTGTTTAAACCCACTATTGGTGAGACCTTTGGCGATCTACCCGACTTCTCCGCCTCAGTTTCTCCGTCTGTTGAATGGAATAGTAATAGTACCTACCCTCTAAGGACGCTGTGAGGCTCGTTTGAACAGAGCTTTGCACCTGGGAAAACACTCAGTGCATGGTGTATGTCTTCGAACAGGTAGAATAAAAAAAAAAAAAAGACTGGTTTATAGATTCAATTATATTTTATTTTTGCTACTGCTATATTAAGCACTCTTCGTCTGTCACAAAGAGATTTTTGGTAGTTGTTTCTTGGATTGTTTGCTTCCTGATGCTTGGTTGGCCCCCAGATTACCTTCATCTCTCCTAGGGTTCATTTAGGCATAATCATGCACTGTACTGCCTGTTTATTTGCTTCCTTTTATTTTACATTATCAGTGAGATTGTAAGCTCCTTAATGCTTTTTTGTATTCAAGAAGTACCTGAATAAGTACAATACTTATCTGTCCATAAACGTCAAAGAAAATGCTTTGTTTTGCCTTTTGTTTACAGTAAAACTTCGGGAAAGTTTTAGTTAAATAAGTGCTTTTTAAAAATATTTTCTTGTCCCAGAATTGCCTGTGTATATCAGGTAGTCCGTCCTATATTAGCCAGTTGCCTACTTGCTTTAATTTTTAAGAAACACATTTAAAAAATTTAAATATAATACTCATATCAGGAAGTGCAAACACACGTACGGACTAAAAGGTGGTTGGTTATGGTCAAGTAAAGAAACCGAGCACTGCCAGCACAGATCCCCCTCCCACGCCAGCCAAACGCGCCCTCCTACTACGTACTCCTAAAGTTATGTAGCGTATTTTCTTCGGCTCAACGTTGTAAGACTCATCCATGTTGATATGTCTTCCCTCTAGCTGAAGTCGGTTAATTTTCTTTGCTGTGACATATCCCTCAATTGATTTATCCATTCGGCTGTTTATGGACATTCGGATCATTTCGTTTGGGCCCATTAAGAACAATGCTATAAAACATTCTTGTATGTCTTCCGACTAGGGTACATACCTTGGCGTGGAACTGCCGGGTCCTATGGTGTATGTATCCTCAACTATGCTAGGTCACGCCGATCTCTTTTCGAAGTACGGCTGTACCAATTTACACTCCAATAGACTATTCCGTTGCTCCTAAAATAGTTTTACCTATTTTTTATTTATGGTCAGAATTTCAGATTTTTGTCCCTTGGGATGAAATCGAATGTTTTTGGGAAAAATAGCCCTGTGTCAACTTTCTTGGAACACGAAAGTGCCCTGCTACCAACAGGAGAGGAAGCGGCAGGGACATTCAGGAACAATGACGCAAGCTACAGCGGCCGGAAGGAGCGCTGCGGGGATGCCGGGAGTTGCGCGACTTCCGGCAGCGGCCGCCATCTCGCCGTGAAACAGCAGGAGGTAGAGCCGCTGGATGCTCTCGCACGCAACGCTGTACCCGGGCCCGGGCAGAGACCTGGCGATGGATCCTCCCTGTGCCGCGGGCCCTCTGCAGCTGCGCTTTTCGCCCTACGCTTTCAACGGAGGGTAAAACCCAGAGAGCCGCTGCTTTCACTTTGGCCCCCACTCCCTCTCGGCCCTGGTTAACCCTGCTGGGGTTCTCGCCGCGGTACCGGCGGTCATCCGCCGGGCGCAGGTCTCCCTCTCCGTTGTGTGCTTGGGTCCGCTTTGGTCTTTGGGGGTCTCACCTTGCAGGCTGGTCACTTGGGTCTTGATGTAGACGGCCAGGTGTGCATAGCCTGCTTTTTGCTGCAGTGTCGCAGTAGGTAGAAATCGAAACCTGTCCTTTGCGGTGGAAGAGCTTTAAAAACGGAACTAACCTTTCCATACGGTCTGAATATGTTCTTATGCCAGCAGGCAAGGTAGTTTTTTTTTTTTTTGCACCATTAACATAAACTGAAAGCTTTAAAAATTATTTATTTAATTAATTAAGGTATCATTGATATACACTCTTATGAAGGTTTCACAAGAAAAACAATGTGGTTACTACATTCACCCTTATTATCGAGTCCCCCTCATACCCCACTGCGTAATAAGATGGGGAGGCAGGTTTAGCATCTGAAATTTAAAAGATAGGATTAATTGTTTTATGCCGATAGACGCGTAGTTGTGTCTGTAGCTAAAACGTCTGCTCAACTTCAAGTTGAGCAGGTTAGCCACAAGCTCCTATCTTCAAAGTGGGTGAGCCAGAATCAGAATCCAGAGAGTGCTTTTGGAGTTCATGCTCTAGGCTTCTTCAGTGAACTGTTACAAATTGTACAACCACAAAGGAAAGTTTGTTCCTTTTTCAACAGATATTTGGGTGTCTACTGAGTGCTAGTCATTATATAAGGGTTCGGATATAAAGAAATAAAAAATACTAAGCTTCGATAGCTTGTGTTGTGGTATAACTGACTACACCTGACCCCTTCTGGCAGGGCCATGACCTTTGGCGTTTTTGTAATATGGCACCTTGCACAAAGTTGGTGTTTTACCTTTTGATCGTGACCATTTGGTTGTTTTTTCTGTTACTTCCTGCCAAGTAACCTTTGTTCTGATTTAGGCTTGTGTTTTGGGGGAGGTACTTACTTTTCCCAAATGACTTGTAGCCAACGATCCTTCCTCCCCGATTTTTCCTCTCCCATCTGAATCCTGCTCTTGCTCACATCTGTTGGGTTTTATCCCAGTTTATGCCATGGAGCAATCTCCTCTTGGGAGAGATGTTATTACCATCCAGAAGAATTCATTAATTTTTTTTGTTTTTTTTTCCTCAGTACTATATTGGCAATTGCTGGGGAAGATTTCTCGATTGTTGCTTCTGACACGCGATTGAGTGAAGGGTTTTCAGTTCACACCCGGGATAGCCCTAAATGTTACAAACTGTAAGTAAAAATATCTAAGGACACATTTCCCAGTGCCTTGTAATGATTTAATGTTTCAGGAGAGTCAGTTTCTAAACAGTGTTAAATCAGTTTTTATCTTGCCTATTTTAGAGCTTAGCTTGCATTTTTGTTCGAAAACAATTTCCTAAATTAGTACTTCCTAATAATTCAGTATGCTGTCTTCATGATATTTGCCATATTTAAGTATGAAGAGTGCTTTTGGTAACTAAACTTTTTTACTTCAGCATTTTATCATGAAAAATATACAATAAAAGAACAGTAATATTTATGTACACTAATATACTATCACCTAAGTCTTCTTAGTAGCATTTTACTAAAATTATCATATATCTTTCCATCCTTCTATCCATTAATCCATTAAATATATATTTTTAATTTTCCTGCCTTTTTTAACCTGAAACATTCTATTTACCTACATCTTAAGTAGTCATATGCATGACTCACATTTTGAACTAGCTGTATTTATTAATGACAATAAAGTCTCAAGTACTGAAAGAAAAAAATTTCTGTATAAATAACCTAAATGCATCTTGCAGATTAGCGATGGTTTATATTTAACATTTTTGGAAATAGTTATGAATGGTGGTTAATTCCTAGCTTAATCCGTAAGAACCTATGAATCCTGAATTGTAATAGGAATGGACTGATGTGGTTCAGGTCCTTCAGACCAGGTCTTGGGGTCCTATAGAGAGGATGTAAAGAGAGAGCTCGGTTGTCTTCTGGCCCAGGGCTAACCCACATCTTAACCTAAAGAACAGTTGAAGTTTGGTTTCATCTTCCCAGTTCCCTTTGTGTCCACTTCTTCCACCTTTTGATACCCCTTTCTACTCTTCAATTCATCATGCACCCATGCAACCTTTTCTGAGATGTAACTTACACTTTGAAAGTAATAAATGTTATAAATTTTAAGACATAACTTTTAGGTACCATTCTTTTGCAGGGTTCTCTGTTGTATTTGAGTGTGTGTGCTGCTGAAGTGAATATACATCTTTTTTTTTAATGAAATACTTTAGAGATGGATGTAATATTAACCATTTCCTATGTCCCAATTACCCGTCATCAGCACTAGACCATACATAAAGTTGAAGCTACCTATGCATCCCTAATCATATGCCCTTTGGGGCTGACCTAGAGCCAAGCCTGCCTCTTCCCCACCTGTTTGAGACTCTGCAGTTACTCTTTATTCTGTGCAGGAAAACTCCCCTTCCTTTGATGTACCTGGATATTTTTTTTTTTTTTTTGTAGATAATTATTTTTTATTGAAGGGTAGTTGACACACACTATTATATTACATTAGTTTCAGGTGTACAACATAGTGATTCAACATTTATATACATGATAATTCTAGGTACCAGCTATCACCATACCAAGTTGTTACAATATTTTGACTATATTCCTTATGCTATACACCACATCCCGGTCACTTATTTATTTTACAATTGGAAGTGTGTATATATATTTTTTTGTGAGGGCATCTCTCATATTTATTGATCAAATGGTTGTTAACAACAATAAAATTCTGTATAGGGGAGTCAATGCTCAATGCACAATCATTAATCCACCCCAAGCCTAATTTTCATCAGTCTCCAATCTTCCGAGGCATAACAAACAAGTTCTTACATGGAGAACAAATTCTTACATAGTGAACAAGTTACATGGTGAACAGCACAAGGGCAGTCATCACAGAAACCTTCGGCTTTGCTCATGCACTATGAACTATAAACAGTCAGTTCAAATATGAATACTCATTTGATTTTTATACTTGATTTATATGTGGATACCACATTTCTCTCTTTATTATTATTATTTTTAATAAAATGCTGAAGTGGTAGGTAGATACAAGATAAAGGTAGAAAACATAGTTTAGTGTTGTAAGAGAGCAAATGTAGATGATCAGGTGTGTGCCTGTAGACCATGTGTTAATCCAAGCTAGACAAGGGCAATAAAACATCCACGTATGCAGAAGATTTCTCTCAGAACAGGGGGGGTGAGGTTCAAAGCCTCACGTCTGTTGATCCCCAATTTCTCACCTGATGACCCCCCTGTGACTGTGCCTGTCTTAGGTTGTTCCTCCCTTGAGGAATCTTTCCCATCTCTGGCTAACCAGTCATCTTCCGGGGCCATACAGGGAAATGTAAAGTTGGTAAGTGAGAGAGAAGCCCTATTGTTTGAAATGGTTAGCTTTTTACTTTGCATATTTATGCCCTGTAGCTTCTATGCCCAGCATTTGTCTTGAGGTATCTTTACCACTTGGAAGAATTATGATACTCGGTAAATTTGATATGAGGCACGAATTCTATTTAAGGGTTGTAATTAGGAAGGAAGAAGAAAAGCTATAGAAGTAGCAGGCGGCAGAAAACATGGGAAGATTGATTATTTCTTTGACATATCTTCTTGTAGAGGAACTTCAGCATGTATAGGTTTTAAACTACTACTTAAATTGCGCACACACATTAACATAATGGGAGTATAGTTACATAACCAAAGCATACCTGTAATTACCAGCCATCTCCAGTGAAACCAAGAAAACCAGTTAGGCACCTTAGGCATTTGTGAAAACTTATCTATGATATGGTGGATATTGTCCAACTGAACTTGAACAGGCTGAGAGAAATCAGACAAATTAAAACAACCCATTCCTGGGGAATGTTCACATCCCTTATGTTCTTTTAACAGTAAATAGTCTGTAGTTGTAAGATTTTGGAGCGCTACAATTTGCACTTCTCCTAATTCTTGGTTGAGTTCCAACA